>NC_141461.1:50517500-51117500 GCF_015680905.1 Coptis chinensis | reverse complement strand
AGAGCATTGAAGACTACACATATAATGTCATTAGTAGTAGAAAAATGTCAATCTCTCATAATGTTTAGAAGTACAAACAACATCGTATTTCCCACATTCATGGTCATGCTTGCTAAGGGGATGGTGGTTTATGGCCATCTGGTAGGTGCAACTCCTTCATCTATCCGTGCTAGACCATCACCATATGTCCAATGAAAATGAGGGCACAAAAATGAATGGTATGAATTCTAGCTGATGTATGACCATGTTATTGCAACCTAGTGATAAGGCAGATCCAAAGTTAGGGTAATCGTTAGGTCAGAGAAAATATGTTGTGTGTCCCTAACTGTGATCGTGAACCTATCTAGGAAGAAATCGTGTGCATGGTTGAATGCTTGTGTGTCTTCCATATTGGCATAAAAGTATGCAGCCATACTTGGAGAATAAGTTTGGTCCATATGAAGAACTAGGGAAAAACACCCAATATTGGTGATGTAATCACGGAAGTGAAGGCCATAAGCAGGGGAGTCCATCATAGCCTGGAAAGATTGCTCAGGAATGATTTTTGGAGTTGTCATGCTTGATAAAGGTGATCCTTGATGGAGTAGAGAGGGATGTGACTTATAGTAGGGAATCCTGACAGACTATCAATCAGCGTGGTGAGAAATTCAAAAATAAATAGTCACGTTGTGTGAAACAACAAGAAGGTTCTACCGCAAGGGAATCAAATATATTCTCACTCCACGCCTGGTGATAAAGTGGACTAAAGTCTGTCGCGATGGATGGAAGAGTATGGAAGAAGATAAGACCCTCCTGCAAACAAATTTAAAACAATAGTTTAAAATTTATCTTGAAATGATGGTTTATTAATAACAACAAGAATTATTACAACCTAATGGCACACTATCTTTAACCACTCCTTAACAAGAGAAAACACAAAAAGGCAAAAGAGGTTGACTAAGAGATAAACATAACTAAAAACCTAATTTTTAAAGGAAAAACAAAATCCAGGGCTTTGTTGACGACGAGGATGGTTAAGCGGAAGCACATCATTGACAAGACTGTTGAGTTGATCAACCTACTGGATGAGCTGCTGCTGAAGTTCACCTTAGTGTGTGGAAAAATTGCTTTGGCTCTTCATTATGATAGTGTAATTTTCTAAAATCTGTGAGTGGTTTTGCATGAATTCTTCCCATGCCACTTCATGCATTGCCTGACATTCCTGTAATTCTAGCAGACGTGTAAAGATGATCTCCTTACGTGCGTGCAGTGCTCGCAGGCCTTAGTGAAGAAATTGAATGCCTTCCATAGGATTAAAGATGTTATGTATGACATTTTCATCAAAGAAATGTTCAGAGGATGGGTTGTTGGTCTTCTTGTTTGTCTGTGAGGTTCATATGAGCATATGGAGTCCAAAAAATAGCAACGCACTATGCGTTAATTATAGTAAGGCCAGCTATTTGAAGAGATTCTTATGGATTAACAGTTTGATAACCCCAATGCAACATAATTTGCGTGACTAGGGTTGGCAGAATGGCTAACCATTTTTTAGTCCTGGTGATCGAGTTCTAGAGATATTGGATTATGCAAAAGTCGTCACTTTGAGTTTGCATCACCCATAGTAGGTGGAGAAGAGGTTTGGTCACTTCATATGTTTTTGATGTTCCAGCCACATTGTGTCTTAGCCAATGGAGAACGGTTAGTTGATTTTGTTACAAAGAGCGCTGAAGAACAGCGTGGTTTCTGTTTTCGAGTTCGCCACGAGATACAGTGGCATGCATTAGTTTCTTGACGATATCAAATTGTGACTCCTGAATATGCACCTCGAGGTACGTTATTGGAATTTGAATGATTTCGGAGATGAATTCCGGAGTCAATTCAAAACGTTGTCCATAGGCATGGAATTAGAATTTACCATGGGCAAGTTCGCTAAATTGGTAGAACATTGATAATAAATGGTTTTTATTTGTTGAGTGAACAATAGATATATGATGTCATGAACAGTAAATTATGGTGGAAAAACAATAGATAAAACTCATCAAAATCATGTGATAAAGAGGAGAGTAGTCGAGTTTGCCAAACTCTAGTTGTATACTACTTGGATATAAATTTAGATTGCAAATATGCTTCACTAATAAGAGTCAAAATAGTAGATATGAGGTGAAAACAGTGAATTTAAATTGACAAGAGAAGATATTAGAAGGGGTTTAATCCGCCACGCGATTCGATTGACTATTAGTTAGTATCAAATCGCTTGTATTAATCCCTAGTGAATACCAAGTTCTCTCGGATCAAGGTTCCACTAGTATGAGAGTATAGCTCTATATCAAATCTCTTTGGTGGTGGCTCTATATACTCTAGTTCTCCGTTATGAGCTCTATCTCTAGTTACTCATAACAAAGAACTTAAAGTTCTTATTTATTGCAAACAATAAATACTAATGATTAATCATCTTCACATGGCTTCATAAACCTCCTCTAATGGAGGTTTAGCCTTGTTTCATTGGAATCATATTAACTAAATAAACTGAAGACATAATTGAAAGACAAATTAAATGAAGAACTAAAGCTTTTATTGATGGGAATTAATGGTGGTTACAATTTCTAACCCTAATGAAAATAAAACTAATTAAAACTAGACTAAACTAAAGTTAACTAAAGAGGGGAGCTAGAAGAGTTAAGGAAGGAGTTAAGTGTTTATCCTTAACTCTCTTAGGAGAGGGTTAGGGTTACAATTTCGTGCATGAGCCAAAAAGGGTGACTTTGGGCTTCTAAAATGAGCCCAAAGTCCATTAGGTTAAGTCTAAAAGGGCCACAGCTGATGGAAATTACTTCCATACTCTTTTCGTCCACTTTTATAGCTTTTATTGGGGCAATGCTGGGTCCATTGGAAAGCTAATTCCGAACCGGTCGTTTTGACATAAAGTACGCCCAATTCTGAGGCCCAAGTCCAAAGATACATCCTATTAATGTTTTACTGACTTTTTTATCCTTTTTCTACCCGGATTGACTTTGACTTCCCAACTTTGACTAGGCTTAAAAAAAGTTTTTCTCCATGATTCTTGGGATGTATAACTTCTTTGGCAATCATTTTAAGTCATTTTCCATGCAAAAGTGGTGCTTTTAGTCATCTAATCAACTTCAAGTTCTGAAATGCACAAAAACACGTAAACAGTACTAACTCTTATTTATTATAAACATAATTGGCCTAAATATAGTACTATTAAGGGGTTTAAACTACACTTTTGGGTGCTTATCAAACATCATAACCAATTCCTTGGAATAAGTAGCTTCCGAATGATATAGAAGAGGCATCCATCATCGACGTACAATTTCAGTGTCAAAATATAGATAAAACAGGCTTTCATGAAAAAAATTCATAAAAATTTTCTCGGGCACTATTTGTCTTTGTTGAGCCATTTGAAATTATAAGTAAGGGAAGAATAGTGAAGAATGAGTGAAATGAAGATGGCTGAAAGAAAGAGATTTATAGCCAATATATTAACATTTATGGATCAGGATGGCAAGGGCAGTTAGATCCTTAATAAATATGTGGGAAAAACATAGATAAACCATGTGCTCTTGTCGCAGCACATTTATGTGGCAATACGTTGCAAATGAGAATTTTCCAAGTGGGTCTTTTAACATACGATTCCCAAGACGATTAAGAGGTGTTCAGAAATATTAGATAATTCAGAGGAAGGTTTCATAGGGCAGTTAGACCAACACGTATTTTCTATCTTGAGTTGTCAAATAGGGAATTTAAAGTCACGTCCCTAAGACTGTTATCTAGGCATGCAAAGAGATAGAACATACGGAGGAAGGGGCCCAGGGTAGTTAGACCTACATGTAAATTCTGAATTGATGTAGTGAACCTCAATAATGGAAGTTGGTTAGAGCTTACAGAGTTTCGTGCGCAACATTGGTTAGGCATACTTAAGTGAATTTGATGTAGTAGTAGTGGTGATTAGGGTTTTGTTGTTCATCTTAAATTCTTTTGGTGGGAGGAATGGTTGGATGGATGGAAATAACTCTATCTACTATTTTCTAGTATCTCTTACTCTTTTGTTCCTAAGTTTAATGGTGGAAACACTAGTTCTTATCTTAAACTTGTTGAAATCTTAAACACATTCAATAGAGAAATATGGAATGAAATTAGTTTTGATGATTATCTTACTCACAAAGTTATACTCATTTGAACTTGTCAAATGAGTATGACTTGTGTTTGTGGGATTAATCAATATGAGATAAGTAGAGAAAACTTGTATATAAGAGAGGATGAAAAACTTGTATTGAAAGGACTAAGAACTTGTATTGAAAGATTAAGAACTTGTATTGAAAACACTAAAGCTTGAAGAACATAAAAATGGTAAACAAGGAAATTTCAATTTAAATTAAAACATTTAATATACTCCTAATGACCAAAGATTAGCTTTAGGGTAATGTTCTTTCTCTACAACTTTGGTTTATATAGGACACCATTTACATCTTTACCTTTCCTTCTAGAAACAACCTTTTGAGCTTTTGACCTAAGCCCATACAATAGAATTCTTGATTTTGGCTTTAGGTCCCTGAGACCGTAGCTTTCAGCTTTGAGTCCTTGAGTCTTTGACTTTGACAATTGACTTTGACTTTTAACTTTGACTTTCTGATACTTTTGCTCCTAAGCTGGAATCTTCCCAAGCAACGTAAATAGCCATCCTTTTTGCGCAAAAATGCACGTATTAGGAATATGCGTCTTAAATGGCCTGTATCCTGCAAACGGTAGCAAAAGATATAAGTTGTCTGTTCATTTAGCATAAGAAGGGCATAATTGAAGGCTTGTAAAGGTAATAAAATGCACATTTAGGGGCTGATCAACTACCCCTAAACAGTATTTTGCTTGCCCTCAAGCAAAGATGAGAGAGAAAAAACTAAGATCACAAATGTGTGATTTATTATACTAGTCTCATTTCGCGGAGTGCGATTGCATTGACCATATGTAACAAGGCCTTAAACCACTAAGACTTCCCTAGTGGACGAGCTTAAGCCTTGTGAGAGGTTTCTAGAGAAAGTACTCACAAACTTCCTTTATTTAGTACAAAGGGTCTCGTTTCCTTATTTATTCTCAGAGGGTTATACATCTCATTAGCGGGGAATAAATAAAAGATCTTTTGAACTCAGAATAATATATATATATATATAGTAGTTTAATAATCTAAAGATAAACATGCAAAACATGAGCGGTGAAATACAAATGCAGAGTCGTTTTCGAAACTTTTGGAGAGTGTCCTTAAGTTGGGTTCTCACAGGAGTGTGTTGCAATCATAACTATCTAATAGATTCACTCAAATTTTGTTTTCTCAAGTGCAGAGGCCACTTATATTCCTCACATACTCAAATGACGCCCAAGAAAATCGGGGTCAATTGATCACAATATCCACTTACCATCACACCATCCTATTCCTAGTTGAGCTATAGGTCTTTTATTAGGAATCACGGGGCTAAGGTAGTGGTTTAGAAATAAAGGGAAGGGAAAACAAATTATGATACGTTGAGAAATTGGGTCTTCAGGATATTTTTAACTAGAGAAGAACCTTGTTTTGTTCTTTTGCTTCCGAAATTATGATTCATTTTTTAGCCCTTTGGCTTTGTGACTCCATATGAATTTGATTTTTGAGAGTTCTAACTTTGCTTTTGTTTCTTTTGAAATCGACTCCTTTTGATTTTGAACTTTTTGGAGATTTCGATCTTTGAATCTTTTCTTTCTTTTGAAACTTCTAACTACTATGTTTTTGTACAAGACCTTCTCTTATATTTTTTTTTTTTTTTTTAGTTCATCCAATTCTCAACTTGTTAGCTCGGTAATCCTTTCATTATGTGTGTAGTAACGGTTCAGGGATTGATGGCGAAGAAATAAAAAGGTTTTTAGAAATTGGTGAAGGCTTAAGGGGGGTAACTAGAGAAAAACTATTTTTTGGGTTTTTAACGTTTATTTGGCTATATCGATCCAAAAAGGGCCTAAATTCTCTTCTAGGATATGACGTGGTGATCAAGCAAGTGGACGTGTTATCTCTCTATCTAGATATCCTTGTGTCATCACTCAATAATCATTCAGATGAGGCTTTTTGGCTAGATTCTCGCAAGATATGGAACTTAACTTTTCTAACCTTGGTCTCAGAAACTCACTGCTATATACAATCAAATGTTGATACATGCCATTCATGAAAAGGTGCAGAAACTATTGTATGTATATTAATCTGAGCTCGAAGAACAAATCTTTACTCTATTGCTATAATGAGACTTCTAAACCTTTTATTTGTTATAGAAAAAGGAAAAACAAAAATTTTAGTACTAAACAGAAAAATATTTTTGGTATTTTTGAAATATTTTAAGAAAAAAAGAAATATAGAAATATACTAAATCTATCTAATATAATAATACTATATAATAAATGCCTAGTTTTTGCAAAATGTTACTATACCACCCCCAAACAAAAATATGTTTTGTCCTCAAAGTATGAAAAAAATGAAAGAGATTACCATGGGAACATGAGCAAAAACAGTAGTAACCTGTATTTTGTTCTTCGTTATGTAAATATTCAATCCCCCAAACAAGTTTGGAGCATGGGTTGATAGATATAGAACGAGAAATACATGGTTTATCTAAAAGGTAAAAAACGTAATTATTCTAACATGAAATTTTTGGCTTTTTTGAATTTTATTTGAAAAAAACATGCATAGTGTAGAAAATAAGAAAATTTGGGCATGATGTATTTGTATGTCCTTCTGCTCATATACCACAAATCCTTATACATTCCACAAAACACAAACATACATAACAGATAATACTAAGAAAAACTAGAAGTGCAGAAAGTAAAAGCATGTATTACAACGAAAACAAATTACATATAACTATATATGCGGACACTAGGGAGTTGCCTAGTCAGATTTTGCTTGGGATAACTAACAACGTCGAGACAAACTCGAGCTACTCCTATCTCTTCCCTCTTGCCGGGCTCTCTTAAGCGTAAAATCCTGTGGAACTAACTCATATCGCAGCTCCCGGCATCCGGAGAGTCTTTGATCGAAAGGTCTTGTTGCTTCGTCTTTGAATTGAACTCAACTATTGATGTAGCTGACGCTGACCCTCATGCAGGAGTCGCAAAGCATCCAAGGGATGTGTGAATTGGGACAGAGCTCCTGGAGCAAAGTAGTTGACAAGAGGTGGAGGTGGAGCTTCATCATCATCGAGACCGTGCTCGATCTCTTGTACAGCGCGCCTTTGGGGACCAGTTGTGCTAAATGCAATGAAGGTAAACAGGAGTGATCGAATGTGGCAGACTTTACTACCACAAAGTCACTCAAAACTGCTGCTCCCCAACTAAGCATGAGCTTAGTTACAAGGGTAAGAAAGGGAGCAGTACTCCATCTACACTGAGAAAGATGGTCCCACAAGATAAAAGAAATACAGAACCCATTGTTCTGGGTATGTAAAATCCAAAGAATGTGAAGGATCGACTTACTGATATCCGAAGGTTTCATCATCCTCACAAGGTTGTGCGCAATCCACGTTGTCACTGCCAACTGGTTCTTTCTCAAAGAACTCTGGCTCGCGCAAGTGGAACCATTGACGTACTCGCCCTCTAACAAAGTCGCATGCATCAAATCGAACACTGTGCCATGGAACTTCTGACTCTCAGATACCTCGTATTGCGCTTCGATACCCAAAATGGACCCAACTGCTTGCCTAGTGAACACATGAGAGCGGCCCCCAAACGAAATGGTAACCAAGCCTTCATTATCACGAGCTAAGCCGCGATAGAAAGCTTGAATAAGAGAAGGGGAGTAATGGGCAGTCAGTTCTAGCAAAAGTGGCCTCCAACCTCTTCTAAGGATTTTTCCCTTGAAGAAAACATCAAAAACCCTCGAATCAAATAGATTTGAAAAATCCATTTCGGGTACAATCTTTTGATCGGCAGCCATGGGAGGGTGTTTTGGTTAATTTGAAAGTGGATTTGAGGTGGGGTGAAGGTTTGCTAGTGGCAGTCAAAACTGTTTTGGATTTGGAGAAGAAGGAGGCACGACACAGGTTAGGGTAGGCATGGGCACGTGTCGACTTTGGTTTTGCGAGCTAGGGTTTTGAGTGGAGAAGATGGTATGTCGAGCGGTCGCATGGTTGGATTTTAAACCTGTGTACGACCTTTCGGTTGTTGGTTTTTTAGGTTTTAAATTTTTTGGCCTAAGCCCATATGAAATGTGGAAATACCGAAAAGGTCTCGTACCATCACGTAACGCGTAAAATGCAAATCCCCACTTCGTTACCGGTCCGATTCGGACAAACGAACTGTCTAAACGATCAGCGCAAAAAATCATATCCAATGGTATATCACATGCTTTGATCCAAGGTTGTATGTATAACACCCCGTGTTTTTTTATACGTATTTTTCTATTTAATTAATTAATTTAATTGTTTATTTTAAAAATTCATCGGATTGGACTCGGGATACGTGGGCTTGGTTTTGGGCCCGAGTCGGTGTTGGGCTTGGGTTTCGGACCCAAGTATATAAACACATTGTTCTAGAGAATAGGGTTTTGAAGATAATAAAATATAAAAAATGGAGGCAGAGAAAGAAGCTGGTTTGCTGGAGAGGTGGAGCACGACGATTCGGGCTAGGAAAATTCGTCGAGCTGTTAGTTAAGGTGAGTAGCTATTTTGCTATTTCACCGAATTTATGGTTTTCTGTGTATTGATACTGTTCATTATCCGTGGTATTGGAATTCGAGTCATCTGTTTTATTAAACTTTATTGAAATTTCGGATTTGAAGTTAACTGTTGAACTGTTGATGCCCTTCATTAAAACTGTTGGAACAGTTCAAGCTTCGGAGCTCTGTTAATGGAGGCGCGAGCTCCATGAACTGTACTGCCTTTTATTATAGTTGTTGTTTTGAACTGTTGTAGCTCTGTTCACGCTCTGAACAGGCGCTAGTGGCGCTTAATGGCGTCGCGAGAGGAAGCGCCAGTTTCGCTTTTAAACCGGACTAATGGTGGTTGTGAAACCGCATCGAGGGCGGCGGTTCAACTCGTTTTGTGTTGTGATTTGGTTGTATCGTGTCTTTGTGGGGGACCGATGAGGGTCGAGTGGGGGCAGTGAAGCCTTGAGGGAGCGTTATCGCCATTACCGGACTTGGGGTTTATCGTTTCTAACGATTGTTTGAACTATGTTTGGTTATTGGTTGGTTAGTGGTGGTTGAGGGTTGTGTGGGGTCGATGGAAGCTTGAAACAAGCTTTAATGGAGGTCGGCAGTTTATAGATCTAGTTTTTGGTGAAGTTGGATTTAAGGAATTGAGGATTTGGCGTTAATTAATGTTAGTGGGTTTTCATTTGGAGTCGAACCGACTTGATGGAATGGGAGTGGTGGCCGGAAAATTCGGTGTGGTCTTTGGAGGAGGAGAACCGTGAAGAAGATGAACAAGATAATATCGGTTTGGGCCTTGGGCCAAAACCTTTGGTTTTGGTTGGGCCGACCTTATTTTATGTTGGGCCAGTTCAAATTCTATTTTGTTTGGGCCCAATTTAATTAAGTTTTGGGACCAGTTCTAATATTAGTTTATGGGCCCGTTTCCTTTGTTTTGTTGGGCTAGTTTCAGTTTAGTTTTTGGACCGAACCACTTAACTGTTTTGGGCCAGTTTCTAATATTGCTTGGGCCAGTCCACTGGACTTAAAATAGATCTATATGGGTTTTCCAATGTTTAGACTTTCGAGTTCTAAGGTTTGGGCTCGGCTAGTTGGGTCCGAACCATTTCCTTGGTCATGAGCCCATGAGCCATGCATATTGACCTTAGCCATGAACCATGGCTATGACCCTGAACCTGTTGAACTTGGAAACGACAGTTTGACTTTGACCAGGGTTGACTGTTAACTAGGGTTAACTTTGACCAGTTGACCCAATTTGACTTTTTAACTCGGATTATGATTTGGGTTATTAAGGTAGGTCTAGGGCTATTAGCATACTTGACTTTAGGCTAAGACCTCTATATATACGTGTGTATGTGTATTAACTACTATGTGATGTTGCAGTATTTTATGATATGCAACGTTATGACACTAAGACATCCCTGAAATTAATAACGCGTAAATAAAAAAAATAGAGGAATCAAGATACTCATTCGTTCTCTGAAATGATATATAAAATAAAGTACAATAATGCGTAAACAAAATTTACTGCACCCTTTTAGAACTCTCCACGCCTCAAGTTTTGGAATTGAGTTTATGACCGATGAAGTCATATGTTAGGTGGGCATTTATTGAATGTGCCATAAATGGCCCGTTAAGCGTTATATAAGGGTATTCATTGAATGTGCCATGAATGACCCGGTATTCATTGAATGTGCCATGAATGACCAGATTGTTTGGACTACCCTAGAGAGGAACTAAGGTATTCAGCCTTGCGGGTTAGTTGTATTCCTTGAGTGTACGGGAATGTAAGGTTGGGTATTCCTTGAATGTGGCGGAATGACCTAAGGGACATAGGTTGTGAAATGGGTGTATAAGAAAAGTAATTGATTAATTGATAAGAGAAATGGATTTGTTTACACGAAAGCTTTGGGTTTACCTTTTGAATACATATAGAATATCTACATCGGTTATATATACAAGTTCTAACTTTCTTTTTGCGGGAGGGTAGGACTTAATAATATTTTGTCTTGAGGGGCGGTCCTACCCTTATACAGCGGCGGATATCGGTAAGTGTAATTCAATTATATAGATATTAAAAGGAGTTATTATAATGAGTTAATAAGATGGAAGTTAATAAAATGGAAGTTTTGCTTGGGAAGAAATTATGCCGGTTAAAATGACGGAACTACCTGTCTTCCAAGCTGTGAATGATTAAGTTATGGGATAATATTAAGTGATTGTTTGAATAATCAAAGTATGATAATGTTTATATATATTTAGTCTACTCATACCAGCAAATTCAATTTGCTGACCCATGTTTGCTTTGTTTTGGCAACGTGGGTGTGTTCTTGGGAACATAGGTGGAAGGAAGTGGAACCATGGCGTGTGATTTGGATTCTCACCTGGAGCAGTCTGGGAGTTTTGTTTATTAGGTATGATCTTTTGGAAAGATGTAATAACGTAAGTTACATTTTCATATGACATGAAATACAATGTTGAAGACTTGTTATTCTTAAAGTTGTTTATGTTTGTATTGGGATGGAAGAAAGTTTTTAATAAAGTGATAGTTGAGGAATTTGGATATTTTTGTTGTTAAGTTGATCCTGTTGTGATGTGGGTTTTAGGTTTTGATTGTGTTGTATCACCCCCCGTCATAGCTCTGGTTTTAGACAATTGAACATAATGATGTTTGAGATATTTATATTTCAAATATTCATTATTTTTAATTGTTTAGAAAATCGGGCTGTGACAGTATGACACACAGGATGTTAGATGAATGCTTTGAAGTGTGAAGATGACATAAGCTGTATACACGAATGAGCTCTAAAAAGAATAGAGAATGCCAACTTGAACACAAAGCACACGAATAGTGGAATGAATCAAAAAGAGTGTTATGAGAAAAAAGGAAACAGATGTTGGAAAGAACATATAAATTTTAAATTAAAGACTAATTAATTTTTTTGGATTATATTTTTAAAAAACTGTAAAAATGTGGGTCGTTTTTAGTCAGATCCCCAAGACTCGAGTCAATCCCAACCAGATGGTTTGATTACTCTATGAAGCTGGGCTCTATGCTTTGGTGTAAGACACATGTAGACTGTAAATACTGAGCCTCCACTTATCAGTTAAAGCCCAGGGCAGTCTAGTGTTTGACATCTCAAACACTAGTTCTCCCTGACTGCACGCCGTCTACGGGCGTAGGAATTTTTTCCTGCACCAGGTATGATGGTCTAAATTCTCTTCTAGATATCATGTTTTATATCAATCGGAAGAGATGCAAAAACTTCAAAAGCAGAAGGTACACGTCTCCATTGAGCCTTGCTCGGTGGAGAATAACTGTTTTTAGACATTTTGAAAGGTTTATAGAAGGGGAGAGAAAAGAAGTTTTTGAAATTTTTGACAACTGGAAAATTTGTAGACTTTTTAGAAAAAAAAAAGAAAGGGTGGAATTTTTGAAATTTTTTGTACAAAATGAGTCTTTTAACGTCGGATTCTTGAGACAATAATAGAGAGGTACATGATAGAAATAAACAAATCATAGTTTCACTTTGGGTTACACCATTTGTTTAATTTTAGAATTCAACGCTTCGTCGAGTTTTTTTTTTTTTTTTTTTTTTTTTGTTTTTTTTCTTAAAAGATATCTCTAACAAGATAGAGGGTTTTTACAAGAAGATAAAATCATACATTTATCCAGTATCATTTTGGTTACTCTGGGATGTAAGATTTCAAATTTTTATATCCTCAAGTTTTGGAAAACTATGTTGAGATATGTACAAAGGATTCGTACAAAAGCAGTGATAAAAACATACCATAACAGATTGTCTTAGGTAACTTTCATGTCGGTTTGAGTGAACCCAATCCAGAAAGACAGAGCTTCAGTTAGATGAGTTGGGGGATTTACTGCGCAAGACATGGAATGTTAGACCCGTGCGAATAGCGTGGTGATATAGACAACCCTTAATAAGCAAAACTAATCTCAAACCCCCCCTAGATTATGATTTTCTAAATGTTGGTCAGTGTAGAATCCATTGCCCGTTTTGAAACAAAAACACATGACTAGTGTTGTGTTGAGAATCCAAAAACTTTTATAAAGTGGAAAAACTAATAACTTTTATAAAAATAACAAGGAAAAGCTATTTTTAACAAAAAAAGTGAAAAATAAAGAAAAAGAAAGTTGTATACTTGCTCTATAGAGGTACACTACTCCAACTATGAGTAAAAGTGCTAACAAGGAATATACAAGTATACGTGGACTAGCTCAAGGCTCTGGCACTTACAACCACACACTCCAAATGGAGTGGTCCGGTTACCTTTTCTAATATACTCTATAGAAACAGATGTAAGGGAATGAAAGGATTTGAAATACATCATGGAACAAAGGATTTAGGCGCTTGTAGCTTCCAAGGCTGAGTTCGCTTGTTTAGGATTAGGAGCTGCTTGTCTTGGGAACACACCTTTCTGGGCTTTCTCTTGGGTTAGGTGGCTTAGAGATTGTTGTATGCACACTAAGATTTGAGATTGTTGATGCATCAAGGATAGCATCATCTCAGATGTTTTGTCTAATGGGACATTAGTAGGTTGGGCAACTGGTACTAAGTCTCTTTGGTTGTTGATTGGTGGATTTTGGTAGTCATGGTTAAAGTTGGATGGAACCATTACTTTATTTTGATTGTTGTAGGTACCTTGTCCTTGTCTGAACCGATTGAATATATTTTGTGGTTTGACATGATTTGTAAACCCTGGAGGTGGTTGGGTTTGTGGATTAGGATTCCATTGAAAATTTGGGTGTTGCCTCCATGGTGCATTTAGTATATTGAAAGCACAAACTTCTTCTGGTTGAAGTGATGCTATGTTATTGAGCAAGGGACAGTGGTCAGATATGTGATTTACATCTAGATAGAAAGTGCATGGTGTTATATCTATGTTCATGACTAGTTGGGGAGTACGGTCTTTTTGTTTGGTTGCAAGGGCATCAATCTTTCATGTGAGGGTTTCGATTAGTGTTTTCATCTCTAGATCGGATTTCACCTCAATTATACCATTTGCTTTAGGAGTACTGGGCTAAGATGTTATGGGATTGTTTGTGTCGCCCCAATGAGTACTCTTTTCTACTTGGTCTTCTAGAAAGGTTAGAGCTTCTGTAGCACCTTTATCTAAAAAGTTTTCATTACTCATGATATCCAGTGTGACTTTGTGTTCTTGGAGAAGACCTTTGTAAAAACATTAGTCAAGAGTGGATTTTTCTAGTTTATGCATGGTAAGGACATAAATAGAGCAGGTCATAGAATCTATCCCATGCTTCGAAGAATGTCTCACTCGGACTCTGTCTGAAGAACTGTATTTTGCTTACTATCACCTCTGTTTTCTTCGGTGGAAAATACTTCTTCATGAAGGAGAACACTACCTTTTCCCATGTATAAAAAGAATCGGGCTTTTGTGATATAAGCCATGCGTGGCTCTTGCCAGCTAGAGTGAAGGGAAACACTATTAGTTTAACCTGAACATTAGAAACACCTGGATGATTGAACGTACTACAGACCTCGTGTATCCGGCATAAGTGTTCGTATGGTAACTCGTGTTCGAGACTGTGAAAGACGGGTAAGAGATTGAACCCATTCGGTGGGATGCAAAAATCGCTATTGAGCTGTGTGAGTCGTATACAAGATGGAGGTCCATCTTGTAACGGTGTGTAGAAACTAGAGAGAGGCTCTTCAGCTTGAACTATATTTCATTCGCCATCCTAGTAGTTGGGGGATGAGAAATAGGAGTGTGTCGAGATCGACGTGCTCTCCTACGTGGGTAAGTTTTAAACGTGCTAAGCTTTGTATAGCCTGAGTGTAGTCTCATACACGATTGCGAGACTATTTAGAATCTACTTATATGTGCACACAAATGTATTGGATGCTCAAACAGCAAAATTCGTTTGTAGCTTTGAAGTTTTTGAAAAGTTTGCATGCAATGTCTGTAGATTAGAAACTATGGTCTGTTTGAATTTAACAGTGGGCGCGAAACTGTGTTTTGGGAACTACACGCGTCAAGGGAGAAGTTCACTACTTCACCAGATGGTATGCCACCAAGAATCTCACCCACGGTATTTCTGAGGGAAGGGAGTGAGGAATGTGGTTGGTCTACTGGAATTTGGTAGTTTACTACTCTCTTTGTTCCTGCTAGATGTGTGTTAGATGGACGTGACTAGATTGCCTCTGCTTGATTGATTTTATCTTTTTAGTTTAGTCTATGTAACAAACATTTCAAGCAACATCCGTTCTAAAGTGGGGCTTAATCCCACTCTCTGTTCTTTTAGGGCTTGGGGTTAGCCTTAGCGTTAATGTAAAGACGAGATTGAAATGTAAATCACATAATTATCCAAGCATTCTTAGTAACACACAAGTATCCTCTTACACTTAGTAGTGAGGAGGTTTAGAAATTACCGTCCAAGGTGTGCGTACATGACCCTTGGGGTGAAGGCGATGTTGTGGGGTTGACGAAGTGTTTGGTGTCTTGCATGTCAACCCACCAATCGAGCTTTTTCTTACAGTTACAAGTTTAATCTAACTAAGACCCACAAGTCGGGTCAAAATGTTGGCAAAGCCAATAAATTACAATTGATTGCCTTTGTGGGCTTAAAACTATGAAACCGGTAAACACGAAAATTTAACTACGTTTAACTAATTAACTATTCCCTAATGATTAATTTAAACAAAATACGTAAAAGTTTGGAAAGTGTTCATCAAAGATTGGAATTCAACCCCCAAGTTGGGTTGTGATGTGCGAGCGTGGTACTACTCTTTCGTGCCTCGCACATCCAACCGGTCCAAGTTGGTTAAATCCCCAACTCTTGTTAAGTAAACTTAAACCAAAATACTAAACTTCTAAAACTTAAACTATTTTGTATTTATCCTAATTAATTTTTTTGTGTTTTGACTCAACTATATATGATATTATCTTAATCTAATCATACATAAACAACAATTTAATGAAAACTAAAACCTAAACATTCTACTAAACTAATTTTTATGTTTGACTTTGCTGATGGATTATTAATTTATTTTAATTAATAAAAACTTTTAATTTTTAAATTGCTTTTGAATTGAATTTTTGGTTTTTGAAAACTTAAAACTTTGCAAATCTATCTACTTTTTATCTACTAATAGTTGAATAAAAAAAACCAGAGAGAATTAAAGTAGACTTACACATGAAGATTCCATGTCCTTTGTGAGCGTGTGTGAACGGTTCGCGGGTGCGTGTCTAACATGTGCGGTCGCGTTTCGTGCGCGGGCTCGCGTGTGACAGGCGCGTCACGAGTTCGTTTTTTCCGTTTGCACTCATTTTTCGATAGCAAGTTCTGGTGATTCGTCTCGGGCTATTCTCGGGCTCCGTTTGCCCAGAAGTGTGTTGGAAACATACGAAAACGAAACATCAATAATGAAATCAAGAAAAAAACTAAAAAAAATTGAAAGTAAGATTAAGAAGAAGGGTTCAATGGGTGTTGCTTTTCTCCATCTTCCTCTTCCCATTTAAATCCATGACGGCAATGCCATTTGAATGTGATGTAGTAGTAGTGGTGATTAGGGTTTTGTTGTTCATCTTAAATTTTTTTGGTGGGAGGAATGGTTAGATGGATGGAAACAACTCTCTCTACTATTTTCTAGTCTCTCTTACTCTTTTGTTCTTAAGTTTAATGGTGGAAAGACTAGTTCTTATCTTAAACTTGTTAAAATCTTAAACACATTTAATAGAGAAATATGGAATAAAATTGGTTTTGATGATTATCTTACTCACAAAGTTATACTCATTTGAACTTGTCAAATGAGTATAACTTGTGTTTGTGGGATTAATTAATATGAGATAAGTAGAGAAAACTTGTATATAAAAGAGGATGAAAAACTTGTATTGAAAGGACTAAGAACTTGTATTGAAAGATTAAGAACTTGTATTGAAAACACTAAAACTTGAAAAATATAAAAATGGAAAACAAGGAAATTACAATTTAAATTAAAACATTTTATATACTCCTAATGACCAAAGATTAGCTTTAGGGTAATGTTTTTTCTCTACAACTTTGGTTTATATAGGACACCATTTACATCCTTACCCTTCCTTCTAGAAACAACCTTTTGGGCTTTTGACCTAAGCCCATACAATAAAATTCTTAATTTTGGCTTTAGGTCCCTGTGACCGTAGCTTTCAGCTTTGAGTCCTTGAGTCTTTGACTTTGATAGTTGATTTTGACTTTTGACTTTGCCTTTCCAGCACTTTTGCTCCTAAGCTGGAATCTTCCCAAGCAGCGTAAATAGCCATCCTTTTTGCGCTAAAATGCACGTATTAGGAATATGCATCCTAAATGGCCTATATCTTGCAAACGGTAGCAAAAGCTATAAGTTGTCTGTTCATTCAGCATAAAAAGGGCGTATTTGAAGGATTGTAAAGGTAATAAAATGTACATTTGGGGGCTGATCACTAAGTAGCATGTGCGACTTGATTTGAACATAATGATTCGAGCTTGTTTTGTTTTGTGAGTTTTTTTTTTTTTTTTTTTTTTTTTTTTTTATATAGGTTTTATATTTTTATATATATATATATATATATATATTTTTTTTTTTTTTTTTATGATGAAGGAAAAATACAAATAATACACCCAAATATAACATAGTGAATTTCTTCATTTAATACGTAAACCGTACAAATGTGTTAAAATTATTTAACACACCATGCTAATATATAAAAACAACAAAGAAAAGGAAAGATGTACGTTACATAGATCTACATGTTTTGGAGGATTAGATGCATAATCAAAAATATGATAACGATAAACACCGTTAGCATGAAAACCTTGAAAGCATCGTCACGTTGTTGCTTTTCAAATTTTTCGATCGGATCCATTATACGATAAAAGAGTAGAGTGTGGAAGAATTAATATGTGGAGAGATAGAGAATGGGATGAGTGAAGTAGTGTGAGGGGGTTGATATTTATAGGAAATAAACATGACCGTTTGGGGGAAACTGTGCTTGATAGAGTCGTTGGGCCTAGTGGTGGATAAAGTCGTTGGGCCTAGTGGTGTATAGAGCCGTTGGACATAATCATTAGGCCCAATGCAACAACTATATATAGTTTATTTCTATTATTTCTATTATTATTGTTATTATATTTTTTTTATGTGCAAGGGGAGATTAATGTGTTAGCAACACTAGACGGCCTGAAGACTCTCCACATAAAATCCCAGGCAACTGTCATGTCGGCTTTGGAGTGAACCCAATCCAGCCAGATTGTGGGCTTCACTTTTATGTTTTGGGGGCCTAGGGTGCAAGACGGTACCATCCTGGACCGTGCGAGGGGTATAACAGTCTAATAATATTACTCTTATTACATATGGTATAGCCTCAAACTGCCCCGAAACAAAATTAAATAGCGAACAGCTAGGGGTTGGCCTGATGGATCAAATCAATTGCCCGTGTCCCGAGTAGGCAATATCCGAGGTTGAACACGAATCTCTTTGTGCACAGTGTTAGTGCAAATGTAAAAGACACAACTATATATATTAGGAGTCTTTTAATGTCATATCCTCAAGACGAATATATACAAGGTGAGTCTTATAACGTCAGAATCCTCAAGACGAATATATACAAGGTGAGTCTTTTAACGTCTAATCCTCAAGACGATTCCCATCCTGTGGGAGCAGCGGTACAGCGGCGAAGTTTATCCTACTTAGCTGGTGTCAGGTAAAAGTATACCTTATACCGGCAAGTATTGCCCAATGATTGAAGACTGGGGCAGAAAGGCGTTTAATAATGCATACACCACCCCATCCTTCGCGCACTTCGTTTATGAGCAAAAGTACTATGACCATTACCTATCTGTGATGAGTGAGACTTGCACCAAATGATTAACTGAATTTCTCGAGGAAGAGAGTAGAAAAGGGGAGAGAAAGAAGGAGGGGAAATTTTGGGTACCCATCATGTACCAGCAAACACGTTTGCTTGATTATCTTAAGACATTTATACTCAATTCTGAAATGGAGTTATTGTAGACTACGATTCCGGTGCTTGCAACCACACACTCCAAGTGATATGAGAGAAGAAAATAAAAGAGGGCCTGGCTACCAAAATGGTGTACTCCCTTTTTAAAACACATGAAATGAAGTACACCAAACAAATCTATCAGTCGGTGTAGACTGGATCTTGTAGAAGAGTCTTGTCGACATCTGGAGACCATAACTCGTGGTAATGTTTAAGATGTTGACCATTTACTTAAAATTCGTTGTTATCGTTTAAATTTTTCAAAGAGATTGCCCTAGCAAAAATAATGAAAGGACCAGACCATCGTGTTTTCAATTTTCCTGGAAAAGTATGTAATCTTGAGTTGTAAAGCAAAACTTTTTGACCAATTTTGAAAATTTTCTGCAATATATGTTTGTCGTGCACTCTTTTCATATTGGCTTTATAGGATTTCTATAGATCATAAGCATCACTCTGAATTTCCTCAAGCTTATTTATTTGCAACTTTTTCTTTTCGCCTACTACATTGATATTATAATTGAGGCTTTTAATGGCCCATAGAGCACGATGCTTAAGTTCAACCGGCAGATGACAAGGTTTTCCAAAAGCGCGGCGATAAGGAGGCCTCCTTATAGGTGTCTTAAAGGCCGTTCTATATGCCCACAAGGCATCGGATAATCGAAGAGACTAATTTTTCCTAGATGGATTAACTGTTTCTCCAGAATAGACTTTATCTCTCGGTTAGAGACTTCCACTTGGCCACTAGTCTGAGGATGATACAGAGTTGCCACTTTGTGGCTAACTCCATATTTCTTTACTAATTACTCAAAAATTTTATTACAAAAATGTTTTCCCCCATCATTGATGATAGCTCTGGGGACACCAAAACGAGAGAAAATATTTTCTTTTACAAAAATTATGACAGTCTTATGGTCATTAGCACGACATGATATTGCCTCAATCCATTTTGACACATAGTCAATAGCTACCAGGATGTAGAGAAAGCCGTGAGAATTTGGAAAGGGACCCATGAAATCAATGCCCCAGACATCAAAAATTTCCATAATTAGAATTGGATTTAAGAGCATCATATTGCGTAGAGTAATGCGGCCCAGCTGCTGGCAGCGAACACATGCTTTGCAATGCTCATGTGCATCTCTAAAAAGTGTGGGCAAGTAAAACCCACATTGTAGAACCTTGGCCGTAGTTTTCTTACCACTGAAATGACCACCACAAGATTGTTCATAGCAATAGGATAACACGTCATTGTGTTCCCAATCGGGAATGCAACGGCGTATGAGTTGGTCTGAACAATATTTGAAGAGGTAGGGATCATCCCAGAAATATAATTTCACAGTGGAGAAGAACTTTTTGCGGTTAGTACGAGACCAAGAGGAAGGGACTTCCTCGGTAACAAGGTAGTTCACTATATCAGCGTACCAAGGAGATGGAAAGATTGAGTACAAGTGCTCATCAGGGAAGGAATCATAGATGGGGTATGAATCGTTATCAACATCATTGACGAGCCTTGATAAATGGTTGCCAACAACATTCTCGCAACCTTTTTTACATCTAATTTCCAAAGTAACCCCTTACAAGTGAAGGATCCATCAGATCAATCTCTGTTCCACATCCTTTTTCGCAAGTAGGTAACGAAGTGCCGCATGGTCAGTGTAGACAATTGTCAAAGAACTAACTAGGTATGGACGAAACTTATCTAATGCATATACTACAACTAGGAACTCCTTCTCAATGGTGGCATAATTTCGTTGAGCTTCATAAAGAGTTTTACTAATGTAGTAAATGACAATGTGTTTGCCGTCTCGACGTTGGCCTAAGACGGCTCCAATAGCATAGTCGCTAGCGTCACACATAAGTTCAAACGACCAATCTAGTGGTTGGATGATAGGAGTCAGGGCGATTTTCAGAGTCTTAAATGCTTGTTTGCAATTGAAATTGAAATCGAATATGGCATTCTTAATTAGGAGATTGGTTAAAGGTTTAGCAACCTTTGAGAAATCTTGAATGAATCTCTTGTAGAATCTAGCGTGACCTAAGAAGGCACGGATGTCACGAATCGTTCATGGGATAGGAAGAGATGAAATCTTTTCAATCTTTGCTTTATCAACCTCTACTTCGTCCTTGGAAACAATATGTCCTAGAACGATTCCTTTGGTAACCATAAAATGACATTTTTCACAGTTAAGGACTAGATTTTTCTCTTCACAACGCGCAAACACCTGGAAAAGATTTGATTGGCATCTATCGAATGAGTTACCATATATGGAGAAATCGTCCTTGAAAACTTCCATAAAACGTTCAACCATATCACTGAAAATGTGCATACAACGTTGGAATGTACCAAAGGCATTACAAAGGCCGAAACACATTTGTTTATATGTAAAGGTGCCAAAGGGACAAGTGAACGTTGTTTTTTCTTGATCAGCAGGATCGATGACAATTTGAAAATATCCTAAATATCCATCAAGAAAATAGTAATATGCATGACCAGCTAAACGTTCAAGCATCTGGTCAACGAAGGGAAGAGGGAAGTGATCTTTATGTGCCACCGCATTAAGTTTGCGATAGTCAATGCAAATTGTCTATTTCACTGGGATGCAAGTGGAGATGCATTCGTCATTTTCATTTCACATAATTGTAATGCCAGACTTTATAGGGACAATGTGGACTAGACTCACCCAAACACTATCAGAGATAGGGTATATAATACCCACATCAAGTAATCTTAAAACTTCCTCTCGCTCGCACCACATTCTTCATGGCGGGGTTCAGACGACGTTGTGGATCACGTGATGTCTTTTCTCCTTCTTCAAGATGTATGTGATGGGTGCACACACTAGGGTCAATGCCCTTGATGTCATCTAAATACCATGCATCCTATTACAGAACTGTGTTCTTAAATGACCTGAATTAAACGTTTTTCTTGATCGGTAGTCAATTTTGATGAAATAATAATTGGGTGACTACCATCGACATCAAGATGTACGTACTTGGCAGAATATTTTGATGTAAGTACATCAAAATGCAGGTAGATTACAACTGATCAACTCAGTTCTTATTTCTTTCCACACTTATTGGCCGAGAACCTATATTTTCCCAATTATTGTTCTGGAACAAGTGGAAAAGTTATGTGCACAATTCTTATGGACGGGTACAGCCATGAAGAAAGGGCATCATTAGGCATGTTGGAGTATAGTATGTCTCACTAAAGATGAGGGTGGCTTGGGAGTTATGAATTTACAAAGATGGAACTCAGGAGCTTATTGTGGTCTAATATTCAAGGTGGTGACGAGAGAGGACATTGTATGGGTGGATTGGACGTGGAAACATCACATTAAGAAGAAGTTCTTCTGGACCATGAGTATCCCAAAAGATTGCTCATGGACTTGGCGGAATATTTTGAGTACCATAGAGATTGCAATGAAATTCATCAAATATGAGATTGCAAATGGGGAAAACACTCTACTATGGCATGACTTGTGGTGTTCTCGTTCACCCCTAATCCAAGATGAAGAGGTAGTGGCTGCTTGGGATTTTCCAATGGATGCTAAAGTGAGTGATATCATGACTTCTGGAATCTAGAATGCAAAAGTACACACCTTGCGATCTCAAGATTTGAAAGGTAGCATATTGGCAGTGAACTTAAACAAGCATCTGGATTCAGACTTCATAGTGTGGACACCACACCATAGTGGGATGTTCTCTTCCAGCAGTGCATATGTAGCTTTGTCTCCTATTCGAGATAAGAAAATATGGAGTCGGTTGGTCTGGGGCAGTTGGGTGATGCCACGGAATTCATTCACTACTTGGCAGCTCTTCTCCAACAGAATCCCCACACAAGACAGGTTAGTATGCAAGAAAATTATTAATCAGTCTTCCTGCTGTCTCTGGTCACACAGTAGAAAATTCTCTGCACACCTATTTTTTGAGTGTCCTTACTCGAGGGACTTCTTCTCAAGAGTAAATAGGTTGTTGGGAATTTCTACCGATACTAGCAATGCAAATCGAGAATGGGTTTCCTTATTGAGATTGAGTAGAGACGCAGAAGTAGGAGATATGTACAAAATATTCATTTGTGCATCGGTGAATAGTATCTGGAAAGAAAGGAATAACAGATGGTTCCAGCAAACCTCCAAACCTCTAGAGACACTGTTCAACAAGTTGGTTCGAGATTTGAGGAATTATATACAAGTCTTGTGACCTGATGTCAAAGATACTGTTAAGGCTCGAAATCTCTGCCTCAGGTTAAACATCACCACCCAGTTCAAGCAACAGGTGAATATTAATTGTGCATGGAATCATCCAATGGGCAACAGGATTAAAGCTAACATAGATGGGGCACTAAACAAGAATGGTCCAAGTCATGGAGGCATGATGGAAGACAAGGAAGGTAGAGTTGTTGCAGCATTTAGTGGGACCGGAGGACATCATTCAGTTATTTTCCAAGAACTCAAGGCTATTGAGGTCTGTATGGAGAGATGCATACTAGAAGGTTTTGCTGAGGTAGAGGTGGAGTCTGATTCTATGAGAGCCATAAATGCCATTAACAAGTTAGAGAAACCTCCATGGTACTGTAGAGATGTGGTGGTGGCTATTGAGAGGAAGAAAGAGAGGTTTAGCTATATTACTTTTTCACATGTATTTAGAGAAGTGAATAAGGTAGATGACTATCTTGCAAGACTTGTACATAATCATAAGTTGTCTCTGATCCATTTTGCTAGTCCCTTAGATTATGAATTACAAACCATTGTAAATGAGGATGCAAATGGAAAAATCTATGTAAGGAAACATTGAGTTTAATACAGGTGGTGGTCTGCCTAACCCTAGCTTATTTGTTTAAAAAACAAAAGATGTACGTACTTCAAATCATAATGAAGAGGCTTTAAGTTAGGGGTGCAGTGGGAGGAGTTGGGATCAAAGATTCTTGAGGAAAGTCGTCTTCAACAGAGAAGACGGATTTATGTTCTTCAAAATCGCTAGATATCATGGTAGTAGGGTCAAATAGTGGCACTGACTCTAATAACGCGTTGACGTCCTTACTATATGAGTTAACTGATCAGTTCCCAAATGTACGTTTTATTACCTTTGCAATGCTTCATATATGCCCTTCTTATGCTTAATGAATAGACAACTTATAGTTTTTTCTACCGTTTGCAGGATACAGGCCATTTAGGACGCATATTCCTAATATGTGCATTTTGGCACAAAAAGAATGGCTATTTACGCTGCTTGGGAAGATTCCAGCTTTGGAGCAAAGTTGCCAGAAAGTCAAAGTTAAAAGTCAACTATCAACTGTCAAAGTCAAAGACTCAAGGACTCAAGGCTGGAAGCTACTGACCCAGGGACCAAAAGCCAAATTCAAGACTTATAATATGTGGGCTTAGGTTAAAGGCCCATAAGTTTGTTTCTAGAAGGAAGGGTATAATTGTAAATGGTATCCTATATAAACCAAAGAAATGTAGAGAAATTCTTATCCGATGTTTTAGGGTCCAAATCAATTGGTTTGTTAGGAGTAGAAACCCTAGATCTAATATTTGGTTATTAGGAGTAGGTTAAATGTTTTTAAATTAAATTGCTATTTCCTTATTTTCCATTTTCATGTTCTTTAAGCTTTAGTGTAAACCAAAGCTCTTAATCAATTCAATACAAGTTTTCTAATCATTTCAATACAAGTTCTAAATCATTTCAATACAAGTCAAGATTGAGAGTAATTCCAAAAGCCAAATAGGAGAGAAGAGTTACAAAAGTTAGTGTATTATCCATCACAAACCTTCCTCTAAACAAAGAGTCTAAGATGAACTTCAACACCCTTCTCACCACTACCAAAACTCATTCTTCATTAACATCAAATTCGGAAACACCAAACGAAAGAAATTGGTGCACTTCATCATCAGGAAAAGAGTTTGTTAGATACTCTTACGCGAAACTATCAATCGTGTTAATCTCACCATCAATGTTAGCATTTGGAATTTGTTTCATTAACTTGAAAACATTTACCTCGACAGAAAGATTTCCAAAGGATATGGTCATGGAACCATCCCGATAGTTTATGAGGGCATTTGAAGTTGCAAGAAAAGGATGCCCTAAGATGATCGGAATGGAGTCATAGACAACTTCTGTATCCAAAATGACAAAATCAATGGGATAGTAAGAGTCTTGGACTTTTTCGAGGATATTTCCTACAATGCCTTTGGGATATTTGTGTAGGAACCGTTATGGTTGCATGTAATGGTTTACAAACCGTGAAAACCCATGCGCAGCGGAATAAGGGTGTTCGCGATTTTGATTAGGAATCATACCTTTGAACAGCTATGATATCTCTGAGAATTCAAGCTTTACAAATCAGCAACCTCTTGATCTTCTGTTGTATTCCTATCCTTGGAGTGGACGTTGTGTGGGTAACGATCTACCAGCCCCTTCTTTCTCTCTTGGCCGAATTTTGGGACTAATTGTTCTTGACCAATCACTCAGTATTTGGCCAGGAAAGAAGGGTTTCTTTATATAGGCTACAACAGGGACCATGAGGAGAAATTAGGGTTAGGTCTCCTGACAGGCATGGGCTTCCCATGTTCGCACAGAACACACGGCCCAAGTCCGTCAACAAATGGTTTATTCCACTAAAGGCTATTGTTGCACTACTGCCCTAATCCCAAATTACGTATATTATGTTTATGGGCTCCATATTATATGCTTGTTGATCTCCCCGTGTTAAGATATCGAATGCCAGTTGATTAAGTCAAGTTACTGACAACTACATTAATTAACTTCTTATGTCCCTGAGTAGTACCACTCAAACTCATTGTCATGTTGGATTAAATCCACCTACAGGGTTTACATGACAATCCTTATGAGCTCCTCAAGGGGACATCATCAACCCGACTTCCTACAGGTCACGGAAGTCGACTAGTGTAATCATGTAGTCAAGATAAACTAATACCAGATTATACTACAACCATACCAATGGTTTGTCCAAATCCATCTAGGTTGTGAACGTTTACTTATACTTTATAAAGCACTGATGATATGGTCTTTTGTGTGTCACCACACACCATATCATCTACAACATAAAGTATTAGACGCACGCATATAACTAATAACTTATATAATATGCATAACATTTGCCCATATGATTCTCATTCAAAAAATGAAGAATTAGAGTTAATACAAAAGTAATGCTTTTAGTATATAACCCTATCAATCTCCCACTTATACTCAAAGCATTGCTTTTTAGTATATTACTAACAAAACTCCTACTTATACTTAAAGCTATGCTGCCAAGCATCTGATTCCCATCCCCTCAACATGCCTATCAAAAGACTTAGCCAGTAAGCTATTTGTCAGCTAGGTTGTCTTCTGATGCTATCTTGGTAACAGTAACATCTCCTCTTTTTACGATTGATCGTATCAGGTGGTACTTGCGCTCAATGTGTTTACTTGCTTTATGGGCTCGTGGTTCCTTTGAGTTAGATACCACACCAGTGTTATCACAATAAAGTGTGATACTCATAGGTAAACCAAGTACCACTACCAAGTCCAACAAGAAGTTTCGGAGCCAAACTGCCTCTGTGGCTGCCACATATATAGCTTACATGGTGGAGTCAGACACGCATTTCTGCTTGATACTCCTCCATACTATGGCTCCACCTCCCAAGGTAAACACATAACCTGAGGTAGACTTACTCTTGTCCCTATCCAACTGAAAATCAGAATCTGTATACCCTAAGGGAACCAAACTATCTGCACGGTATACTAACATATAATCCTTAGTCCTTTTTAGTTACTTCAGAATATGTTTTACCACAGTCCAGTGCCCTTGTCCTGGGTTTTTCTGATATCTGCTAACCATGCCAATGGCAAAGAAGATGTCTGGCCTCGTGCATAGCATGGCGTACATTAAGCTTCCTACAGCTGAAGCATAAGGAACCACTTTCATGTCCTCTATCTCTTTTGGTGTCTTGGGACACATATCCTTTGATAGAGGAACTCTCAAGGATAAGAAATACCACTACGTTTCCATCAAAATTCTTGTACACACAAGATTCATGTGGGCATTGATCGAATCCATAAGATTGGATTACCTCATCAAAACGAATGTTCCAAGATCTAGAAGCTTGTTTAAGTCCATAAATGGATCGTTTAAGCTTACAAATAAGATGCTCTTGACCCTTTTTAATGAATCCTTATAGTTGCTTCATATAGATGGTTTCCTCAAGACTTCCATTAAGGAAAGCTGTTTTAACATCCATTTGCCAAATTTCATAATTGAAATGAGCTTCGATAGATCAAAAAATTCGGATAGACTTAAGCATGGCCATTGGTGAAAGGTCTCCTCATAATCGATACCCTCTTTCTGAGTAAAGCCCTTTGCCACCAGCCTTGCTTTAAAGGTTTCAACCTTACCGTCTGCTCCTCTTTTTTTTTATAGACCCACTTGCATCCAATGGTTCATACACCATTGGGTGGCTCTACAAGCTCCCAAACCTGATTAGAATCCACAGATTCCATCTCAGAAATCATTGCCTTTTACCAAGATTCTACATCTTTATCTTGGAGTGCTTCATTGTAGGTCCAGGGATCAGGAACTTGGTTATCAGTGGTTATGTTAGAAGACATTCCCAAACCAATCCACCTATCAGGTTGTCTAACAACCATCCTACTACGACGAAGCACCTCTTGTTCTTGTACGTCATTAGTGACACGTTGTGGTTCCTATTCTTGTACTATCAGTACTGAAGTAGTTGGTGTCTCTCCTCTTAATTCTTCTAGAATAATACTACTTGATTATTTAATGCACTATGGGTGGAATAGGATTAATGATGTATAAATTGCCTTCCAATGCACCAGAATAGATAAAATGTTTATTTTTCTTAATGACGATCTTGTCATTTAAAAGAAATAGGATACCCATCCTTAATTAACATAGAAACTAAAATCAAGTTCTTTCTAAAATTAGGCACATAAAGATAATTCTTTAACATCATAATCTTATTTCTACCAAAAGATTAAAAAAATCTCTCCCACTGCAACAGCTACCACTTTCGTAACATCCCCCAAAGATATGGTAATCTCTCCAGCAATAAGTTTTCTAGTTTCCTGGAACCTCTGCAATGAAATGCAGACATGGCTAGTGGCTCCCGTATCTACACACCCGGTACTGGTAGATAACACCACTAAACATGTTTAAACGACTAGTGCATGAGACATACCTTCATTATTCTCTTGTTTGAGAAGAGGACAATCTCCCTTCCAGTGTCCTGGCTACTTGCACTTGAAGCACTTGCCCTTAGGCTTTTTCACAGCTCCCTGAGGTCCCATGCCCTTCTTTGCCATATTCCTATGCTTCTGAACATTATTCTTCTTCTTACCGCCATTAGGCGTAGAAGTAAAAACCTTCCAAGTAGCATAAACCTGAACATAACTCTACTTAAAGAGACTCTCAGCTGACTGAAGTTATGTCATAAGTTCCGCCAAAGAATACAACCTTTTGTTCATGTTGTAGTTAAGGTGGAACAGTTCAAATCTCTCAGGCAGCATCATGAGAATGATATCGACTTGCATTTCCACATCAATATCAGCTCCAAGGATCTCCAACTCATTCAGATAAGCCATCATCCTGAGCATATGATCCCTTACAGGAGTCCCTTCAGCCATAGTTGTCGTCATCAAGTTTTTCATGGCAATTTACCTAGTAGCCCTATTCTGGTGTTCGAAGAGTTCCTTGAGATTGATCATCATATCATAATCCGTGGTCATGGCCTGATGCTAATGTTGCAGCACACCTGACATAGATGCCAGAATGTAACACCGCAACATCTCATATGCCTTGATCCACTTTTTATATGTTCCTTTCTCCTCTTCTCCAGCAGCATCTTTAGGGTTAGGTGGGCATTCCTCATTGAGTACAAATTTGTACTCTTCAGCAGTCAACACGATATCCAAGTTGCGTTTCCAGTCTATGTAATTAGGGCCAAGGAGTTTGTTTTCCTTAAGAATAGTTGCTAGTGGGTTTAAAGTAACCATTTTGAAAACCTGAGAATCACATAAAATTAACTATTATGTAGGGCAAAACTTTTTGAGTTAATAAAAAAATTAATTAATTAATCAACCCGTCAGCACCCTACATACCGAGAAGTAGTAAGCCACGATAGTGTGGACATTTACCATATCTACATTCGTGTAGAGAGGTTTTTCCTATTAGTTCTACTTCTCGTCAACTTAACAGCACACCACTTGTTAGAGTGGAGACATGCCATCTAGACAAGTAAAACTAATATGTTGACCTTTCTTTGGTCCTACAAATAATAGCAGTGACTCCGATGGGGAGGATACCATTACTTGCATCGAAGTGTATACCATTACCAACACAAAGTCCATTATTTTGTAATGAATCCCTTCAGATGGAGAAGTGAATCCATTCAATAATAATTTCATATAGTTGTCCTTTAGAAGTTTATTCTGGTGATCCGTAATTAGACTCATCCGATATGGAGGAAGGCACTAAAACCGACGCACAAATATAATTACATTACTAACAAACCAGTAATGGAGACCGTGGGATTTATACGAAACAAAATTCCCTCTCCCACTTAGTTATTTAGAATTGAGGATCTTTCTGTTTACTGGTCAGGCCTATGTCCATGTTTATCTATTATTCATGTGGGCTTAGTTTTTAGCAAACATCCATAAATAAAAACATGTATATAGAATAAGCAAATATGAATAATAAAATGGAAACTTAAATTCCCAACTGTTATGGCCATATTCATTGCTCCATCCCGCGTCAAATAACTCTTTTTTAGTTGCCCCGATTTTTTAGAAATCGTGGCCTGTTTCCTTCACTGGAAACCTCATGAAATCACCGCATAGACCCCCGAACAGCAAACATATTTCACCTCTTCACCAAGATGAAAACAGCATTAGATCTAGACCAATCCATCTTCTCCGTTTTGGAGTTTACAATAAATTACATCATTGGAAAACAAAACAACACGATACAAACCGTGATTTAAATTACATCCACCAATAAACAAATATTGTAAAAAAATATTTAAAGCATGTTGTTTTACTCATAGGGCAGTCGTGCTCTCATAAAAACAAAATAGATCCATTTTTCATACATTCTGACCATAATAGTTGGTCTAGATGCCTGTAAAACCAAGTTAGAGCAGTTCTACATCTACCAACATATATACATGCTCCGATACCAATTGTAGGAACTGTTATGGTTGCATGTGATGGTTTACAAACTGTGAAAACCCATGTGCAGGGGAATAAGGGTGTTCACGATTTTGATTAGGAATCATACCTTTGAACAACTGTGATATCTCTGAGAATCCAAGATCTACGAATCAGCAACCTCTTGATCTTCTGTTCTATTCCTATCCTTAGAATGGACATTGTGTGGGAAACGATCTACCAGCCCCTTCTCTCTCTCTTGGCCGAATTTAGGGACTAATTGTTCTTGAGAAATCACTAAGTATTTGGCCAGACAAATGGCTTATTCCACTAAAGGCCATTGTTGCACTACTGCCCTAATCCTAAATTATGTGTATTACGTTTATGGGCTCCATATTATATGCTTGTTGATCTCCCCGTGTTAAGATATCGAATGCCCGTTGATTAAGTCAAGTTACTGACAACTACATTAATCAACTTCTTATGTCCTTGAGTAGTACCACTCAACCTCATTGTCATTTCGGATTAAATCCACCTGCAGGGTTTACATGACAATCCTTATGAGCTCCTCAAGGGGACGTCATCAACCCGACTTCCTGCGGGTCACGGATTCCTTCTATAATCAACAACACACCTTACATACAATGTCATTACCCAATCCATTGAGTTTGTTGATTCACAAATGAATCTCACTCATTAATAATTTAAAGCAATGTACAATGCACGTAAGTGCCCATTATTATATCCGGATTAAGAGGACAAGCATCCATAATAACAGAGGTGTTTGTTTTTTTATATAGTCAGTATAAAGAGAAACAACCTCACTTGGTCATGTTCAATACACACAAAGTGTACTAGTGTAATCCTGTAGTCAAGATAGACTAATACCAGATTATACTACAACCATACCAATGGTTTGTCCAAATCCATCTAGGTTGTGAACGTTTACTTATACTCTATAAGGCACTGATGATATGATCTTTTGTGTGTCACCACACACCATATCATCTACAACATAAAGTATTAGACGCATGTATATAACTAATAACTTATATAATATGCATAACATTTGCCCATATGATTCTCATTCAAAAAATAAAGAATTAGAGTTGATACAAAAGTAATGTTTTTAGTATATAACCCTATCAATTTGATGGAGCGATCGGCTAACTACAAAGTCATGTTGGTAGGTTTGAGCTCATGAAAACCTAGCTATTTGAACAGGTAATATGGAAGTAAGTTCACACTTGTTCCTAGGTCTAGTAGTGTAGTAGTAGTATATTTGTCTCCCAATGTGCATGGAACAGTGGATCTGCCTAGGTCCTTGTATTTGACAATACCATTTGTTTCAGTGATGGAAGGGAACTGTTCTGTGAGGAATGCTTGTTAATGAACATTGGTTCTCCTTTTCGTGATGCACATATCTTTCATAAACTTTGCATGTTTTTGGCAATTGTTTGAGGGCCTCGAGAAATGGTATGTTGATAGTCAAATTCTTTAACGTTTCTTGAATCTCATCAAAATTTTCATCAGGTTTGTTCTTTGCCAAACATGTAGGAAATGGTGCCTTTGGTCGGAATTTGGCATACAAATCAACTTGCTCATTTCCTGGTGTGGTGGACGGTGACTTGGTTGGAATTGGTGCTTCCCGCGTAGGCTCAACATCAAAGATAGGTACATTAGGAAGTTTAGCTGCATTTGGGTGATCATCTGGCTTATGTACTTGATTATCTACGGTTTTGCCAGAACGAAGAGTAGTGACTGCATTCACCTCACCTTGGCCTGGATTACTTGTACCTGGTGCATTGTTGAGTTCAAAGGTAGTGTTTGCTGGCTTAGGGTTTAGAACTGCTTGTCCAAGAAACACGCCCTTTTGACTATTATCCTGCATTGAGAGTTAATGAGATTGCTGGATAGAAGTCAAGATTTTAGACTGTTGGTTCATGTAAGCCAAGAAAGTCTCACTCGTCTTATCACCTGAGAGTTGCACTGGTGGTGCAACAGGAACTAGCTTAGTTTATGATTATTGTTAGGGTTAGTTAGACTTACCCCCCCATTACTAGTTGCAATTAGTGTTACCCCTCCGTTTTCAAAAATATTAGTGATACCCCCCCATTTGAGTGATCCAACGGTTAGATTTCTTCATTTGAAAAAAAAAATTCATCTCGTAACCGTTGGATCTTGCAATTGGGGGGGTATCACTAATATTTTTGAAAACGGGTAAGTCTAATTAACCCTTATTGTTAATGGGTTGAGGATGATAGCCGTAACTTTGAAGAACTGGAACAAGGTTGCGGTTGTTTTGGTAGGTAAGATTTGAATTGCTTGGAAACTGATTTTGACCTTGTTGGTACTGCTGATTATTCCCTTGATGGTATGGCTTATAGTTGGTGGACGGTCGAACAGGCAGATTGGTGAAACCTGGAAGAGCCATCTGTTGTGTATTTGGTCACCAAGTAAAATTCAGATTCTGTCTTCATGGTGCATTAGGGATGTTGGACGCACAAGCTTCTTCAGATGTTTGGGCAGTTAAATCATATAACAAGGGACAATAGGCATCAGGATGGTCAGGACTTAGGCAAAGAAGACATGGAGATGTGTTAACGTTCATGACCTATTTTGGTTTTTGATCGTTCACTTGAACTGCGAGAGCATCTACCTTCTTTGTTAATGATTCAATCAGGGTTTTTATTTATGGGTCGGGTTTTACCTCAAACACAGGTGTATCTTTGTGTATAGTGTCCTTACATGATCTTGAAGTATCAGTGTTACCCCAATGGGTACCTCTCAAAGTTTGTTTTTCAAGAAAATTGTATGCCTCAGTAGCCCCTTTGTCCATGAAACAACCGCCGTTCATAATATCAAGCATTTCTTTTTGATGATCAGAAAGACCATTAAAAAATGAACGGACGAAAACAACGGTGTCAAGTTGATGATGGGGACATTCCAAAAGAAGATCGTTAAATTGACTCCATGCTTCGGTAAACGATTCATGAGGATGTTGGTGAAATAATTGGATTTTCTTAAGCATTTCAGTAGTTTTCTTCTGAAGTGTAGAATTTGACCATGAAAGATTGCACAAGTTTGTTCCATGTGTCGATGGATTGTGGCGGTTGACTTGCTAGCCAAACTGAAGCTTTATCAACTAAGGTGAAAGAAAACAACCTTAGCAAGACTTGTTTGTTGGAGACGGATGGATGTTGGAAAGTGGTGGCGACTTGCTAAATCCTACGAAGGTGATTGTACGGTTTCATCTCATGGTCTAAACCATGATAAACATGTAACAATCCAAAAACGTTGGGCGGGATTCGAAAATCACCCGCAATATGCTCGAGTTTGATGTAGGAAGAAGGTCCTTCCTGTAAGGCAGTATAGAAGTCCGAAAGGGGCTTATCTGCTGGAGGATTTGTATCATCAGCCATAACGAATGGAGTTAATGGCGTCAAAGAATTTTGATGATTTTTATTAACAGATGAAGAACTTTGTTAAGGTGAGAACTTACACAATTGCTTATCGTATTTTCTCCTACGATAATTCTTTATTATTACCAGGCATTAATCTCATGCAAGCATAAAATTAAATCTGAGTCACAAAGAGAACTTATTTTTACATGAATTTTATCATTTACATAAGCATTAAAAGTGAACAACGTAGGCCTACGTTTTTGCTAATGTAGCAGTGAAGCGAGGAATACGTGTGCATAAACCAACAATCAGGTCACATGAGAGATATGAGGGAGGTTTTCCGTGCAAGCACAATCCTTAATTAGAGAACCTCAATCTTTCAAGTAGTTTCCTAGACACCGTTGGAATATGTTTATGATTTATGATTTATGATTTTTTTTTAAAGTTATTTACAAATTATGCATAGGATAAAGGCACAAAATATTTATTATTATTATTATTAGTATTATTAGTATTTTTTTTTAAGTGTAAGTTACTAAATATGCATATAAAATCTAATCATGCAAACATAGTCCACTCAGATGTGGCTATAAACGAGAGATCGATGGAGGATCTCCCCTCACTGGAGCCATTAGAGGAAGTGGAAATTGTTGGTGGTAGCTCGCCAAAGACCACTTTCATCGGCACCTTGTTGAGTTCTGAAGAGCGTCAAGCTCTGATACAGTTTCTCCGAGAGCACAGAGATGTGTTTGCTTGACTACTACAGTTCCCCCACGTGGCATGCCACTAGCTCAATATCCACAGTGATGCAGTAGTAGTCAAGCAGAAACCGAAGGATAGGTGCAGACAGATCCAAGGCGGTAAAAGCTGAAGTTGAAAAACTAAAGGCAGCTAATTTTGTCATGGAAATCAATTTCCCCACTTGGATTTCTAATATTGGCCCAGTAAGAAAGAAGAATAGGTCATGGAGAATCTGCATTGACTTCACAGATTTGAACCGTGCATGTCCAAAAGACAGCTACCCTCTGCCACGAATTGACAAGTTGGTGGATGCGATAGCTGGACATGAATTGTTATCCTTCACAGATGGGTCGTCAAGCTACAACCAGATCCCTTTACATGAAGAAGACCACAAGCATGCCAGTTTCACAACCGAGGATAGCCTGTACTGCTATCAGGTCATGCCATTCGGATTGAAAAATGTAGGAGCCACATACCAGCGTTTAGTAAACAAGATGTTTGAAGGATTAATAGGCGACATTATGGAGGTGTATGTGGACGATCTCCTGATCAAAAGTCTGAAACAAGGAGATCATCTTTCCCACTTGAAACGTGCATTTGATGTTTTTCGAGAATATTGCATGAAGCTCAACCCTACGAAATGTGCTTTCGCTGTATCATCAGAAAAGTTTTTAAGGTACCTAGTTACTAAGAGAGGGATTGAGGCGAACCCAGATCAAATCCGAGCGCTCATAGAGATGCCCTCACCTAAAAATATGAAAGAGATTCAAAAAGTTACAGGCAGGTTAGCAGCTTTGAACAGGTTCATCTCCAAGAGTTCAGATAAGTGCAAACCACTTTTTCAGTAACTACGAAAGAACACCTCCTTCGCATGGACGAAAGAGTGCCAAAAGGCGTTCGATCAACTCGAAACATACCTGGGGGCACCGCCAATCCTTTCAAAGCCTGTTGAGGGAGAAGTCCTGGGTCTTTATCTCTGTTCATCTGACTACGACATCAGTTCTGTACTGATACACGTGGATGAAAAGAAGGTTGAAAAACCTGTCTATTTCTTGAGCTGAACGCTCCTACCAGCAGAAACAAGGTACCCTAAACTCGAAAGAATCGCTTAAGCATTTGTTTTTGCCGCAGAGAAATTACGACCGTACTTCCAATCCCACACCATCAGAGTGATCACAGAGTATCAATTATGATCAGTTCTGGAACTACTAAATAGGTCAGGAAGGCTAGCTAAATGGGCTGTGCAACTATCAGAATATGATATTATTTACGTCCCCAGAATCTTCGAGAAGGGTTAGGCACTAGCAAAATTCTTGGGAGATTTCCCAATGACCTACACGATACGATTCAACCACCCCTAGTTCCGATGATAGCATCCTGCCTGAATCTCCAAACTCCCATCCAGACTCATGGGAGTCGAGCTCTGCATGGCAGCTGTTTGTGGATGGATCTTCAAATGACAGAGGTGCAAGAGTTAGAGCTGTGTTAGTTACTCTCGACAATATGTGCTGGAGAAATCTATCCGATTAGGTTAGAATGTCTCTAACAATGAAGCAGAGTATGAGGCAACACTTGCTGGCCTCACAATGGCCCTCGACCTGGGCCTAACACACCTCACAGTTTTTAGTGACTCACAGCTAGTTGTGTTCCAAGTTAATGGAGGGTATGAGGCCAAGGACGAATGAATGGCCAAATACTTGGAACTGGTAAGGGGTCTTCAAGGAAAGTTTGAGAACATTCAGTTCTATCAGCTGCCTGGATCCGAAAATCGACACGCAGATGCTTTTGCATATGTTTCCTCAATGTTGGGCAACAGTGAGTCACTTTTCATCCCTATAGATTTCCAGGAGAGATCTAGCATCCAGTTCCCAGTTACAACAGTTTGTGTTGTTCTAGCCATTAAGCTAAGTTGGATGGATCCGTATAAGTCCTACCTCAAAGACGAAACACTCCCTAAGGATAAGAATGTAGCCAGGCGTCTGCTTGCAAAAATACAAAGATTCACCCTCGTAGGAGACGATCTGTACAAGAAGTCCTTTCTAGGACCTCATCTCAGATGTCTCTCCCCATACCTCGCTGAACAGGTTATGCAAAAAGTTCATGAAGGAATTTGTGGCAATCATGATGGGGGCAGAACCCTAGCTCTCAAGATCCTAAGGCAAGGACACTTTTGGCCTTATATGCAAAAGGATGCATAGGTTTTTGCCCACAAATGTGAAAAATGTCAACGATATGCTCCGCTAATCCATGCTCCAGCAACAAAACTGCACCCCTTGGCCAGTCCATAGCCATTTGCACAGTGGGGAACTGATATCGTAGGACCTCTACCAGCTGCTCCTGGTAATGTCTGATTCCTACTAGTTGCGAGGGATTACTTCACCAAATGGATAGAAGCAGTTCCTCTTGTCTTCATTCGAGAACATGACGTCAGAAAGTTCATTTGGAACAACATTGTCTACAGGTTCGGCATACCCAAAGTTATCATCTCAGATAATAGGCAACAGTTCGCTGGAGGATTGGTCGCTGAACTCGGTGAGGAGTTTCACATTACCCATCTGTTCTCAACTCCAAGATACCAGCAAGGCAATGGCCAAGCTGAAGCCTCTAACAGCCATCTTGGATAACATGAAGTGTAAATTAGGCAGCGCAAAAAGGTTTATAGGTGGAGGAACTACCTAAGGTCCTATGGGCATATCGAACTACACCCAGACAGTCAACTGGTGAATCAACATTTTCACTGACCTACGGAACTGAGGCTGTCATACCTCCAGAACTGATAGTTCCCACTCAGAAGTCAAATGTTGTGCACACTCTAGACAATGAGGAGTTGTTATGTAGAGAAATGGATCTCCTAGATAAAAAAAGAGAAGGTGTCGCACTTCACTTAGCTGCTAACCAGTAGATTCTGAAGAGATCATACAACAAGAGAGTCTGAATTCGATCTTCCAAATCTAGAGATCTAGTTTTGCACGAGATCCCAGAGCCCAACGACAAGCTTGGGCCCAACTGGAAGGACCTTACATCATCGACAAGGTTGGTCGAACTGGTTTTTATTATCTATGCACTGTTGAAGGGGACGTTCTTGTCAAACCATGGAACGCACAGCACCTTCACAAGTACTATCAGTAAATTGTTATTTTATGCTTTTTATATGCATTATTCACTCCTCTCCAATTCATCAATAAAATGTTCCACATTGCCATCGAATTTATTCTTTGTATTAATTCTTTATTTATGATCCACAATTGACTAAGCCTTTAGGGAATTATCTTCTCATTATCTGTTCAAGAATATTATATGCCAATTTGCTTTAGAACCAGTGATACTGAGTATGGAAAAGTTGAACTGTATGCCAGATCCTTTCCCATTCCCACACAGCTGGAACTGTACGCCAATTCTTTCAAATAGCGAATATCTTCGATGGGTTAAGCCTTTAGGGAATTTGACCACACTAATTGTTCAGTAAACTGTATACCAATTTGACTTGAAACAAGAGATAGTGTTCTTGAGAGCCTGAACTGTATGCCAGTTCCTAGCGCTTTCAAAACATCTACATAGGAGTTACTGGGAAGATCTGGGTTGGATCCAGATCCTAGCACGCAAATCATGGGCCTAAAACAGTATCAGCATGATGGCGCTGAGGAAGACTCTCCCACTGTTGTTCTAGCGATAGCCTATTTATTTTTTAAAATAAATAGGACTTATCGTTATTAAACACAGTGTTGTGCTCATGGCACCAAGTTACTTTCGCAAAGACATATGACTCTATTGCAATCGAACTCTTAATTACAGTTAACTTGAATGACTCCCATGATATCCTTATCAGATTCTGGTCATACTTTATTTTAATCTATTTAGCCTACTAGGGTCACCTATTGTTGTTCCAAATGAACTTTGGGGGCATCAGGGGTAGAGTATGCATAGTAACACATGTCATATAACATAAAGTACTTCTAAGGTATACATAAACTAGAAGAGCTACAGAGCTCAGTAAGTAAACAGTATGCATGCATAAAATAGAAGAGCTGCAGAGCTCAGTAAGTAAATTGTATGTGAGCTATACAGCTCAATATTATAGATCCATAGAATAATTGTTTAAAAATAATTGTTTATGTGAATCATCAACTGAAAAGCTTATAAAGCAGGGGTAGAATCAAACTTCGGTTCACCATCAGTGCATGATGTTGCACCATCGTCAAGAACTTGTGTTTCACTATCAAGAATAGACTGTGTGATTGGATTAGATGGAACGGTTGAAGGCTAAATAGAACACTCACCTGAAACTGGAACTGGCAGAAAATGAAGTTGAACGGGAGGCATGTTATCATCGGTTTCTTCTTTAGAGGATGAGGAGGCATCAGGCATAAGTTCTTCCTAGATAGCTGAGATACTAGTGTCTAGATTAGGAAACAAGATGAAAGGGTTGGTCACTCACCCCTGAGCATCCAACTGAGAGACATATCTAGTAGCCTCAATAGCCTCTTCAAACTTAACTTGTCTGGCAGCATCGAAGGACTCTCGAGAAACATCAAATACTCGCAGAGCAAAGCAAATGACATTTTCAGCTAACCTCTTCTTCACCTATTTCACCACTTGAGAATATAACTCAGAGGTCTCCGCCAAGAGGTCATCAGCCTTCTTATCAGAGTGAAGACATTTCTCTTTTAGAGCCTTCTCATATCCTAACATAACCTCATTTGCATGGGCAATGGCTTGCCCAAGGGTCCTCATCTCGGTGTTCCTATGGTTAAGTTCCCCTTGGACCTGGTCATGTTTTGCTTGTAGGGTAGTGAAGTGAGTGTGTAGTTCCAAGAACTTCACTTTCCAAGTGGCAGCATCAGCAGCTCCTTTTTGGGCTTTCTCCATAGAGCTCCGAAGGTTGGAGATAGTGTCTCTCATATTCTTGAAGCCAGTATCAGATTTCTTCTTTTTCGCCAAGAGCTAGTCAACCTGGAGCTGCAGCTCCATAGTTCTCTTCTCAGCAGCCTCTTTCGCCCAGATCAGTGGATGCCATGGCATCAGTGGATGAATCGACGGAGGCCGCAAAGATGGGTTCTTTCATAGCTAGAAAGTTATTTACTAACTGGAGAAGAATATAGGATGTGTAAGAAACACAATGAAAGAAACCGAACACTGAACAAAGAAGAAAGTCTTACCTTGGCAAGGTGAACAGCAGATCGACAAAAGGACAGGTCCAAGGTCCAAGCTATGTTGGCTTTAGCCTTGTCAACATGAAGTTGCGCAACTTTTAGAACTCCAAGCGCGATATCAACATCTTTAACAGAGTGATTGTTGGTAACAGGTAGTTCATCAATTCGTCCCGAACGCCTCATCTCCACAATCATATCCCTCTAAGGGGAATCTAGAGATCTTGGCAAAAAGGGAATGTCGTCACTCACCCCACTCCTATCATTGGATCGAGGAGGAGGGAGAGTGACAATTATAGAAATGGTTTCAGTAATACCCTTCCCTTTGCGATTATCAGAGAGGGGAGGGTCAACAGTCAGAAGGACATTATCACCAGTTTGTTTAGGACCTATAGAAGGAACTGGAACTGATGGGGGTACAGCTACATTCTTACCAGGCTTAACAGGTGGGGGAATACTAACAGGAACCTTAAAAAGTGTATCTTCACTAACAGATAGAAGGTGAAACTTCGTTTTCTTACCGGAGGGGGCAACATCAGAAGTAGTATCAGACCTCTTCAATTTTGAACGATTGGACGCACGCACTCCCCATTTAAAATTGTTCGCCGCCTGCAGTTCATGAGGCAGTTTAGGGCCCCTCCCGCCAGTGATCACACAATCATCATTGACAGCAGGCTCCTGAACCGAACCTGACGTCGCCGCATCACCGGAGACAGCCTCCTAACTCTTCTCCTTGCGATTTCCTCTTCTTTTAGTAATCAAAGAGGATTCATCCTAATCTGGAGGAGGAAGAAGTCCGACATCCTGATCAACAAGAGGAGGAAGTGTTGTGCGCCCAGAATTCACAGTATTTATCCCAAAGGGGGAATAGCCAGGAACCAGTTGCAGCAATTCTTCAGTAGGCATGTTGAAATTTTCAAAAAGACTGGTGGGATCAGGAACTATCACCCAAGGCATCCTCTATTCCTTGGGGATATTCTTGATAATGTCCACCGTATTAGCATTAGTTGCAGTTAGTTGGTTCTAGGGGGAAGAGTCATCTAAGGAATAATAGCAAAAGATATTCAGGCGAAAGACTTTTATTTCAAGTTATAAAGTACCTGAGTAGGAAGACTTACTGGTTAGAGTATGGGTGTGTTTTCTGGGAACAGGAATTCCCATTGGCTTACCATCAGCATCAGAGGGGCGAACGTCCCACGCATCACCCAACACATGAAGGTGGTGATCGGAGAATTCTTCGTCACTCTACTTCCCCTCAAAAAAGATGATCGGAGAATTCTTGTCTCTGGTCATGAGGTAATAGTACGACTAGTCTCGACTACACCGGACATCATAAAAGTAACCGAACACCTAACGGTTTAGAGCAAGAAGGGCAGAGTACATAACAGTTATGTAAAACAGGGGTGCTGCTTGACCAAGAGCAAGATTAAAGTGAATCAGACACTCTCTTAGCAATGGGTGGAGGGGAAGAGTGAGTCCGACCCTAAGCTGACCTATGGTGATGAGTTCCACCTCCTTATAGGCTAACTTATCAGATAACCTCCCCCACTCCAGGCCAATATCTTCAGGGATGTGAAATTTCTCGCGGATCAGTTCTAGGGAGGAAAGATCTTTGAAGTTTATAAGTGACCAATTAGGATTCATGATCAAGAAAGAGGAAAAGTTTCAAACTTTGGTTAAACCCTAACGGGAGATCAAAAGGTTCAGTATGCAGAAAAAGATAGCAGAAGAGATAATGAAAATTCTCTCACCAGATCCTTTATATACAGATAAGATGGACAGTTTGGATAAGCCCAAGCGGTACGTCTTTTCAGGACGGAGCTACCATCATTACCTTTTTTAAGAAATGGCGTGTCTATTCGAGCCATCTTTTAAGAGCCTTAATTAGTTGGGCACATTAGCAGTTCCAATAAATAGTTTTGGAAAAGGATTCTCGCGCCAAAAGTAGCGTCACTTCAAGCGCCCACGTGCTAGCTGGCACGAGCGGGGACATCTGTAGGGGGATTTCCCGTCACTGAATAGATGACATGTGTGTGGGAAATAACCTAAGACTATAGATGTCAAGAATGAGACGAGGACCATTGGATCAGTTCTGTGAATAAGTGATCTCGTGCTTAGCACGAGTGTTTAATAGGTTTAATAGACATGTGTCAGGCACATGACTGACCACCTTCAAACGTAACAGTTACCCCAATCGTTAGGAACTGATATAGATAGTTCTTGAACAGAAGGAAATTGAAGATGGTGATCTTTGATGATAAGGAAAGAATCATGATGACATATCTTAGGAGTTACCTTTTAGATATAATCTTCCCATACACGATGGGACATTATGATCAACAAGGAAACTTACCTCTTACAAAATATGGTCTAGATTCAGACTTCCATAAGAAGAGGCCGGAATCCTAATAGGAAGGCAGAGTCCAAAGATGGAAAGGAACTCACAAGCGGTGAGGACAGCCCTAACCCTAGGACTCTCATCACCCTTCCTATATAAACCATAGGGATTCGCTCTTAGGAACTATGCAAAATAGGTATTGATTCTCCAATAGAACAAAGGAGATACGTAAGCAGCCGTCCGACGGTTCAACCTTGAACTCACCATCATCTCATCCCTTCTCTATTCAGCAAAGGATTCCAGATCACAAGGCACAATGGAAGATCAGGGGATACTTGAAATTTCCCCTACATATATGCTAAACATGCAAACAAATTCCACGCATACGTATATATATACTATCATGTAAATAATAATATACAACATGGTAATATACAAAAATGGGAGTGTTAGGAGTTGAAACCTATAAGTGCCCTTGCTATTATTATAAATAATACCTTCAACAGCCTTGAAGCATGTTCTTATGCTACTGGAACACGATACGAGTACTATTCTAGGTCCGAGAAGTGAATTGGAAAGTCCTCAAAAAAACTCAACCTGTTCAGTATCTATATATTAGAGCGCGGGCGCACTCTGAAATAGGCAAACAAAGGCGCAGGTCGTGCTCAGTACTCTTTTATGCGGGCAAAAAATTTACTGGATCTAGAGCGCGAGGCGTGATTTTTACAGGTCAATCAAGAGCGTGGGCGCACTCTAAACGAAAGGCATTCGGCTGGATTTTTTGTAATCTTCACACAGTGATTCAAGGAGTTGGTTTTTCAACTCCTATGCAACCTGCAAGCGAAAATAAATGACAGTACAAAATTAGTAGCGAAATAGGAACAAAATTCGAACGTAAAGCAAAAACAAAATGAAAAATTAAAGAGATGAAAGGGTAGGAGTGGGGGGGTTTCCCCGTTGAGCTATTCCACTTGGTATGTGGTTTCTCGAGCCTTAAGGATGGGAGTTGTAACGCCCGTATTTAAAATACGTATTAATCTATTTATTTATTAATTAAAATTATTTATTTAAAAATCGGCTGGATTGGATTTGGATACGTGGGCCTGGTTTTTGGGCCCGAGTCGGTGTTGGGCTTGGGTTTCAAACCCAAGTATATAAACACATTTTTCTAGAGAATAGGGTTTTTGAAGATAATAAAAATAATGAAAATGGAGGCAGAGCTTGAAGCTTGCTTGCTCGAGCGTTGGAGCGTGACGACTCGGACTCGGAGAAATTCGTGGAGCTTGGGATTAAGGTGAGTAGCTATTTTGCTATATCACCGGATTTATAGTTTTCGAATATCGGTGTAAACTGTCTAATGTTTCTTTTTATACTGCTCATTATATTGTTTTTATTCGGCGTCCTAGTGTCGTGTTGTTAAAACTCGAACTCGAAAAGATTAGATATTGAACTGTCGGAATTGTTGAGACTCGGAAGTCGTCAATGGCGGCGTCGCGAGTCCAACAGCAAGGAATCGTCCAGTTTTTCCATTTGAACCTTTATGTTTATGTTTACTGTGATACTGTGGGTATGGATATATTGTTATGAACTGTTTTGGTTGGTTGTTGGAGTAGAATCGGCGGTGGCTATTGATGGCGGGTGGAAGGTGGCTGCCGATTGGGTTGTGTGTTGTGGTTGGACGAAATACGGTGGTCGGGCTATCGGTTTGAGTACTGATTGGACGAGGCTGTTAGAGCTTGGAGGCGTTAATGGCGCCGGTGGTTGGGCTGTTTTTGGTTTAATTGGTTGTGTTGTTTTGCTTTGTTGGGTTGAGGTTAGGTTGTTATGTCGGATTTAAATGTTGGATTTGAGTGGGGGCTTGACAGAGGTGCTGTTGAAGCTTGGGTGACCATTAATGGCGGCCGAAAATTGTAGATCTAGGTTGAGAAGAGTTTTAATTTACTAATATTTGTGGTTTTCGTTTTCATTAAAGTTGTATGGGTTGGTATGGGGATCGAAACCGATTGGTTGAATTGGGTGGCCGATTGGAATCTAGTGGTGGTCGATTTTGGTGGTGGTGGAGGAGAGAAGGTTGGAGAAGATGACTGTTGGCCGGTTTGGGCCTGGGGCTTGGGCCTGGGCCAAAGCCTTGGTTGCTTTGTTTTGGGTTGGGCCGATTGTAGGTTGTATTGCTTGGGCCGGTCCATGTTAGGTTAAATTGTTTTGTGGACCAGTTCAATTTAAAGTTTTTGGGCCGAATCCAATTATGTTTTGGGCCAGTTCAGTATAAGTTTTTGGGTCAGTTCTAATATTGCTTGGGGCTAGTCCATAGGACTTAAAATAGATCTAATTGGGTCTTTAAATGTTTAGACTTTCGGGTTTTAAGGTTTGGGTTTGGCCAGTTGGGTCCGAACCATTACTTTGGTCATGAGCCCATGAGCCATGCACATTGACTTTAGCCATGAACCATGGCTATGACCCTGAACCTGTCGAACATGGAATGACAGTTTGACTTTGACAATGATGTGTTGACTTTGACCACTGACGGTTGACTTTGACTGTTGACCATTGACGGTTGACTTTGACCTTTAACTTTGGAATGTTGACTTTCCCGTTTTTCACATATTTAAGAATATGGACAAATATAATAATAAAATATTGTCGAACATTATATAACGTTGTTTGTCATTATCTAATTAAGATTTGACATGAGTAGTGTGTAAAGTATATATATATTAGGCTTTGATTGTGGACTGTGGACTGTTTAATTGTGCTACATTTCATGTGGTAAGTTGTATGGAAAAATCCAATGCTAAAATGCTGTGGAGGCTTGTATAAATTTGGTGGTCATTATCTAATTAAGATTTGACATTGATATTGTGACATTATATAATATGTTGGGATATATATATTGAATGCAATAGTTTTGGAGAAATAAATGTGTAAACGTTCCATTATTTTATATGTGAGATGCTACTATGAGGTAGTATGGTATTGGTGAATATTTTCCCACGGGAGTATGGCATAGTGCAATAATATATTGGCACGTGAAATAATGAAAGTGGTTATGAGATATAATTGAGATATTTCTAAATATTGTGGCTTAGTGCAATAAGGTAATTGACCACACGCGATATATAGTGGAATGTTTATGAGTCATAAATGTATGACACCTGAATAAATTATGTAACGAAAATCCTAGAACCTGACTACCACAACTCATGTGATCTGCCCTGTGTGGGCGTATGTGATATATAAGATGTTGATTGACCCATGTGTTGGGCAATCGTAGCCGAATAGTGGCTTGATTATTCCGTTCGCAAAATAGAACGAGACGCGCGATATTTTATGCCGAATAGTGGCATTACTTACATAATTGCTTCCGTGTGAGGATTTACCTGTGTGGCGCATCCCGCCAGGGTGGTTACGCATACGGAGTGGTTCATTATGTAAGGGGAGGCATGTGGATGTACATGTTCGGCGTTGGGTAGCGATTGTGGTAGCCGGGGAAACTAGGTAAGACATAGATCTGACGTGATTTTAGGGACACACAAAGAAAACCTTAAATAATATAATTATGGTAATATGTTGGTTATTTGTTTAGTTAGAACCTAAAAGGCTTCTCGATGGAGGAACTACATGCCTTATTTATGATCGATAGTTTGTGGTGTGGTTAGTGGGAAGTTAAGGCGCCTCAGTGGAGGAACTACCTGCCTAGATTATTGTACTTAAGGATGTTGTATTAGTCGTTAAAAGTTAAGGCGCATCGGTAGAGGAACTAACTGCCGTATGGATTGTGTATATATATGTATAATTATATGTTGTATTTTAGAGCTACTCACACCAGCATTTTTATAATGCTGACCCGATTTGCATGTTTGCTTATCGGGTGTGTTCATTAAATGAACACAGTTGATAAGTCTTGACAGGTTTAATGTGGAAGAAGATTGGTTGCTGCTCGTGGTTTGCGTTAGCGTCGCATTTCAAGATAGGCTTTGTTTTCCTTTGAGGTGATATAGTTTTTCAGTTGAGACAAAGTTATTTGTATTTTCATTTGTTAATTTTTGTAATGAAGATGACTTTTGTTTAAGTTAAAAATTTTATTGGTTTTTATTTATCCGCATATTTAAACTGTTTATGGGTTTTTGGGAGTTGAGAGTGCGTCACACCTCGGAGATCGAAGAGTCGGGAACAAATAATGTTTTTCCGAATTCTGTCGAAATTCGGGGTGTGACAGGAGTGGTGCCAATTGATAGCTACACTTTGCACGTGTAAAAAAAACGGTTTTCACACACACTCGAGTACACTTGTTCAAATACCTCGCTCACGTGCACGTTGCAATTTATTTCGAGTAAGGGTTTCGTCTCAAATCAAAAGGCTAGAACTCTAATTAACAACCAACTAGAAATTTCTCTAGAAGGAACTTATGTGAGCAAGATTTTACTTTTGATTTTTTTTACTTTACTACGTTACTTAATATGCAAGTTACTTAACTTAAATTGCACTAGTTTTGGCTAATGCAAAAGATCGGGAGATAAAAATGAGAAATATAAGAAAAGAGTATTCTACTAGTTTACTTAATATGCAAGACTCAACTTAGAAATGATTTTAATTAACACCTTAGAATTGAAAACATATTACAATTAAGCTTAACTTAAAAAAAACCAAAAAACTAAAAACATGGAAACTTTCTATTCTGGACTAAACTAACTAATGGAGCAAAAGTTGTTTCTTGTTAATGAAGCCTCTCTTTTAAAGTAAGAGATTGCTCTCATTTTCTTTACATCCACTTGAATTTCTACCATCCAACTACATCCTTAAATGAGAAACCTTGATTTTTTATGCCAGCACATCATTTTCCAACCAATTAAGACTTTGTTTGCCAAAGCTTAATTTGCATCCACCTAATCAAGACTTTTTTCCAAAGCTTAATTTGCATCCACCTAATCAATACTTTTTGCCAAAATCAATAAAACTTTGTGCCAACCAAATACCACTTTGTATGCCAAAATTATGCACAAAAGTCTTTCATAGTTTTTAATGCAGCTTGACTTGTGCTGATGTTTAAGAGCATTTGATAAGCACTTACAACTGTAATACTAAACCCCGAGAGACACAATATTTTGGTTAATTATGTATTTAATAATTATGAAATAATTATATTTTCATACTTTTGCAGGTTTTCGCAGTTCACTACACCAAAACAACATTTTTGTAACACTGGGTTTTTCTGGTTTGTGACGCCAAATGGGCGTTAGGACTCTTGTGATGGCATATAGGCGTCACTAAAATGCTAAAACCGTCACCAATATTTTGATAATTATTTCAATTAAATGTTGAGGAGGTTTACTAAATAAAGTGACGGCAAAAAAGCGTCAAAGATTCCCAGAATACAAAAATTACAATTAAGGGACCGTGTTTTCTCTCTCGCCCAACTATCTCATCTCCTCTACCGCTCTTCCTCTCAACTTCACACCAATGCTCTGAAAAAGATAATTTGTCGAAGCCTAAATAAAAGTTGCTCGAAGGCAAAGACGCTGATCGAAGAAACTAAGAAACTGATTTAACGGAGAAACTGAGAAAGATATTAACTTTCCACTGTTTCAGTGTGCGTTGAAATAAGGTTAGGGTTTTCAAATTTCTATTTTACTTAGTTTGAATTTACTAATGTTTTGTGTGGAAAAGATTGAACCAGTTTTGTAGTTGATTTATTTCTTCATATTTGCTTATAAAAATTGTTTCTTTTTTGGTGTGGTTGGGTATCCTGAGTGGTGTTTGTTTAGTTTTGATCGATTTGGTTTTGGTTTTTCTTGGATTCATGGTAGGAGCACCTTTGTTTCTCTGGGTAGGAGAACAAGTCTCGGAGTTCTTGAGTTTTTCAAATAATTTGTCCCCATAACAATATTTTTTGATTTATTATGTTGAAATTTAGTTTTATTCTTTAACTCTTGTTTCTCTGTGTTGAAGACTTGAAGTGAAATAGCCTTTCAAATTGCTTTTGGCCAAATGGCCAGTGTCTTGACTGATTTAAAGATAATTGCATCATTTCGGAATGGGATTCGACAGTAAGTGTATGTTAAACATTTAATCCTTTGTTGGAGAATACTTTGTCATGGTTTATGGTTGCGCGCTCGTATAGCGTATTAAGCATTACAGTCACAGTGAACTGATATGTACTGCAAGCCTTGTTTAACTTACATTGTGAGCACGAATTGAGCTTGTCAATTTTTGAATTAGTATTTGTATAACCTTTTGCAGCATCTTATTTAATCAAACCAAACACTTGTTGAAACCATAGGCTAGGTAGTTGTTACCCAACTATTGGCGCCACTCCAAATCCAACCAAACCAAGCGACTGCTCAAGTAGGTCCTGCCGGAATTCATTGGTCCACGCTACTCATGGTTGGGTAGTAAGGGAAGGAAAAACTTTGTTGTTTTAGCATCTTGATGGTCATTTTAACTGGAAGAATTCTTGAGCGAGCTAGTTATATATTGGTTTGAGTTCAAATTAGTTTGAATTGTTATGGGTTGCTGAACTAATGACGTTCATTAGATTAGCTTTGGGATCTGGTTTTTAATTTACTTGAAACTTGGAATATATTTGTTTCTTCTATGAATGAGACTTCTTTGTGTATGCTAAAGGGACATATTTTGGTCTTTTACGTGGAGTTTTTTTGTACTTAATTAGAATAACAGAAGTTGGTGGTGAGTTTTCAAATAATTAAGCTAAACTATGCCATATATTTGTACTCTTGTAGAGTCCAATTTTGTTGTTTGCTGCCTAAGTTATTTGCAACTTGAGTACTTGCTATTCCTTTATTATGTAGTGTTCCTTTTAGTATTCATTTATTGTAATGTATACATCATTAAGCTGATCCTACTGTAATTAGTTAGTAACTAGACTGGACTTCATGAAATTCATATGTGAATTTTCGGCTACTTGACTACTTGTACTATTTTTCATGTATCCTTGATTTATATTTTAATTATGATTTGAAAGTGTGTATAATCTACTGAATTATAGGGAAATGAAGCCTTCAGTAGATTATCTTAGAAGACAAACCAAACTTAGAAGAACATGAAACAAAACGACCCCAATCCTTATCTTCAATTAATGTTCCCCATCTTCTTTTCTGATGAGTTGATAGCAGATGGTGTGCTTCTACCTCTACACCTCATTTCCCAAGACCCCAAACCCAACTCAGTTCCATTAGAGCTAGAACAAGAAACCGAGCCGAACCGAAGTCGACCCGGGGCCAAGCCGAAGTTATCATCAACTTCTAAACGTTGGAGAGATATATTCAAAATCGATGAGAAGAAAAATGAATATAAAGAAGGAAACAACAAAAGAGAAAGAGAAGAAGAAAGAAAGAAAATAGTAACGGAATAATAATAATAGTAATATGAGTTCTTAATAGTAATAATAGTAATAATAAAACGATATTTTTGCTTTTAATGGTTTGAGTTATTTGTAATATAGTTGGGTTTATGTTTTGATATAGATAAATTGGCAAAAGGATTACCGGAGAAGGTTATTGAAGTCTATCTCCTGGAAGTCTCTCTAGACATTTTTCTTTTTGGAGGGTATGTTCTTAATGTTTGCTCTTTTGTTTTGTTTTGTTTTTTTTTTTTTTTTACAAAATTTTTATGTTTGACAAATCTCTATATCAAGTTAGGCAATGTTTTGCATTTGGCTTTTATTTGAAATTGTAAAGTTTTTTTTTTATGTAAAATCCTAGCTTTAAGGATTTGAAGTTATAAAGTTATGTTTTTTTTTCTTGATTGTTTGAAGCTAGCCATTCATAATTCATAATTTGTGCCTGAATTGTTTAATATTTATATCTATTTAGGACATTGGGGTTTTGTTTGGCTTTTGTTAATTGTTTTTTTTTGTGTGTGACGCATAGTGGTGGACTGGTGGTGCTGGTCCTATAATCTTGAGTACCCTATGTTTGAAACACTAAAATATGTGTTTGTTCTAAAAATGTTCAAGTATAATGAATCCCAAGCTTTAGTGTTCCAACATTTTTGTATCCATTTTCAGTCATGGTAGCTTGAATTCAAACATTCTGGCTTCCTAACTTAGGTTGGTCTAAGTTCTGATCTAAATGTTTTACGAAAGCAGGTCTTAAATTTTCTTACTGACAGTATAGTGTTATTTTACTTTGTGAATGCTTTGACGTTTGACATAGTTTGATTATGAATGTGCTTTGAACTTTGAAGTCATTGTCTCCCTGATTTCTATTAGTAGAATAGTGATTTATGTTGGTAGAATAGTTGCTCGATCAAAAAATTGTCAAGTCTTTCTATTGAAAATCTTTCAAGACTGACAAGTAATTGAGCTTGGTAGTAATAGTGTTAAGTCATCTATGATTGCTTCAAATTAACTAACTAACTCGAGAGTTATCTTTCTTTTTTCTTTCTTATCTTTGTATCTACATAATGGTAGAATGTCACGGCCGATTCAGAAAGAGTGGATTCATGAACTAAACCGAGTGAGCACCGCCTATAGGGAAGGGGTAGCTAGTTTTATTGATTTGGCACAAAAAATATGAAGGGTTGACAACATGTCCTTGTCCTTGTGTAACATGTCGAATAGGAAAAGATTGGTGTTTGACGGTCCGAAGGCATATAATTCAAAATGGTTTTGATCTAACGTATACTATATGGTCCTTACATGGTGAAAAACAATCGAAGTATCCTGTGGTAGACATAGTTGAAGATGAAAACATTGAAGATAGAGGGCTTGGGTTAGAGAATCTTGTTGATGCTTGTTATGGCGCATATGAAGGTGTAAGGGGTGATGTGTATGGAGGGGCTACTGATCAAATTTCTGATTTTGAACAACCTTTTGTTCCCGAACCAGATTTGGGTAAAAAGTATGTTGAATACAAAAGTAAAGCCGAAGAAAAATTATACCCTTCATGTGAGGTCCCGTGGACAACTCTATCTGCAGTTGTAGAGCTTCATGACTTGAAGAAACAGTATGGTTGGTCCGAAATAGTGTGAGCGCTCTTGTCTATGCTAAGAACTTGGTTGCCAAAAGAAAATACTTTACCTGAAAAGTGGCCAGTAATGAAGAAAATGTTGACAGACCTAGGGATGAAAGCAAAGCGCGATCGATGCATGTGAGAATAATTGCATCTTGTATTATGGGACAAAGAAAGATTTGACGATATGTCCTCATTCGCGAATCATCTAGATATAAAGTGGAGGGTAAAAAGGGAAGGAATCCAAAGTGCCTAAAAAGTATTGAGACATTTTCCTTTAGGTCCACGACTCCAACGATTGTATACGATACCATCATTAGCACGGAAATGACATGGCATGCTCGAAAGCAACACCTTCATGGGATTATATGCGACATCCTGTTGATTCAGTCCAATGGACAAAATTTAAAGAGAAATGGCCGAATTAAACATCGAGGGGCGAATGTTTGGCTTGCGCTTACAACCGATGGCTTCAATCCTCGTGGCATTCAATCAATCGGCTACGCTTGTTGGCCCGTCATATTAGTGCCATACAATCTCCCACCTTCATTGTGCATGAAATCCGACTTTCGATGATGTCTTTGTTAATACCGACCGGCGCCGACTACAAACATTGATGTTTTCCTTGAACCACTATTTGATGAGTTGGATCAGCTCGAGAGAAGGAGTCCCCGCTCGACATGCACAAGAGGGAACACTTTACTCGAGAGCTATGTTGATGTGGGGGATACACGATTTTCCTCGCTCTAGGAAACTTATCCGGTTGTGTGACACATGGTTATAAAGCATGTCCTATTTGTGGTGATAACACTCCCTGAGCGCGTTTACCTTGTAGTAAGAAGATTGTGTACACAAACTACCGCTTGTTTCTTGATCCGATCACCCATTTAGGTATAGTAAACACTTCAAATATTGTTTTTTTAGATAATCAAGTTAGGTATAATAAGCGCTTCTAACACTTTCTATCTTTAGGTATAGTAAGCACTTCAATGGGGAGCAAGAACTTAACCTTCCTCCATCACGTCTTAAAGGAACAGATGTTGATAAATTGTTGAACCGCGTTAAATATGTACCTGGTAAGATCCAAAAAGGTTCCAAACGGTCAAGAGTTGATGTGAGTGTAAATGTTGTTGATAGAGATGATGATGATGATAGTGATGATGATGACGATGACGGCGGCGATGATAGTGTTGAAGTTACAAAGGCTTTTATAGGAGATCCATTTTGTTTAAGCTATTATATTGGCCAAATCATAAAGTTCGACATTGTGTTGATGTGATGCACGATGAGAAGAATGTTTCTGAGCATATATTGTATCTGATCCTAGACCTGAAAAAAACAAAGGATACAGTGGCTGCTAGAGAGGATTTGAAGATGAAGGGCATCCGCAGATGGTTTGTGGATGCAAGAGGACTTAAATACCGGTAGGCGTAAAACCAAAGGCCTCCTATGTCTTAGATGCAGATGAGAAAAAACATTTTTTCCAAATTTTGAAAGACTTGAAACTTCCTTCGGGCTTTTCATCTAACCTGAGCAACATTGTCGGTTCCAACCCACCTTCTTTGCTCATGATGAAGTCTCATGACCATCATGTTATAATGCAATATGTGTTTGCTGTGTTGCTTCAACATGCTTTTCCAAAACCGCGACTTGCGAAGAGCCTTTCAACAGATCAGCTTATTCTTTAGAATCTTGTGTTCGAAGGTTTTATGTCGTAAGGATATGGAAGGTGCCAAAATCATGATTGTAGAAGCATTGTGTGTTCTGGAGAAGCATCTTCCACCATCTTTTTTTGATATTAGTATCCATCTTATGGTGCATCTAGCTGATGAAGCGTTGATTTGTGGACCTGTGTGGCCTAGGTGGATGTATCCTTTTGAGCAGTAAGTCAACAATGTCATATATTTTAGTTCAATTTCTTTTATAAAGATAGGCATTAACAACACACTTATACTTATTGCATTTCTCAATACTAACAGGGCGATGAAAGAGTGTAAAAATATACCTAGCAATAAACGATATGTTGAAGGGTCAATTGTAGAGTCCTATATAGTTTCTGAATCCGTCCGATATGCCATGGAGTACATGCCACGTGGAGGAAATAAAAAATTGACTCGTAAGCGCTACCTTGACGAAAATGGTGAGATCATTGATGAAGGGCCTTTGCTCGACTTCAAAGTTGTGATGCTAGAAACGGCACAATGGATACAAATACGGAGATGGCTTATTTTTCGATTACAAGTTGAAAGACTTGATGAATTCTACAAGTGGGTTGTTCATTCATTCGCTTTGAATTTGACTAGTTTTGGTAATTTATGAATAATCATGTATATATGGACTTCCATGAATGAATTGCGGTGAGTATCGTAACTTGCAGCCCACTACTCGTGGTAGAGGAAGAGGAATAGCAAAGTCAGAAGTGGAGATTCAGACATAATTCATTGTTTGGTTAAATAGGAAGAGGAATACCTGTCAAGAGTGGGTTGCTTTTTTAAACGCAAGTCAGTAGTTTTTTCGATAAATAGGAAGAAGCCAATAGTGTACCGTCGCTATCCGACAGCCATCCGAAGTCGCCATCGTAGAATGCAAAAGAAGGTGTTTAACGGTCCCCGAAAGATGGTTAGTCCAAGTCCAAGAGACCCTTCATATACGGTAAGATCGTTGCTGTAGATGTCCGTTGGTGAGAGGGTGCATGAACCGAGAAACTTGATTGAGTGCATAGGAGATGTCGGGTTTGTTGATAGTGAGTTCTTGAAGGTGTGCCTGTCAAAGCGGAACTCATAGCTGCTCAAGGCATCACCACCCTTTTCGATAAGGTGAAGGAAAGCGCCCAACCAAAGGGCCTAAGCGGCGTACATAACTCCTTGTTGAAAAACAAAAAGGAGGTAGTTTTGAAGCTCTTCACATTGTGAAACCGAATCCTTGAATGATGACATAATCTTTCGTTAAAATCGTGGATCCTCGTTATCATGTCTCGTTGTGTTTCGTTCCTCTAGCTAGGCTAGAGCATTTCGATTGCAAGAATTTCATAAATAGAGTGTAATCGGGTATTAGGTAGTATCATTTGTCTTTATCTATGTATAGTACTGACTTTTTCTTTTCTCGTGGTAGGTAGGAGAGACAGTAGAAGGGGGAGATTCGCTGCGATTGGCCCTTGGCTGCAAAAGAAAGGCGATTGCTTGGTAATGGTAGGTAACTCAACCAAAGTAAGAAGAAGCTCAAAGCGAAGCGGGGGTAAGTTGACTCTCTTTCATCACCACGGCTGCCTCTCTCCGCCAGCCGGATCGAAGACAACAAAGAGTGTTCACTCCTCTATCTCGGATCACCAAAATTTCTCTTTCTTTTTTTGATATCATTTTGTTTGCTCAAACTTACTTCATTTTCTCTTTGTCTTTGTCTTGAAATGTCCGGATGAAAAAGGAAATGTAGCAAACCGTAGGGAGCACTTAATATTGCTACTTGCAAATGTTGGAATAAGGAATAAAGCACGTGAAGCCTATGAGCGGTACATTATCTCTGTCCAATCGGTAGATCTTAATCTTTCAGTTCATTATTCGCTTAAGAGTTCCTATTTGCATCTAATATAAGATATACGATATAACATTGCAGCTCGGTGGCAATGTTAAGAACTCATTGGCCGATTCGACTTTCGCCAAAAATGGGCGAGCCTAGCAAGACCATTCAGGTACAAGAGAGAGTTGTTATGATATCCACTACAACTATTCTTTAATTTCTATATTGTTTCTTTGATGAAATAACTAAGTTTCGACTTTATGCAGTTCAAAGCCCGTTGGAAATGATATTATCGGTATCAATTTGGGTACCACCAATTCGTGTGTTTCGTCATGGAAGGGAAGGTATGAGACTTGTCAATTCTCCAAAGAGTTTACTTAGTTAAGGTTGTTTCTTATTTGTTCTTGTCATGTATGCAGTCCGCAAAGGTGATTGAAAATTCAGAAGGTGCTCGAACCACTCCATCGCTGGTAGCCTTCAACCAAAAGGGGAACTTCTCGTTGGCACTCCCGCCAAGCGTCGATCTGTAACAAACCCGACAAACACGGTCTCTGGGACTAAAGCTTGATTGGCGTAAGGTTTGATGACCCACGACACAAAAAAAAATGAAAATGGTCCATACAAGATAGTAAAGGCTCCAAATGGAGATGCTTGGGTTGAGGCCAATGGACAACAGTATTCCTTAATCTACTTGCTATAAAACCTGAAGCCCAAGGATCATCTACTTCTGCACTGAATTCTTTTAATCGTTGGCAATTTCCTTCTCATGCTCCTTTAAAAACATAAATGAAGTGTCAATTTTCAATAAATTTCACTTCTTAGTTATGTCCTATGTGGAGCATCTGGTTTGAGAAGTAATGTTTTAATATATATACTTCCTGCTATTTCCTTTTCCTAACTTCAAGATCGTTTGTTTGGTCAGTTCTTTACAACAAAGCCATACCCCTCGCGGATCCATCAACTTTGCCCAACTATCCACCGAAAGCAAAAGGAGTTTGATACTAAACTCGGGATGAAGAAGCTAGAAGGTATGTAATAATTAATTTATTTCAGCTTATGTCATTCTTTTGTTCGAAAATGAAAATGAAAAGGAATATGAAAAGGTAGAGTCCTCTATAGATGGGTTTAGATGGTAGCTAGAAGCTCTTCTGCCCTGTTTTGAATATGAAAATGAAAAGGAAGATCCGAACACTAATCGGGGACCGCAACCTCTTCCACAAAAGGCACAAAGTGTTACTATTTTCTTTCTATCATGCAATTATTTTCTCTACCAACAGATCTTGAATCGACGATATTTATGCGGGCAAAGAGCAGCTTACGTTAAAGGCCGTGAATCGAATATGGGAGGAGGGATTCGAGAAACTCCAACGCCGCAGGCAGATCCAAATGTGAATGCCGAAGTTACAAATCTCATTACAAGTATGTCCATGTCTTCATACCGTTATTAGAGTTGGCCCTTTTTTTTTATATTTGTTTATCAATTTGATTGAAGTCTTAGCCTTATTTTACCTTTCCTTTACCTCTCTCTTGACTTCTATGGCATTTTCGAAGCGGCAGCCACAAATAAACCCAAAAAGCAACAAAGGAGAAATACAATCCACAAGAGGATCTTTGGATCCGGCTTTCCCATTGATCCTCCCGCAGGGCCGAAAAGCGTATGGATCTTCATGGAACAAAAAGGGATGGAGAGTGGACATGTGGGTTTAAGGACTCGAGAGATCATACATGCCCATGCCCAATGTGGCTTAATGTAAAGCTGTTATGGGAAATTTGTAATGGTCGCTCCAGCTAATTGTGGCTTAATGTAAATGAAGAAATGCTGCTGCGTACATATTGGTCTGTGTTTTAGATGATGAGATTCCTCTCTTGTACAGTTAAATTGGAGGGGAAGGTGGGATAAGGTAAATATTAGGATGGAAACCAAAAACAAATATTATTTTTTTTCAAATATATAATAATTTGTGATGCCTGACAGGCGTCAGTAAGCCTTTTAAAAAAAATGCAAATTTATAATTACTGACGGTACTGAGGCGTTAATTTGTTTTGGCGCCAAGTTATAGCGCTAGTTTTTGGAGAGATTCGAAAGTTCAATAGTGACGGTGTATAGGCGTTAGTAATGCACGTTTAGTGACGGGCGCATATGGTCGATGAATTCATATTTAGTGACGGCGATAGGCGTTAGTAATGCACGCTTTAGTGACGGCGCATGCGTCGATGAATTCATATATAGTGACGGGCGATATAGGCGTTAGTAATGCATATTTAGTGACGGGCGCGATAAAATTAGCAATTAATGCGGCACCTTGGCGTCACAAATAATTCTGACACCAATTGAGACGCCTAAATTCCAACGCCTTGGAGGCGTCACAAAAAATAATTCTGACGCCTCCCAGCCGTCACAAAAGTGCTGTTCTGTTGTAGTGGTTAACGTAAATATAATAATAAAACATGCATCAAAGTACGGGAATACTGTGTATATTTGAAGTCTTCCCACTCAGCCCCAGTGAAACCCAACAAAGCCTGACTAGAGCCGAAGTTTTCAAAGGGACAAAACCAGTGCAGAATGGGTCCACGTGTAAAGAAGCAGCAAACTTCCGAAGCTCACATCTTCCAAACCTACACGCCGCTTTTGGCAAGTGAAATGCCAGAATGATTAGGGCGACGAGCTCTATGCAAAGACAGAAAGTTGTAAAAACACTAAAATTCGGGCCGCCACTAGACACAGCACATGGACCCACTCTGCGAGCTCACAAGACATGATGAGTCATCATGCATAAACAAGTGGTAAGACAATTGTGTGCCACCTTGCAAGAAGAAAAGACAAAACAAATCAATGCATGAATTGATTTGTAAAAAGGAAAACAACAAAACCATAAAAAAAAAAGTTTGGATTATTATGGGTCAAAAGGACAAAACCTATAAAACAAGGTTTGGATGTTTTGGGGAGAGATAAGGCCAAAAGGGGAAATAAATGAGGGGGCTTTATGGAGACCAGGAGATATATATATATATATATATATATATATATATATATATATATATATATATGAGAGGGAGACTTTAGGACCTTAGTTTTTAGTTTACATTCCAGCTTTTATATTCTTGCATTAGTTTGCTTCCGTTGTATTGCATTCTCCTTCCATTAGCTTTTTATTCTAGCATCAAGTATTGTAAGTCTTTTACTTTAATAAAATTCATTTCTTTTCAATTTAAATTCCTATTCTTCATTTACTTATTTATTGTATACATCAAGATTAATTAATCATCCAATGACCATGAGCTAAAATCCTCCCAAGGGGGAGGGTTAATGATGCTCATGTGAGGATCAGGATTGACACTTTAATGGTCCAAAATCACTACTTAGGAATTAGGTGTAGATTATGTATCCAGTCCTAAAATGATTGAGACTGTCCAAGTCTGGAGAGTTGATGCTCCAGATTAGTCTCGCGAGAAACCTAAAAAGTCTCACGCGAGACCCTATGGTGGCCATTAGCTCTCTGGTTTGTCCAGCTGATGTAGAATCGAACGAAGAGCTGAAATGATATTCCAGAGATGGAATATTAGTTCAACTCCTTATGCTAGTAAGATGATCCCAGAGATGCGTGCATTTCACTAGGGATCGATACTCGACGCCGTCTCGGGTTTGTCTATGAACTCGAGACGGATTAGAGTTGTAGTGATATGGTACTCTAACTGTTGAAACTAATTTTTTGCATGATTACGGTTAACCCTTTTTCCTGTTTCTTTATCCCTGTTTATTTTACGTAGAAATCAATCGTTGTAATTTTACGATACTTGCATTCCAAGTTTTAATTAAGCAAATAACCTAAAATCCTACTTACTAAAAGCTGTAAATCCAGTTGTGAACCTTGCCGAGCCCTAAGGTATGGACAATCCCTTACTCGACCTATCCTACCAACCCACGTGAGTAAGGTAACTTAACTAATCGGACGTTTACGAACTTTGGACTTTGGACTTCGGACTTCGGACTTAAATGACAAAAACCTAAAATTATCGTACTATCAAATGGCACCGCTGCACACCTAAGGACTCCAGACATTAAACATAACAACTTGAATACATCACGGACAACCCCCCTCTCCTACCCCCTCATCTTTTTGATTTTTATTTGTTCTGCGATACTAACGTGTTACGTACCTGCTTGTACCAACTTTTCTTTTTCTACTAACAGATATCTATGAATAAGATCTTGATTATCATCATTAGCTCAATCTAAGAATTTTGTAGGAAGTTGAAGTACTGCATTGATCTTACAGTCTGAATGAGACTATCATTGTAGCACTCGAGACTAACCTGGAATATCAACACTCCAGTTTTCAGGTCCAAGCCACTTTCCTTCTCAATACTATTTTGGACTCTCTATACCTATTTTTCCAACTTCCAATAAGTTCACAAGCTCAGGAATTAATTCGATCGTTATATGAGGAAAAGCAGGATGCCAAGTTTCGAATTCTTAAACTCCTCAAACTTTATCGAGGATATTATTTATTTGATTGCTATAACCTGTTTTACATCGCATATTTGTATGTTGGCATGAGAACTCTTTCATGGATAGAAATATTCCTCAATATGTGTGGTTCGTCATTTGACGTTAATACGGTTAATATGATTTGAATATATTTGGATGTCTATGTGATTTCAAACCACCTGCTTAGATTATTTTTGTATGTGTATGTTACATCCATTCACGTACGCGGTATTCATTTGCATGAGTTCGTTCTTGATATTCCTATAGCTCGCATATAGTTGCACGTATCGGTAGCTATATATTATTGCATGCATATGATGTGTTTCTATTCACGTATAAATACTATAGAGTTACATGTGTAGACTTCCTATGTAAAACTAGCATTTGCTAATTATATGATTAGTCATCTATTTTGGCATCTCTCGTCTTTAATTGCATGTTTCGTAATCACATCTCCTTAATACATTAATTACATAGACTAAAAAAAAATTAAATTAAAAAATTAAAAAATATATATATATCCTAATAATTAAATTTCATCATAATTCTACTAATAATAATCGCATAATATACCATAATTAATCATCATCCTATTCCATCAGTGTCTAGGAAACTTGAAAGATTGAGGTTACCTAATTAAAGAACATGCTAGCACGGACAACCTCCCTCAATTCTCTCATGTGACCTAGCTGATGGAATATTCATACGTTATCCTAGCTTACCTGCTCACGTTAGCAACAGCTCAGGAAAACGTGGTTCACCTCCCTCCTTCCGTAATAACTAATCCTCATGTTATAATTCATTCTTTATGAGCCTAGAATTAAAATTTGTGTTTGCATGAGACTACGGTCTGGTACTAATAAGGAATTAGAACTTACATATCGTCGTTAGAAACACAATAAACAACTGGATAAGTTATCCCCTAGACATAGTTCTTCCTCTGTAAACCAACCTCATCAAGTATTTCCGTTGCCATTATCTCCCATAGTTATGGCCCAGGAAAATCCCACAATCGAGAAACCCCTTCCGGACTTCTATACTGCCTTATAGGAAGAACATGCTTTCTGCATTATACTCGATGAGATTACAGGTGATTTTCGCATTCCGCCAAACTTTTTCAGTTTGTTACCTATTTACCATGGTCTAGACCATGAAAAACAGTACAATCACCTTCGTCGGATGCAGCAAGTAGCCACCACTTTCCACCATCTGACCGTTACCAACGAACAAGTCTTGCTTAGGTTGTTTCCCTTCACCTTAGCTGATAAAGCTTCAGTTTGGCTCGCGGGCGAAACGCCATAATCCCTTGACACATGGGCCAAACTCGTACAAGCATTCATGATAAAGTTCTATACTCAGAAGAAAACTACAGAGATGCTTCAGAAGATTTAACTCTTTCGTCAGCATCCCCAGGAATCTTTTACAGAAGCATGGAGCAGATTTATTGATCTACTTCTTGAATGTACCTGATATCCGTAAAAATAATAGAATCCTAAATATTAATGCTACAAGAACACTAATACGTAATCCTACCGTTCTTACGTTTAAATCAATTCTTCTTACTCTCAAAACATAATCATGCAATACAACGAGTAAGGATTCGTTCCACTCTTAAACCCTCAAGACTTAAATAGAATTCAATCGATCCAACACAAGGAACAATGGTGAGAGTGATGTGTTTGGTGTGAAATTTCTATACTACCATTCTCAACACAAGAACAATAATAACAATAAGACATAATTAAATTAAACTGAATTTAAAACTAAGATTGTGAATAAAGATAATTAACTTTATTGATCTAATAAAAAATAACAATGATATTCAATGATTTAAATAACTAAGCTAAAACAAAGAATGAAACTAATTAATGGAATGAAAACTAAGTAATTAACTAATCTAGATCTAACTTTTTCTAACCCTAAACTCCATTAACATTAGCTTCCTAACCTAACTGCCATTAACAAAGAGTCAAGCTTTTGTTTTTATACTTCCAGATCCAAAAATCGTGCATGGGCTTGGAGCCATGTTTTGGGCCGGAAAATCGGGCCCAAAACCCAATTTCTTTAGTCCAAAATGGGCTCCTCAGCTGCAGTTGGCTTCGACAGATGTTTCGTCCACTTCTACTCCTCTGATTGGGTCAAGGCTTGGTCCATTGGAAAGCTCTTTCCGAGCCGGTCGTTTTGACATAAGGTAGGCCCAATTCCAAGGTCTGATTCCAAAGATATAGCCTTCGGAAGTTCTGCTGACTTTGTGTGCTGTTTCTGCCCGCGTTGACCTTGACTTTTCAGCTTTTGACCGGGCTTTACAAAGGCTTTGTCTCCTTGAATCTTGGCCTTTATCACAGAACTTCTTAGCAACCAACCCTTGCTCCTTTATCTCATCAAAGTGGCACATTTCTGCACATAATTGACTTTGAAGCCCTGAAATGCATAAAACACGAATGTCGATATTAACTCTTTACTTATTACTCACATAATTGGTCTAAAAGTATGATTGTTAAGGAGTTAAAACTACAGTTTTGGGCTCTTATCAACCACCCCAAACAGCATTTTGCTTGTCCTCAAGCAAAGATGAGAAATTAGAATAAGTGACCAAAATGGAGTTCTATCTACTCTCGTTTACTGAGAGTCGCGATTGCATTGACCATATGCAACAAGGCCTTAAACCACTAGGAATTCCCTAGTGGACGAGTTATAGCCTCGTGAGAGTTTTTTCCAGTGAAGGTACTCACAAACTTCATCTATACTACAACGACTAAGAAATAAAACTATTGTTTTCTCATTCATGTCTCAACTATCTATACATCTCACTAGCAAATACATAAGAATAACCGGTCGGAACCCTAAGCTAATATATGCATAATAATCAATCATCTAAAATAAACATATAACAATGAGTAATACTATGAAATGTAATAGCAGGTCCATTTCTGAAAAACTTCGAATAAGCGTCCCTTAAGTAGGTCCTCACATAAATGTCAAGACAAAACCACTCTGATTTTTCCACTCAAGTTTATTTACTCCAATGCGGTGGGCACACTTTTACCTTACAATCTCAATGACACACGGAAGCGGACTCGATCAAACACATCTGCCACTTACTATCACACTAACCTATTCCTAATTGAGCTAGAGGTCTTTATTAGGTGTTGGGGGATTAGGAGATGGTTTCGAAGGAAGGAAATGGATATACAAAAGGACAAGTCCGAGATAATAGAGTCTTCATATTATATAACTTAGAGAAAACCTTGTTATTTTCTTTTTTGCTTCTATACTTTGTTTCCATCATTAGCCATATTTTTTTTTTTTTTTTCTTTTCTTTGCTTTTGACTCCCTTTTTATTCTATTTTTTGAGTTTTTATTTATTTCTATTTTTCTTTTTTTTCTTTTCTTTTCTTTGGATGGAAACTTCTTTTCTTTTCCTCAAGCAACTAACTAATTTTTTGTTTACCGGGTGTTTTTTCTCTTCTTCTTTCTTCACTCATTCTATTCTCAGACTTATTCTAGATTGGGTAAGTTGAATTTTTTATTTTGTTTTGTTTTTGTAACAGGGTAAAGGAATTGTGGTTTATGGAAGGCTAAAGAAAGGCTCAGAGGGGCGACTAGCGGAAAATAATTCATAGGTTTGAATTTTTGGCTATATCGATCCAAAGAGGGCCTAAATTCTCGCTTAGGATATGGCATAGTGATCAAGCAAGTGGACGTGTGATTTCTCTATCCGGATTTTACTTCTCCCTTGTGTCATTTCTCAAATATTTCGCTCATATAAGGCTTTAGGCTATATTCTCACAGGATTTGTAGAATAAGTACTCTAGCCTAGATTTCAGAAACTTACTACTAACAATCATAGATACTCATGTAATATATTTATAGATAGATACAAAGATTATTACCTACATATTAACCTAAGTTTCTAACAATTATTCGATGCAAAAGCTACGGAGACTTCTAGATTGTTAAGAGCATAGAAAAAAAACAACACCAATATTCCTAAGTGTATAGCATAAACTTATTTATTTATATTTTTTGAAATTTTTAACTTGAAAACAAATGCATATTATACATATCTATATCCTAACAGATGTCTTAATTACACGTGTTTCTATACCCCCCACAAGAAGCATGCTTTGTCCTCAAAGCATTTAAATAAAGAGGGTAGGAAAAATACCATTGAAGCATGTGAAATTCGGGAACATCTGCAAAAACAAGGTTAAAACATACAAATATAGTAATATAAAAAAAAACCGACGCAACTCTATAAAGTTCCACCCATTATGGGGTTAATAGAATTAAATTGCTTGGGACATAAGCGGACATTAACCTGAAACTAAAACTTACCTCCACTCCAGCCGTTTACTTTCGCCATCCTCCTCTTCTATAAAGAAGTGAGGTTCCTTTGCATCTGCCATGCCATTATAATTTGCCAAGCTTGCCGCCATTTATCATCTACGGATCCTAACCTGTTAAAGCCCACTTGGTCGGATGGGGTGTAAGGTGCAACCTGATGAGGTTGTATCCTCCACCCTTGCCAAGTCATTGCACCTGGAAAGATCGAATAATAGAATTGGTGGGTCTCACAATGTCGACCCCAACCTAGTCCGTGAAACGGGCACAAAAAACAGGGAAGAAACATAGTATAATACGGAAACTAATATAGGCATAAGAAGATACTTATGCCTCATGCTATGGGCTCGTGCTAAACTAACATTATTAAGGTCTTAGGAAGGTCATATAGTAGGCGTTCCTCGGCTAAAGCAAGGAAAACATCGCAAGTGGCATCATTCGCGAAGAAAAATGCCACTCCCTAATATGTTTAGCATGATAAAGAACATTACCGTATCACATTAAGGGACAAGCTACCAAGGGCTACGTTATATGTCCCTTGGTCCTCTACACGAAAATGCGGACCCATAAGCCTCATGCAAAAGTCATAAGTGTAGACATGCATATTATCTACCCAATAGCATCATGGGTCTTGTATTTCAGCGGGCATGGCAAGTCCAAGAACAAATGCTTGCAAGAACCATAAGCGGTCCGGCTACGTGTGTGATCACCTCATGAAACCAAGCACCATAAGTAGTGCTTTGAAACAAATCTTCGAAGATTGTTCGGTATCAATGTAGGAGATGTCATCTCAAAATTACGCTCTGGAATAGCTGTGAATGATCTGGAAACTACCCGTAGAAAACTGGAATTTTTTTGGTCCACGGAAGTCGAGGACGAGTCGCGCTCGATAGAAGCATGGCGCTATCTCGAAGTTTTAGAATTCCAGTGTTTGGCTGGTCACGCCAGCTTCGGCTTGGGCGGCCTCTAGGTCCGATAGATGAGGCGGGTCGCGCTCGATATGAGAAGCGGTCGCTCTCGAATAAATTTTCCAAAATGTGAAGGCGCAGCGCTTCTCGATGGGCTTTGAAACCGGAGTTTAGATGAAAAAGAAAGTAAAACTTGGAGTGGATGGTGCGGGATGATGGTGGAATGTATTGTGGTTTGTTAGTGTAGAAAGAAGGGGAGTTTTTATAGGTTTTAATTGTTAAAACGAATCGGTAAGTTGCCAAAAAGTTTTAAGGCAATTTAAAGGAAACAATAAAATTTCCAAACCCGAAAACGGAAACAACTCATATTCTTGATTCTAAAACAACCCTAGTATCTTTTATACTGGATTTAGACTAGTAACTTCTAAACTCTCTTATATTTCATCCTACCACCACATCTAATTATAGGTATGCCAATTACGACAATATTCTCAACCTTCACTCCAAAACAAACTCTAAAATGGAGGATCTTCTACAAATCATGATAGAATAAATAATACCACCCCCAAACAATTCGGGAAGGTGGGATTAACAATAAAATCCATGCACAATTTGAAAAGAACAACATTATATTAAAATTGAAATTCAAACAACATTTAACTACCAAATTCAAAGTTAACTACGGAATTTAACAACGTATCATCCTATCTACTAAAAATAATAAAAACAACATCAAAGCGACAAACAAGAAGAAATCTAACTACTCTTCAAGGGAGTGAGGTGGGGGTAAGAATAGGAATTTGACCGATCAAGAATGGAAAAACCAAACACCCACCCCAAACAAATTTTTGAAAACAGGTTTGTAAAAATTTGTTTTAAAACGGGTTCTTTTAAAGTCGATTCCCTAGACTTAAAGTGATATATATGTATTTACATGCAGTTTCCCATATATCAATAATCTAAAAGTTGTGGGTCTTTCCACAAATAATTAACATGGAATGCACCATCAAACGAATTAAGCACCAAGATTTCCTATGATGTAGCTTAGTGGAATGAGAGTAAAGCCTTATAGATCTAAAACCTAATCGAAAGCATCTGAGTTTCTTCTTTGTCCTCCTACGAAGGGAATGCCAAGTAAATGAACATGAGAAAATTGATGGTTGTGGAAGATCGTGGGATGTGGATAATTTTGAGAAGGGAAAAATGGAAAAAATGAAAAAGTGTCGGTGGCTTGTCCTTGGGTGTTACTTCTTCACTAGTTGGTTTTAGATAGTTATGAAGCATAGGAGAAACGCCAAGGTCAAGTACAAACTCAATGGTTCTTTGAAAAGGTAGAGGGCGAGGAACATTAAGTGATGGAAGGTGAATGAGTGACATGAGGATGTGAGGTGGGTGAATGGTGTTCAACTAGTGTTCTTAGGTCTATATCATCGAGGGCTTTGAGATATGCAAGACATTCCTCAATAGGTGGGTAAGAAGAATCACCGGGATAGAGGCGAAAAATTCTTCTTCCGTCATCATGGCGTCAAGAGATGAATGGATGTCAATAGGAGAGAACTTCATGAGGCTAAAAAAGAAGGGTTGCAAAAGAGTCGAAGGAAATCCTCCTTGATGTTATCTACGCCTAGGGAGTAGAAATTGTGATCCTTGTCTTCTTCCATAAGAGGGGTATCTACTAGTGTGGGGACTAAAGTGTCACCGCGACTAATGTGAGGTACAAAACTCTCAATGGACTTCACTTCTCCTTCTATAGGCAAACCTAGTTGTCCCTGTTTTGTCTAAACATGTTAACTTCTACGAAAAGATTTCCAAAAGAAAGAGTCATTGAGCCATCCCGACAATTGATTTGGGCATTGGCGGTTGCCAAGAAAGGGCATACTAAGATGATGGGAATGGAATCATGAGCAACTTCGTGTCAAGAATAACAAAGTCGGCTGGATAGTAAAAATCCTGAACTTTAACGAGAATATTTTCAACTACACCCTTGGGATACTTAATAGAACGATCGCTAACCGCAAAGTCATTTTGGTTGGTTGAAGTTTTGTTAGACCTAATTGTTTATATAAATAAAAAGGGAGTAAGTTAACACTTTCCCCCAGTCTAATAAAGCAGTTGTTATGAAGGTATCACCTAAGGTGCATTATCTGATAGGATCCGGGGTCCTTGTACTTAACAATTCCGTTATGTTCGGATAAAGAGGGATATTGTTCGATTAGGAATGCTTCGTGGGGTATGTTGGTTTTCCTCTTCTTGGTGCACAACTCTTTTAGAAACTTAAGCGTGTCCAGGTAGACTTTTTATAGCTTCTAGAAAAGGTAGGTTTATAGTCAAATTTTTAAACACTTCCCTAATCTCATCAAAATTCTCGCCCTTTTTAAACACAACTAGTCTTTGGGGATATGGTCCTTTATCGCTATTTTTAAATGTAAGGGATAAAAGTATTATTAGGCTTTGCTTTATCTCTATCCGTTTTCCATCTAGGTATCCATATTGGAACCTCTACAGTGTAGGGTCTTCACTTTCTATTATTGGATCTTGTAATGTTTTCCCTTTTTGGTTGTGGTTTAACCGGTACTTCTACAACAGTAGGGTCTTCAGTTTCTATTATAGTATGTGGTATGGTATCATTTTTAGTTTGTGGGTAATCTTTAGGCATAGTCACTTGGTTATCAACTACTGCATACGAGCGAAGGGTAGTGATTTTGCCAGAGGTCCCCCTTGGTTTATATTACCGTTACACTGAATACTTTTATTTCGGCGGTGTTTGTTGACTTAGGATTAGGCATTGCTTGACTTGGAAACACCGGTTTGGTTATTATTTTGGTTAGAAGACATGTCAATAACCTTTTGGCACAAAGACTGCATCATTTGCATTGTTTGTTTCATCATATTAGAGTTTTGATCATCTTTGATCTTTCATTAAGTTGGAGTTTTGTTGCATAATTTGATTTTGTTTCTCCAACAAGGTCACTACTACTTTGTCCGTAGATGGTTGTATTGGAATTAAAGCTTGTTGGCGTTCATGTCTTGATGTTGATAGTTAAGGTTATGGGTACAAAAGCTCTATTCGGTCACCTAAGTTCCCTTGTCCTTGATGTTGAGTTAACTGGTTGAAGTGTGATGGTTGTGGTGGTGTTTGTGCATAGACAAGAGGACAATTGAAGTCGGAATGCTCAAGACTACAAATGCACATTACAACGAAAGTAAAGTTAATGTTCATGACTGGAGTGGGTTGTTGTTGAGCAGAGATGGCATCTACCTTTTAGTGAGGGCATCGATAAAGAGTTTTAAGCTTCGGGATCATGTTTAACCTCAAGAGAAGAAGGAGAGGAGCCGGGAGGAATCGTTACCTCCCCGATTGTTGTTCCTCTTAGATTGATCTTCTAAGAATGTATAAGCCTCCAAGGCTCCTTTACTAAGAAAACTACCCCGGACATGATATCTAGAACCTCCTTATGATAATGTGAAAGCCCTTGAAGAAAGAAAGAACGAACAAAGCGTGTCTTTCTCAAGATTATGATCTTGGGCATTCAATGAGAAGATCGGTGAAACGATTCGTGGCCTCGAAAAGGATTCATGAGGATTCCGGCGGAAGAAATGAATCTTTTGAAGCATTTCATCTGTCTTGATGGTGGGTAAAACTGTTCCATGAACAATTGAACAAGTTGAGCCCATGAGTCCACGAGTTTGGCGTTTGGGCGTTAACCAAGACGCCGCCTTGTCGGCTAGGGTGAAAAGGAAACACCCTAAGTTTAACTTGATCCGGACTTACGCTAGGATGATGGAATGTAGTGAGAACTTGGTCTATCCTACGATGTCTTTGGTAAGGCTTCTCGTGGTCTAAACCATGAAAACCGGTAACAAGTTAAATATATTAGGGGGGATTCAAAAATCCCCCACTAGGTCTGCAAGAACGATGCACGACTTAGGGCCATCGTTTAGGGCTTTATAAAAATCAGAGAGAGGAGTCTCTTGTTCTTTAGCCATTGATGCAGGTGTAGTGTGTGAAATTCTAGATAGGCGTGTTATATTTATTTCTACGAAAAACAAGCCTGATTATACTAGAATTAAAACTCCTCTGACAGAAGAGGCGAGGAGTGGAAGAAGGAGTACCTGAATGCCTCCTTGCTTACTGGCGTTTGAATAAATAGCGTCTTGTATCGCGATTTCGATGTATTTAACAAGTTAGAAACACTAAATAACTTTAAGGAATAAAAATTTGCATTTTTCTGTGAAAATTGGGCTGTTCACACTGAATTTTCCCTTGAGGGCGCGAGTGGGCGCGAGTTGGGCGCGAGTGCCCTCTGTTTTGTCGAATGTCCAGTGTTTTGGGCGCGGGTCGCGCTCGGTTTGAAGCGCGGGTCGCGCTCCAGGGTTTTCAAGTTTTAGGCCTTTTATCGTACTCCAAAAAATCTGAAATTTTTACAGTAATTTGGTAAGACGTCTATCAAGTTGTCTGTAAAATTTCAGCTCAATCGGTCCCCACATTTGTCATGTGAAAGTCCCTCTACAGCCCTTCAAAGTTTGCGAAACGGTTTTCGGACACAATACAAACAACCGAATGGTTAACCCATCAAAACAACTCCAAAAATTGCCAAATTTTTACTGGAGACTCCTGACAGATCCTAATTGTTCCTGTAAAAAATTTAGAGCAATTGGAGTTCTACAACCTCTCCTTATTGACTGGTGTTTCAGATATTAAGTGTTTGCAACACTGCAGAAACACACTGGAAACACTCTACTATTTAGGAGGTCAAAACAAATCAAAAACTCGTCAAATTTTTATTGCAAACTCCTAAATTAGGATATATACTCCTGTAAAATTTATAGAATTTTTAGAGCTCCCTAATTAACCTTATTTGTCTGTTTTTTAAGAACATACGGTGTGAAACTGAAATAGAGCACTGTAAAGATCGTATTTTTTTCACAAGGTAAACCAACTTTGAAAAATCTGAAAATATTCTAGTAAATCAACAACACATTAAATATTATGTATGAAAATTTTCAGAATTTTCGAAAATTTAGAAATACCTTCACCGCATATTTTTTCTCAGTGAATCCGCAGCCCTATGCCTGAAAGCGATTGAAACGGTTCCTGAAAATTCAAGAAACAAGAATGAAAAATTAAAAGGTGGGTGGGTAGAGAATGGGGATTGCCCCTTGGATTCAAGCAATTGAATTCTTGTCTTGAACGAGATTAAGATGGCAGCGGCGCCATTTGATAATCGTAAAAATAATAAAATCCTAAATATTAATGCTACAAGAACACTAATACGAAATCCTACCGTTCTTACGTTTAAATCAAAATCTCTTACTCTCAAAACATAATCATGCAATATAATGAGTAAGGAATTCGTTCCACTCTTAAACCCTCAAGACTTAAATAGAATTCAATCGATCCAACACAAGGAACAATGGTGAGAGTGATGTGTTTGGTGTGAAATTTCTATACTACCATTCTCAACACAAGAACAATAATAACAATAAGACATAATTAAATTAAACTGAATTTAAAACTAAGATTGTGAATAAAGATAATTAACTTTATTGATCTAATAAAAAATAACAATGATATTCAATGATTTAAATAACTAAGCTAAAACAAAGAATGAAACTAATTAATGGAATGAAAACTAAGTAATTAACTAATCTAGATCTAACTTTTTCTAACCCTAAACTCCATTAACATTAGCTTCCTAACCTAACTGCCATTAACAAAGAGTCAAGCTTTTGTTTTATACTTCCAGATCCAAAAATCGTGCATGGGCTTGGAGCCATGTTTTGGGCGGAAAATCGGACCCAAAACCCAATTTCTTTAGTCCAAAATGGGCTCCTCACCTGCAGTTGGCTTCGACAGATGTTTCATCCACTTCTGCTCCTCTGATTGGGTTAAGGCTTGGTCCATTGGAAAGCTCTTTCCGAGCCGGTCGTTTTGACATAAGGTAGGCCCAATTCCAAGGTCTGATTCCAAAGATATAGCCTTCGGAAGTTCTCACACGACTTTGTGTCTTTGTTTACGCCCGCGTTGACCTTGACTTTTCAGCTTTTGACCGGGCTTTACAAAGGCTTTGTCTCCTTGAATCTTGGCCTTTATCACAGAACTTCTTAGCAACCAACCCTTGCTCCTTTATCTCATCAAAGTGGCACATTTCTGCACATAATTGACTTTGAAGCCCGAAATGCATAAAACACGTGTCGTCGGATAACTCTTACTTATTACTCACATAATTGGTCTAAAAGTATGATTGTTAAGGAGTTAAAACTATAGTTTTGGGCTCTTATCAGTACCCATCATCAACTCGACACCACTGTCTTAGTCCGGTCATTCTTTAATGGTCTCTCTGACCATCAAAAGGAAACATTAGATATCATGAGCGGCGGTTGTTTCATGGACAAAGACGCTACTGAAGCCTATACTTTTCTTGAGAAACAGGCTTCACGAAACACCCATCAGGGTAATACTGATTGTTCCAGATCTTTTAAAGATACTCCTACTAAAGTTACGTCTATGTTTCGAGGTCAAACGCAATCTAGAATTAAAAACTCTGATCGGGTCCCTAACCGAAAAGGTCGATGCTCTTTCGGTTCAAGTAAATTATCAAAAACCCAAACAAGTCATGGCTGCCAACGCTTCCCCATGTCTTCTTTGCTTAAGTCCTGAGCACTCTGATTTTTATTGTCCTTTGGCATACGAGTGCCCTCCCCAACCATCTGAAGAGGCTTGTGCTTTCAACATCCCTAATGCACCTTGGCAACAACATCCAAATTTGGTTTGGCGTCCCCCTGCCCAACAGCCAGCTCCTACGGGTTTCAACAATCCTCCTGTACGACCACCAATGAACTATAATTCCTACCGTCAAGGAAATCCTCTGCAATTCCAGCAAGGGCAAAGTCAGTTTCCTAACACTGCCAATATAGGGTACCAAAACAACTACAGCCTTGTTCCCGCTAATCAAGGTTATGGCTACCAAAATCAACCCGTAAACAATAACTATGAACTTGTTCCTGCTGCTCCATTGGGACAATCCACTGTCGATAAAATAACTGAAACTTTTTTGACTTACATGAATCAACAATCTCAAATCCTAGCATCTATCTAACAATCTCTTCAACTGTTAGCACAAGATAAAAGTCAAAAGGGCGTGTTTTGATAAAATGTTAAATCCACGTTAAATTGGTTTTTATACTTAAGTCCGAGGTCCACAGTCCGAAGTCCGAAGTTCGAAGACCAAAGTCCAAGTCCAAAGTCCGTATAGTCGTTCGTTTAGTCAAGTTACCTTACTTACGTGGGTTTGGTAGGATAGGTCGAGTAAGGGATCGTCCAAACCTTAAGGCTCGGCAAAGTTCACAACTGGAATTACAACTTTTAGTGAGTAAGATTTTAGGTTTTTTAGTTGGTTTAATTAAATTAATGGTAATGTAAATAATGTAAATTACTAACGATGATTTCAATGTGAATAAACAAAGATAGAGAAACAGGGAGAGGGTTAATTATACTCATGCAAGAATCACTTTTTAATAGTTCATATTACCACATCACTACAGCTCTAATTTGTCTCGAGTTCATAGACAAACCCGAGACGACGTTGAGTATTGATTCCTAGTGAAACACGCACATCTCTGAGTCCCATCGCACTAGCATAAGAAGTTGAACTAATATTTCATCTCTGGAATATCATTTCAGCTCCTGGCGCAATTCTACATCAGCTGGAGAAATTGGAGAGCTTTTCGACACTGCAGAGTCGCGACAGACATTTTTTTAGGTCTCTCACGAGGCTGCTGCGAGCATCGGCACTCAAATTTATCTGATCTCAATCACTTTGGGATCGGATGTTTAATCTACACCTAATTCCTAAGTAGTGATTCTAGAATATTAAAGAGTCAATCTGGATTCTCACACGAGCAGTATAACCCTCCCCCTGAAGGGGGGGGGGATTAGCTCATGGTGATTGAAGGAATAATTACACTTGTTGTATACATTAAATAAATAAATGCAGGACAGGAATTAAACTTGAAAAGAAATGACTTTTATTAAGAAGAAATGACTTACAGTATTTAAGCTTCTGAAATGAAAAGGACGAAATTTAAAGTACTGGAATGAAAGCTAACTAACTACTGAGCGGAAGCTAAAGCATAAAAATGTTGAAGGCCGAATAATGAAGCCCCTCATATATATATAGGCTGGAAAGCCTTGTGAAGGATTTAATTGGGTTTTGTCCGTTTCTCAATTGAGACATTCAAAACTTTGAATAACAAAGTTTTGTTTTTACTTTGTTTAATTTGGTTTGTCTTTTACATATTAAGGTTTTGTCTTTTTATGTTTTGGTTTTGTCTTTTAGCCCAATTCAAATCAAACATTGAATTGGTACGTGTATTTCCCATTGCAAGGTGGCACAAATTTGTGACCATCACTTGCCACCTGCCTATGCTGACTCATCATGCCTTTTGAGCTCGCAGAGTGGGTCCACTTAGTGTGTCCAGTGGTGGCGCTGATATTGGCATTTTTACAACGTTCTGTCTTTGTGTAGAGTTAGTCACCCTGGTCGCTCTGTCAGTTTATTAGCCAACGTCGGCATCCAGATTTATCAGATGTGAGCTTCGGAAGTTTGCTGCTTCTTTATATGTGGACCCATTATGCACTGGTTTTGTTCTTTTGGAAGCTTCGGCTCTAGTCAGGCTTTGTTGGGCTTCACTGGGGTTGAGTGGGGAACTTCAAATATTCCAGTATTCCCGTACTTCGATGCATGTTTTATCATTATATTCATATTAACTGTGGAAACCTGCAAAAGTACAAAAATATAATTATTACATGATTATTGAACACATAATCGATCAAAATGCTATGTTTCTCGGGGTTTAATAGTATAGTTTTGGGTGCTTATCACACCACCCCCAAACAGCACTTTGATTGTCCTCAAGCAAAGAAGAGACATTAAAATGATAAGTGGTAAAAAATGTGTTGTCCTAAGCTAAATCTCATTTCGCAGAGTGCGGTTGTATTGACCGTATGCAACAAGGCCTTGAACCACTAGGAATTCCCTAGTGGACGAGTTATAGCCTCGTGAGAGTTTTCCAAAGAAGATACTCACAAACTTCATTTATACTACAACGACTCAGTAACAAAGGCCTGTTTCCTTAATTAATCTCAGGTATCTAGACATCTCACTAGCGGGGGAAATAAGGATTTAATTCTTTCGAAATTCAAGTTAATATACATACAATAATCAAAACATCTACGATGAGCATGCATGCAATGATCTTATAATGAAATGTACGAGCAGGGCCATTTCTGGATCCTTTGAATAGCGTCCTTAAGTAGGTTCTCATAGGTATATGTCGAAACACAATTTCTCTCTTATTTTTCCACTCAAGTTTTGCTATCTCCAGTGTGCAGTGGGCACACGTTTCCCCACATACTCAATGACAATCGAGGAGCGAGGTCGAAGTCCACAACTACTACTTATTATCACACTATCCTACTCCTAATTGAGCTAGAGGTCTTTATTAGGTGTTATGGGGCTTAGGAGGTAGTGTAGAAGAAAATGGAATAAAAAATTCAAAAAATGATAAGTATGAGAGAATAAGGTCTTCGAGATATTTATACTAGAGAAATCCTTATTTTCTTTCCTGCTTCTAACATGGGTTTCTATACTTGGATTTTTCAAGCTTTTGTATTCCCTTTTGATTTGATTTTTGGGTGAATTCTAACTTTGATATTTCTTTTGATTTTTGAAAACATATTTCTATTTTTCTTTTTCTTTTCTTCTGAAACAGGTAACTGATTTTGATTTGTGACAAGGTTTTTCTCTTCGTTTTCCTGCACTTCATCCTATTTCTCATACTCATCATCTAGGTAGGCTTATTTATTTATGGTTAATAGATGCGTAATGAATTTTTGGTGAAATAGAAAGGGTTAATGAAAGGTTCAGTGGGGCGACTAGTGGTAAATTTTTTTACAGGTGTGAATTTTTGGCTATATCGATCCAAAGAAGGCCTAAATTCTCACGTAGAATTTGGGTAGTGATCAAGTAAGTAGACGTGTGAACTTCTCTATTCGGAAAAACTACTCCTCTGTGTTATTACTCACATATCAAACATTTTGAGGTTTTTTTTTGTTAGATTCTTACAGGATATGGAAACTAAGTTGTCTAATCGTGGGTCCTAGAAACTTACTGCTGTGTACATTTAATGATAGTCAATGCATGAATGCTCATGAAAAGATGTAAAAACTATTGCATACGTAGTAAATTAAGTTTCTAAGAACAAGTCCTAATTCTGATGCTAGGGTAAGATTATTTCTAAATATTTTTCATCACAGAAAAGGAAACAAGAATTTGTCACTAACTACGTTTATTTAGACATAACGTAAACTATATACAACTTTGCATGCTTAATTTTTGCGAAAGGTTCTCACCACCCCCAAACAGTCGGACGCTGTGTCCTCAAAGTGTTAAGAGGAAGAAAAAGTATACCTGAGAGGCTTTGAGCAAAAATATAGCTGACATCTTCCACAGAAATTTATTGTAACACACTATATATTATACATCATAAAAGTGAAAGCACACTATTAGATTGGCACACTATTAGGTTATTTATTTATCTCACATCAAAACATAAAACAAATATGTACATGCATCAACTCACATTGCCCTAACCAAGAACTGGGAGATTGTCCATCCTTGCTTCGTCTCTGTAGAAATGTCATTCCTTTGCGTCACGCCAATCTATCATAGCTTTCCAGACTTCACTCCACTTCCTCTTCTTTGCAGTGTCCAGATGAGCTATCATTTTATCATCATTAGGGAAAGGACGAACTTTCTTTAGATACCTTACAGGGTGCCGCCATGTCCGAAATCGCAAAGAACGAATAATCTTATTTGTTGGACACATAGAGTCGACCTTTACCCAATCCTGAAAAGTGGCTGCAAACTGTGGGAAGTACGTCCTCACTACCCTGCATGCTATGATTGGCAAGGTGATATAGTGCTGCCAAAAAGACCGAGCCCTCTTTAGGTTCTCAATTACTTGGTATGTGATGTCGAAGGTGGTATGTTGCTGGGCTAATGCATGGAACGTCTTACAAGCTGACTTTGATGCAGTGGAAAAATGCCAATCCCCCATGATGTTCAGAAGAATAAATAACATGGCAGTTCCAACATTCATGGTCATACAAGCTTCTTCGATTTCTGTACTGACATGGTTCTTTGCAACATCGGGATTCCAGAAACCGCTCCTACAAACTGAGTTGAATGGTAAGAATGGTAGCTATTCTGAGAGGTATATTAGGAGAAGTACTAGAAAAACCCCAACGCATCATGATAAGTGTCACAATGGTAGGCAAAGGAACTGCATTTTTCCTGGCACGTGTGATAGCGTTCCAGATAAATTTAATAATGTAAAAATCATTGCAGTTAGTCTGCAAGACCCATAGTAGATGGGGGAGGGGTTTTGTTATTTCGGAAGTCTTAGACGTGCCGAGCACATTATAAGCCAGCCATTGGATCACAGATAATTGGTTCTTTTGCAAGGATCGTTGATAAACAACACGGTTTTTCCGGTTGTATTCACCATGAAGGATAGTTGCAAACATCAGATGCTTGATATTGTCGAATGGTGAGTCCTGAAGGTGTACCCCTTGGTTTGTAATGGGAATTTGAAGTCCTCGGAGATAATTTCCATAATCAATTCACGCTCGCATCCGTTTTCATGAACAAAGAATTGCCCGTTTTGGAAATAACCATGTTTATAGAACAACATGACCAATTCTCTGGAAAAAAAATGCCTGCTTATGATGTAAAAGAGGGTACCATCCTGACGTAAAATTTCTGTGTCAAAAAATGGATGAAAAAGACCGTTTTGGAAATTTTCCATAAAATTTTGCTCATGCACCAAAATTCGAGTGAGGGCCATTAAAGATGGAGTGGTAAAGAAAATTTAGTGGAAAAAGGGAAGTTGGTATTTAGAGGTGTCTGATAAGCACCCAAAAGTGTATTATGAAACCCCATTGAGACATATAAATTTGGTTCATTATGTGTTTAATAATCATGAAATAAATATGTTTTCATACTTTTGCGGTATTTGCAAGAAAACATGGAAATATTGGTTAAACCTGCAATAAAGCCGAGGAACGGCGTATATATGAATTCTTCCAAATCCGCGTAGAAGCATCAAACTTCCAAAGCTCCTACCGCTCGAACCCGGGACTCGAATCGACAAGAGAGTTGTTCGGACAATCGAGGCGATGAACTCTACGCGTAGGCGGGAAGTTGTAAAAGCGCCCAAAATACCGGTTGCCATCGATTTGGCACATGGACCCACTATCTTGGGGCCACAAGATTGGATGAGTCATCAATCATGGAGCATGTCAAGACAAAGATAACAAATTATTGGTGCAAAGTTGACACCTTGCATGTAATAAATTAGATTAGGTGTTAATAGTGAAAAAAAGGCAAGGTGTCACTTTGTTTTAATGTGGTAGATAAAAATGAATCAATGTGGTTTGATAATTCACGTGGGAGGAAATGAGATTTCTCTCAAATGGAGAATAAATTAGACAAATGTGGGGACACTCCAATTACTCCCTTGACTTATTTTTCTCACATGACATTATTTTAGTTCCTTAGTGAAAATGAGAAGGAAGTTTTTTGTTTTTATTAAAAAGCTTGTAATAGTTTTAATGGAGGAACACTTGTTCTTCTAAGAAATAATAGAAGTGAGTTTGGTTGTGGATTTTCTTCTCTCTCTCTCTCTCTCTCTCTTTCTTTTTTGAGTTTTATTAGTTCATAAGTCCTTGTCCCAAGGATCATGAGCTAACTTCCCTTTTGGGGAGTTAATCTAACTCATGTGAGGGAAAACATTGGTTGTGAGTTTGGTAGGTTTTAGGATGAACAACTAACACTACATCCTATCCCAAAATGATAGTTGGTGTAGTGTCTAGTTAGGAATCAAACAATGAGCTTAGAGATAAGTCATTGTTTGGTTTCACTTGCTAGCATGTATGAGCTCTTAAGTGAGCCATGCATGCTAGGGATCAATTCTATTTTTCCATTAGGGACTTGTCTATGAGTCTAGGAAGAATCAAAACCTTTTTCAAATAAACAACTAATGATAGTTTCACATGAGGAGGATTAACTCTCCACCTTTCTTTTTAGTAATTTGTATTTTGTTTAAGTGCATGATTTCAAACTTAAATGTTTTGCTTTAATGTTTGTTAGGAAGAAACCTAGTATTATAACCTTACTCCTTAGTTCCCTTATTGTAACATCCAATTTGTAGTTGTTCTATACTTTAGGTAGTTCGAATCCTTATTCTAACTCTACTCAACGAAGATCGTGAGTAAGGTACTTTGAGTGCTTTTTCACCAATTTAGAGAGTTAAAAACTCTAAGTGGTCTCCAAGCATATATCAAATGGCGCCGCTGCTGTTCTAAAGCCATAGAACTTGTGCTAAAGATCGGAAGTTGCATCAAGGGGGAACCCCCATTCTCTTTCTTCCTTTACGTTTCATTTGTTTTTACGTTTTTTTTTTTTTTTTTTTTATTTTTTGCCTCGTAAAAACACACGTTAAGCTAAAAAATTTTGGTTCCACTGCCAGGTTCCAAAAGTTAGGACTGGGAAACATCATTGCAGCAAATTATAAGACTTCTGTGAAAATTCGAAGTCATTCTGAAAAAAAAGACCCGCGTGCGCCTGGGTGGAGTCGCGTGCGCGAGTGGGACCCGCGTCCTCGGGTGAATTTCTTCTGTTATTGCTCATTTTCAGCCACCAGGCATCTCTGATCCACCTTGATCCATTTCGGGCCTAAATATTTGGTCGATGCGGAAAAATTCGATAATCCTTTGGGATTAATCAGCGTCGACGGATCGAAACGTCATTTCATATCTTTGGCAAAACGGGAAGCTCTGAGGTTCAATTTTCAGTATTATTGTAATTTATTTATATTATTATTATTATGTTTTTCTGCATGTATGCCATGTATATAGTATTAGGAAAAATTTATGGATTATTATTTAAGCTTTAGCCTCGAATTATGCATGAATCAAATTAGTATACGGTAAATATTTATATCACGATTACGGACATGAATTGCATATGAATGTATATTTACATATTAATGGTATTGTATTGCATGGGTATATGTCTTTCTACGTTATAAATGTTGCTTGTTAAATGTTTGATATTTCTCTCATTATCATTACCGCGGTATTGTCTAATATGTCGATTTTGTCAAGAAAGAGGAGAACATTCCAACGAGGGTTAAAATCTTAGTTGGGTAAGTTGTTTCTAAACCCTACGGGGTAAAAGCTGCTCTCTATAGGACATTAGCAATCTCAATGAGTATTGTCGAAATCGATTTATTATGCAATACAAAATTAAATTTTTTAGTTTGGGTATAATACTTTGCATGTTTAGTTTTGTCATCTATTACATTATGTATCTTGTATTAGGTATGCTAATGTATTTAGATATGTATGAGTGATTCAAATTAAGCTGTTACTATTGATATACATTTCGTAATATCGATTTACAAATTAAGCGTACATATCATTATTCTTGATGTATATTTGCATGCGTATGGAAATATTTATCGATGACACAAGCTTGCCTATTAGGTATAGCTATCATTATGAGTAGAGTACCTTCACATGCTACTGCACCTAGTATTGTATGAGTAGATCGTATTTGTATGTTTGTATTTTAAATCTTGCATAAATCTTAAAAAAAAAAAAAAAAAAAAAAATTAAATTAAATTTAAATTAATACCACCTTTGCATAAATTTTAATTCCATAAATCTTAATCATATTCCAATGGTGTCTAGGAAACTTGAAAGATTGAGGTTACTTAATTAGAACCGTGCTTGCGCGGAAATCCTCCCTCATATCTATCTTGTGACACGGTTTTTGGTTTATGCACCGCGTATTCCTAGCTTCATTTTGCTTTCGTTAGCGGCCCGGCTTAGGCATATGTTGTTCAACCCTAATGCTTAAGATAATAATAAAATTCGAGTCCTCATAATTCCTTACGTAAGTTAGATCTAATTTTATGCTTGCATGAGATTAAGGTCAGTTCCACTAAAGAAATTGAACAAACCTATCGTCGAAAAAAATCGATAAGCAATTGCGTAAGTTCTCACATAAAAATTGTTCTTCTTACGCTAATTACCTTCATCACAATCCTTCGTCGCCATCAACTTACGTCATTATGGCCGGCGATCCTCCACCACCCGAGAGAAGCCCTCTCGGACTTCTATCTTTGCATTACGGGAAGGACCTTCTTCTGCATTAAACTTGAGGACATTGTTGGTGATTTTTAAATATCCCACCAAAGCGTTTTCAGTTTGTTACCAATATATCATGGTTTGGAGCCGCGAAAAACCGTACAATCATCTTCGTAGACTTCAACAAGTGGCAACAACATTTCATCATCCAGTGATCTCTCTAAGGAACAACTCTTGCTTTTGTTTGTTTCCATTCACTTTAAGCGGAAAAAGCATCAATCGGCTAGCGGGACAACAATCACAATCCATAGACACATGGAATAAACTAGTTCAAGCTTTTATGCTTCCCGGTTTTACTTTCGAGAAAAAACAACCGAAATGCTTGAAAAATTCAATTCTTCCGTCAAAATCCTCATGAATCCTTTTCACGGAAGCATGGAGTCGTTTTCTTGATCTTACGTTAGAATGTCCTCACCACCAACTAGAAAAAGCTGTCCTTGTTTGTTCATTCTTTAATGGTGCAATGCGATCATCAAAAAGAAACTCTTGATATAATGAGCGGAGGTTGCTTCATGGACAAAGGAACTCTTGAAGCTTATACTTTTCTTGAAAAACAAAGCGAAAAAAGGTACACTTGGGGTAACTGCGAGCCGTCTAGATCATCAAAGGATCTTGTTACAAAAGCCACATCTATTTTTGAGGTAAAACCGATCACGAAATAAAAATTTGATAGAATCCTAACTAAAAAGTAGATGCCCTTGCGGTTCAAGTAAGCGATCAACTACCAAAACCGGTCATGAGCGTTGACACCACTCCTTGTGTCCTTTGTCTTAGTCACGATCATCGATGCATATTGTCCTTGTTATATGTTTCCCCTACTCAACAAGCGGAGGAGGCATGTGCATTCAACATTCCCGATGCACCGGGAGACAACATCCGAATTTAAACTTGGCGTCAAAATAACCAACAAATGGGGGCTCCTCACGGTTTAAGCTAATCAACACGTTCGACCTACCAATAATTTTATTCCATACCGCCAAGGAAATAATCAACAATACCAACAAGGTCAATTTCAAAATAATTCTAATGCTAATTATCGGACCAACCGCAGACCTTGTTCCAAATTAATCCAAATCCCAACTATAATCAACAACTTCTAAGCAATAATCGAGAACTACTACGTTTGCACAACCTGCGCCAACCATTCACGGATAGGACAAATGAGACTTTCTGGCTTACATGAACCAACGATCTCAAATTTTAACGTCTATCCAACAATCACTTCGAGCAATTGCGCAAAAAAGAGTCGAGAAAGGTGTTTTTCTGCTGCTGGCGGTTCCAAACCCTAAACCGGCAAACCACGACCTTTGAACTCACCAATGCCCTGGTACAAGCACCCCCACCAAGGTGAGGTGCATGCAATCACTACTTTACGATCTGGAAAAGCGTAGACAATCGGATCATTATGCGGATAATCAACCAAAAGAGCGGGAGGGTTCCAAGGAATCTATTTCTAATAATGAACCTCACGGAAGATTCCCCAGATTCAACAAAGTCAACACCTCGAATGTAGGAAACAAGCAAGTAGACCCTTTTGCCAAATTCATGCCTAAAGGCACCGTTTCCGCCGCTTGGCAAAGAATAAACGATGACAATTTTCTTTGAAATTCGAGACTTTTCAAAATTTAACAATAAACTTACCTTTTCTCGATGCCTTAAAATTATTACCAAAACATGCAAAATTTCTGAAGATATGTGCACCACAAAAAGAAGAACTAATGTTCCTCGACAAAGCGTTCCTCATTTGAACAATTTCCCTCCATTCACGAACCACAATGGTATAGTAAAATACAAGGACCACGGTAGACCAGCGGTTCCATGCACCTTAGGTGACAAATACCGCGACTCTTGCTCTACTAGACCTAGGAGCTAGTGTGAACTTACTTCCATATTATTTATTTAAACAACTAGGTCTTCATGAACTTAAACCTACCACCATGACTCTACAATTAGTTAGCGGATCGTTCCATAAAAAGTATCCAAAGGAATTGTGGAAAAGCGTCCTTGTAAAAGTCAAGATTTCTTCTATCCTGTAGACTTTGTTATTTTGGATCTGAAGTTGCATGTGATTCCATTCCAATCATCTTAGGGCGTCCGTTCCTTGCCAACTTTGCTAATGCTCTTATTAATTGTCGAGATGGTTCCATGACCATGTCCTTGAAAATCTTTTCGGTCGAGGTGAATGTGTTCAAGTTGATGAAACAACTTCGAGCGACATTGATGGTGAGGTTAGCGGGGTTGGCGACATTCCGCAAAGTATTTTTACAAACTCTTTCACGAAGATGAAGTGTACCAATTTCTTTCCTTTAGCGACTCGAGTTTGAGGGCGATGATTATACACAAAGAAGTAAATGAGTTATTAGAGTCGGTACCATTATTTGACCCTACAACGGTGATGTCAAGTAACTTGGATGATCATCAATCTGTTTACTACATGGATGATGACCTTCCTCAAGAATCTTTAATACCCATCCATCGCTGAATTTAAAACCACTTCGCCGGAATTAAAATCGTCTGACTTGATCTTTGATGGTGCGTCACCCGTTATTATTTCTTCACAATTAAGCGGCGATCGAAGAAGCTCGTTTAATTAATGTCATTCAACAACATCGTTACGCTATTGGATGGTCCCTCGATGACATTAAAGGCATTGAACCTAATGTGTGCACCCATAGCATACACGGAAGAAAATGCAAAGGCGTCGGCGTGAACCACGGCGTCGCCTAAAACCCTACCATGAAAGATGTGGTCGAGAGGAAGTGTTAAAATTACTAGATCGCGGGTATTATTTACCCTATCTCGATAGTGTTTGGGTGAGTCACGTACCGTAGTTCCAAAGAAATCGGCATTACGGTTGTGCGAAATGATAAAGATGAATGCATTTCGCTCGTATCGATAAAATGGCGAATATGCATTGACTATCGCAAACTTAATGCCGTCACTCGTAAGGATCACTTTCCACTTCCATTCATCGATCGGATGCTTTCGAGCGTTTAGCGGTCATGCCTATTCTTTGCTTTCTTGATGGTTATTCGGTTATTTTCAGATAGTCATAGACCTGGCGATCAAAAAAGACAACGTTCACTGTCCATTTGGTACATTTGCATATAGGCGAATGCCTTTTGGCCTTTGCAATGCACACCGTACTTTCAATTTGCATGCCTTCATATTTTTGATGATATGGTTGAGCGGTTTATGGAGGTATTCATGGGCGACTTCTCAATTTATGGAGATTCTTTTCGATAGCTGTTTATCAAATCTTGAAAAAGTATTTACCGTTGTGAAGAAAAAACCTTGTTCTTAATTGGGAAAAATGCCATTTCATGGTTACTAAAGGAATAGTTTTAGGACATATCGTTTCAAAGGGCCGGAATCGAAGTCGACAAAGCTAAGATAGAAAAAATTGCTTCACTTCCTATACCAAAACAGTTCGAGACATTCGGCGCATTCTTAGGACATCGCGGGTTTCTATAGGAGATTTATTCAAGATTTCTCAAAGGTTGCTAGACCTTTAACCAATCTCTGCTTAAAGATGCGCTTTTGATTTCAATTTCAGTTGCAAACAAGCCTTTGAGGTATTAAAAACCGCATTAACTACGCTCCCATAATTCAACCACGATTGGTCTAAACCTTTTGAATTAATGTGTGGCCTTGGCGACTATGCTATTGGAGCTGTACGAGAACAACGCCGAGAAGATAAGCCGGTTGTCATTTACTATCGCGAGTAAAACCCTTAATGAAGCTCAACGTAACTATACCACCAGAGAAAAGAGTTTCTCCCGTTGTATATCGTTAGATAAGTTTAGATCCTTACCTAGTGGGTTCTCCAACTATTGTCTACACTGCGACCATCGCGGCGCCGTTATCTATTAGCGAAAAAAGATGCAAAACAAAGGTTGATCCGATGGATTCTCCTTTTGCAAGAGTTTACTCTCGAAATTAGAGATAAAAAGGTAAGCGAAAATGTGGTTTCGGACCATTTATCAAGACTTGTCGGTGATGTTGATCGCGATCTTGAACCTATCTGTGTGATTCCTTTCGGATGAACACTTGTACTCTATTTTTTTAGTCCCCTTGAGTACGGCTGACATAGTAAATTACTTAGTTACCGGGAAGTTCCTTTATCTTGGTCTCGTAATGACCGGAAAAAAGTTTTTATCCTTTGTGAAATTCTATTTACGGGATGATCCCTACCTCTAAAGTATTGTTCGGACCAACTAATCCGCCCGTTGCATTCCGGTGGGAACACAACGATGTGTTATCCTTCGCCATGAACAATCTTGTGGTGGTCATTTTAGTGGTAAGAAAAACTGCGGCCAAGGTTCTACAATGTGGTTTTTATTGGCCAACACTTGTTTAGAGATGCACATGAGCATTGCAAAGCATGTAATCGCTTCCAGCCATTAGGTCGCATTACTCAGCGTAATATGATGCCCTTAAATCCCATTCTAATTGTGGAAATCTTTGATGTATGGGGCATCGACTTCATGGGTCCATTTCCAAATTCTCATGGCTTCCTATACATACTTGTAGCAGTTGACTATGTGTCAAAATGGATTGAGGCATTGGCATGTCGTGCTAACGATCATAAAAGCGGTCGTTTTGTTTGTAAAAGAAAATATTTTCTCTCGATTTGGTGTTCCAAAAGCTATAATTAGTGGCGGGGAAAACATTTCTGCAATAAAATTTTGAATCATTAGTAAAGAAAATATGGAGTCCGCACAAAAGTGGCAACTCCATATCATCCTCAAACCGATGGTCAAGTAGAAGTCTCTAATCGAGAAATAAAATCCATTTTGGAAAAAGCTGTCAATCCATCTAGGAAAAACTGGTCTCTCTTATTATCGATGCCTTGTGGGCATCTGAGCGACTTTTAACACACTATAGGGATGTCTCCGTATCGCCTCGTTTTTGGAAAACCTTGTCATCTGCGGTTGAACTTGAGCACCGTGCTCTATGGGCCATCAAAAGCCTCAATTATAACACTAACATGGCGGTGAAAAAAGAAAATTGCGATTAAATGAGCTTGAGGAAATTGAATTGATGCCTATGATCTCGAAATCCTATAAAGCCAACATGAAAAGAGTGCATGACAAGCACATATTGCGAAAAGAGTTCAAAGTCGGTCAAAAGTTTTGATGTACAACTCAAGATTACACATTTTTCGGGAAAATTAAAACTTCGATGAATGCGGTCCTTTCAGCTTCTCTCTCTGCTGTCACCCGCTTATGGGGCTATCTCTGAAAAGCGAAAATGATGGTAGCGAATTCCAAGTAAATGGCGGTAGCCTTAAACATTATCATGAGTTGCGCTCTCCGGATGTCGAAGAGACTCTTCTCGATGATCCGGTCTACCGGACTAATAGATTATTTGGTGTACTTCTTTCCATGTATTTAAACGGGGAAAAGTATGCCATTAGGGTTGGCCGGGCCCTCTTCTATTTTCTTTTCTAAAATTCCTTAGAGTGTGTGGTTGCAAAGCGCGAACCTTAGTCCACGAAAACTCTACTTGGCCCGAGTATAAATGTCTTACGATAATCGAGCAAAGCGTGCCTCGGAAAACAATGGGTACCAAAATTTCAACTCCTTCTTTCTCCTCCCTTTTCTATTCTCTTCCTCGCGAACTCCAACTCATCATTTGGTCCAAATCTCACCCATCTCGAATTGGTAATGGTCGTAGTACTTTTTGCTTTCAGCGGCGGCGAAAAAGATGGGGTGGTGTATGGTATCAAACTCCTTTCTGTCGGTCTTGATCTTTTATCGAGATGAGCGGTATAAGGTATATTATTATCGACACCAGCTCAACGGGATAAACTTCGTCGTCGTCCGTTGCTCCCACAGGTTGGGATTAGTCTTGAGGATCGGCGTTAAAAGACTCACATTAAAAGATCTTGAGGAATCGGCGTTAAAAGACTCACATTCATCTTGAGGATTTGGCGTTAAAAGACTCACATTCGTCTTGAGGATCGGCGTTAAAAGACTCACATTTCGTCTTGAGGATCGGCGTTAAAAGACTCAACATGTATATACGTTTTGTTTTATTAGCACCCGGCATGGTGCCCAAAAAAGTGATGATATGCACCATCGGACATTTCATAGTTAAATGCGGGCAATGGATTCCCCAGGCCAACCCGTTCAGTTTTCTATGTGACTTGTTTTGGGCGGTTTGAGGCTATACCATATGTACTAAGGGTAATATTATTATTAGACCATTGCACATTGGTCAAGGATGAATGCCGATCCTAAACCCTAGGCCCCAAAACATAAAGGATAAGCCCGCGGTCGGGCTGGATTGGGTTCACCGAGCCGACATGAAAGTTGCTTTGAGTTAAAATTTGTTTGTGATGTGTTGTTTTATTTGGATTTCGGTGTTGTTGACCGTTCTTCTTCGACTTGTACATTTGTATATAAAGGATAAATAAATAAAACCAAAGATTGTTAAAAAAAAAAAAAAAAAAAAATGTTTGAATTGAATGTTTTTTTCATATTCTAGTGGATGGCATTTTAATCTTGATCGTTTTGATATCTCATCCGTTAAATTCGGGTTGAAGCGAATCAAATTTCCACGTTTGAAATTTGAACTTTTAGGGACATAAGAGGAATTTCTGTAATTCATTTGTACTTGGGCCAAAATTTTGACCCGACCCAAAACCCAAGATCCGGGTACAAAGCCCAGCGGGGCACCCGTCGTCCACCCCTCACTTCTTCTTCCACAAAAGCGGATCTTGGTCCCCTCACCATCCACTTTCGGCGCGGCATACATACGTGAGAATTAGACCAGCGCCGCGCAAAAAACTCCACCAACCTCAACCCCTTCCTCCAGCACCACCTCCTCCACCTCCTCTTGCTATTTGCACCATCAAAATTTAAATTATACCGCTATGGCAGCCGCGAAGGCAATTACGGTCGAGAGAAATTTCACAAATCTCTATAATTCGGGATGTTTCACCCATTTTTGATGAGGAAATTGAAAGTAGAAGTGGGAATATCTATTACATCGAATCCCAGCTCAATATTCCGAAGAATTGGTGTTGAAATTTTATAATAATGGAGGTTTCGGGGTGGCGAATTTTGGATTCGGCGGATGGGATGGAGCGTGAACTCACTTGCTGGAGTTGATTTGAATACGCGCGGATTCGATTAACTCGATAGCCCGACCACTGTTATTGTCGAGTATCCGACCCGAGGGATTTGATGTTTGACCGCGCTTCTCGGGGGTACAACAACGGCTCGAACTGCGTGTACCGGCATTAAGCTCGGGCGTAACCAATTAGCCGTCACTCAATGGTTGGCGCCTGGCGTCATTGGAACTTCAAAGGCGTCGGCGTGAACAAGACTTTCTTGCACCTGCTTGTGGATCCTACGGGGAGAGGAAGCACACTTTCTGTATGGTCCACTTCACGGGCCATATTCTTCGACCCGTCAAATAGGTCACTCCTCTTCTTTACTACTTGTTACTTTCGGCTTATGCTTAACTTAGGGTTCGATCTGCTACTCCTTTCATTGAAACAAAGGTCTTTTCGAGAATTTTGGAATTTTTGAGACTTGTGTTTTAGACCATTGGGACCCGGTAGCTAGAGATGACATTGAGCATGATAGCGTACCTCCTCCTCCGCCTTCACCACGGTTTTGTTTTAATGAAGATACCATCGCGAAATCAATACTCCTATGGATGCCTTGAGGAACATGAATTCTAGTATCGCGGGATGTTTCTTCGCCGGGAAGAGATGATTACTTCCCGAATGAATTCCAGCAAAGAAATGAGAAATCGCCAAAGGCCAATTCGAGGAGAATGATGATGGCTAATCGGCGGCAATTCAAGATCGGTTACTTTCTGATCTATAGGCCACATTCACCCGATCATTTCGGCTGAAGTTAAATTAATGGCGAAGGCGTAGAAACCGGGTTCATCTTACGCTAACCGGAGGATTCGATAGATGTTTATTTTCTTTGGTTTAGAAATGACTATGTCATTTATTTCCCTAATGCATTGCATTTTTATTTTTAGTGCTAAATTATTATATATCGGTTGATTTCTCATAATTTTGTATCTCGAACGGTTTAAATGAGAAATTATTTATGTTATCGAATATAGTACTTTCAAAAATATGAGTTTGCTCCTTGATTCATTGGGCCTACTCTCAAAGCCCATGATTCGAACCAATGGTTGATCAAGCGGTCACATGCCAATGATCGAAACCAAGTTATAAATACAACTCTCCTTTCCTCTTTCACTCATTCCCTTCTCTCAATCTTCACAACTTCTTCTTCACAAATTTTCAATTTCTTGACAATAATGAATAAACTAGGCGATGGGAAAAGGACAGCGAAATGGGCTATCACATTAATCGTGATAACGGTGTTTATCATTATTCTCTTGTCACTCATGCATAACTTGATCGAGAACATCTAGATCTATGTAACCCTCCCTTTTTCTTTTTTCATTTTGTATATTAGTATGGTGTGTTAAATAATTCTCACACATTTTATGCGGGTTCGTATTAAATGGAGAAGTTCATTATTAATTAGTTGTGTATATTAGTTGTTTTTCCTCTCTAAAAAATATATATATATATATATATATATATAATATAATATAAAAAAAATAAATAAAAATAAAAATAAAAAAAAAAAAAAAAAAAAAAAAATATATATATAAATAATAATAAAAAAAAAATAAAAAAATAATAATAAAATAAGTAAATAAATAAACAAACCAAACAAAGAAAGGCCATCCAAAACTCACGAAATAATTAATGGATACACATAGTGTTCGAGAAAATCGCATACCGCTACAAGGTACACATAACAACACTGTCACACATGCGATCGATTATTCTATCCATATTCTATTCTTGAGTTATGATCATCATTTCTGAAATTACGTAAAGTCTAACTACCTGTGAAACTTTCCTCCGTATTTTCTAAACATTAAACCATCTCATTAATTGTATTTGGATATCGACATGACAAAGACTTCTTGTGGATCCCTATGATCTTTGTTCATAATCACATGGGTCATTAAATACACTTGGACTCAGTTGGTATAGCCTCATAGATTGCCTATAAATCTCTTCTTTTTAAGCCATTCTTATTCATACAATTTTCACTATCCTTCCCTCGGCAATGGCTCAACCAAGAAAAATAGCTTGGAGAAAGACTACCTAAAAAAACTTTCGAAGAAGGCGGTTTTCTCCTTATTTTGACACTTGAAATCATCGTCGAGGATGGGCCCTCTTCTATATCATTCAGACTAGTTATTCCCGAGAATTGGTTTTGATGTTCTACCAATTTAAGCGGTTATGAAGATGGAAATTCTACTTCAATGCCTATGGACAACGATTGGAATTGAATAAGGAAATGATCTCCGACATACTTCAAATCCCAATAAAAACCCAGGAGTCCCTTGTTCAAGAGTCATCATTCGATTCATAAAAACTTTCTTTGCGAGCTACCGTATCTCATGGCGGCGTCGAACATACACATCACATGGTTCTTCAACGCTCTTTGAAGCGAGAATCAGCGTGTTGTGCTCCCACTGGTTGGGACATAATGTGGTAGGTACATCACACCAAACTGAAGTCACAAAGCCTCCGACTTCACCTACTTTGGATTTTGCAAACTCAAAGAAAGATGATTTTTGTCGATCGACACCTCGGAGCGTAATCACCAAAAACAAAACAAGAAGGTCGGCAGTTCTACCCACTTTGGTTCGCCAGATTATGATTCGTTGGGGTTATCCAATAATATCTCGAGAGACACCCCTTCAAAGAGCATATATAAAGGTACTTCAAACGGACTACTCCGTTGGTTTTGGACCCACGATACTCGATAGATGAAGCGAGAACACCTCAAGCTCAAATTCGACCATTTATTTGATGAAAATGCCATCTTTGAATATTATTAATCCCATGGAAGGCATTAAACTTCTTCATCGGGGTTTGAGGGAACTACTGCGGCTCGTCGAGAATATCATCATCACAACTCTTGAGGATTTCCAAGATCGTCAAACAACTCATGATGTTGAGCGAGGAAGAGATCTTGGAAAATCATTCTCAATTCTTGCAAAATCATGCTCTCTAATGGAAAATCAAAGCGTACTCTCTGCCCGACCAAGGGGACATTCGGATGCATTTCGACCAACAAATAGATGACCTAAACGATGCGGTGCAAAATATGCATCTCCTAGATCAATATCGAATCCATGATATTACTAAGTCAATAAGTATATAATCATATATGTTATTACGTTTTTTTTCCGTCGTACTATGTATTTTATCTTATCTTTTTGTTTTATTTTTGTATGAAATGCTTAGTAGGATTGTCATCATTTCCATTGTGACTAATATAATTTTAACATGTGCTCTGGGGAGGTCTATTTTCTTACATACTCATTTTTCCATCCGGTTGCGTTACCTAGTTTATTACTTCATCCACTATGGCATCTTCATCAAACCACAGACATCTTCATCATCCATGGTCCCTCCCAAAATCATTCTGAGCAATCCTTTCGATCTATGATGGATTCCAATGCCTATGGCCATCTCTTCCATGATTACATCACAAACATTGGGTGGTCTTCCCTAATTCTTCAACGACCAAACTTATTCTCCTAGTTTGGCTGCATACTTTTATGCTAATATGGATGACACACCAGCATTCAACCATCGCATGGTTTCTACTTAGACGGATTCACAATCCGAGTTGGTGACACACCTCATATCTTTTGAACAACAACTTGCTCTAACTTTGGACCTTCCATATCCGCGAACCTGCTTTGCATCTTGGCGGTACATCTTTCATAATTCTTACCGTTCTTTTCGGTGGCAAGCATTTAGCGACTCTTATGGTGATGGTCTTGAGATCAAGCGAGAAGGAGATGGCCATGTGCCATGGCGCAACATCACCATTCCATTAGCAAGCATGACCATGAACATGGGGACTGCCATGTTATTTGTACTCCTAAACATTATGGGAGATTGGCATTTTTTCTCTCGCCAATGAGGCTGCTTTATTGTATTGATTACTAGCTTCGAGGTCATGCATTATTTAACATTTTAGGTTGTGTTGTCTCCGGCTGAAGCGAGCTCGCGCTTTCGGGATAAGTATATACTTTTACCGATCACCGCTTGCGAATCATGAAGACACATTTCCCACGGTTTGCGGCTACTTTTCATGGTAGGTCAAGGTGGATTCCATGTGCCCGACAAAGCAGAATCATTAAGCTCATTAAGGTTTTAAATCAATGGAAGCGTCCCGCTTCGATACGAGGCATGTTGATGTTACCCAAAGGGACGAAAAGATGAAGACCAATTTGAGAGAATCGGAGACAAAGAATGGGCAGAAATTTGGCGGAGACTATTATCTATTGGCGATGCTAAGGAAATGCATTTCCTTAAAGAGGGCCTTGAGACCTTCCGTCTGTTTGGATGGTAAACTTGAGTTTGCCATTGTACATATATCTAGCTAAACCTTTTGTTTGGTGTGCTATTGTTTTCATGTTTAGGTATCTTTGTGGTTTATTATATCGTGTGCTATGTTTTTAGTGTGCTATTGAACATTTTCTTGTTCTTTTAAATAATATATTATGATCTCCAACCTCTCTGTTCCGGCAATCTAGCCCTAATTTTGCTCCGCGGTTCTCGGTACTTTCTCTCTTTAATTATTGATCCTTGAGGACTAAGCATCATTCTGTTTGGGGTGCTTTAAACCTATAGCAAAAATTAGGCATCTTGTAGCCTATATATAGTTTTTATTTTCATATTAATAATTGTACTTAGTGACAAAGTCTTGTTTCCTTTTCAATGATGAAAATTGTCTAGAAATCTCACATTAGTATCCAGAATTAGGATTTGTTTTAAGAAACTTTAGATAATCGTGTATGCAATAGTTTATACATCTTTTCATGAATATTCATGTATCTTGAGTATCATTGATTGTACATAGCGATAAGTTTACGGAAACAACGGTTAGTTACTTAAACTATAAACCACGTGAGAATCTAACCAAAAGCCTTGATATGAGTGATTTGTGTGTGATGACCGCGAGAGGAGTAGTTTTCGATTAGAGGAAATTATGCATCTACTTACTTGATCACCACCGAACCCTAGGCGAAATTTAGGCCTTCTTTGGATCGACATAGCTAAAATTCTTACATTTACAAATTTTACCGCTAGTCACTCCATTGAACCTTTCATCAAACCTTTCACTTTTACCAAAAATTCCTTACCCATTTATTAAACCAAATAAAAGAACCTACCTAAGTGATGAGTATGAAAATAGGATGAAATGTGGAAAGAATAAAGAGAAAGACTTGTCCCAAATATAAGTCGGTTACTTGCTTGAAAAGGAAAATAGAATCATGTTCTTAAAAAAAATAAAAAAAAAAAAAAAAAAAAAAAAAAAAAAATCTTTAGTATCCGAGGCTTAAGAACAAGGTTGGAAAAACTTCGGTTAGAAGAAGGAAAGGAAACAAGGATTTCTCTAGTGTAAATATATGAAGACCACTATTCTCTCATACTAAGTAAATTTTGATTATCCATTTCCATTTTCTTGTACACTATCACCTAAGCCCCACAATACCTAATAAAGACCTCTAGCTCGATTAGGAGTAGGGTGGTGTGATAATAAGTAGTAGGCGTGATTGATCGACATCGGCTCCTCATTGTCATCATTGAGATGTAAGGAAACGTGTGCCCACTTTACTGCTTGGGAGTTAACAAAACCTGAGTGGGAAAATTTTGAGTGAATATGTGTTTCAACACATACACTGTGAGAACCCATTTAGGTATGCTCTCTCCAGGATCGAAACAACCACTGCTAGTATATTTCAATGAAAAGTTCACTGCATGAATAATCATATGTAGATGTTTTAATTATTGAATACATATTAACTTGAGTTTCAAAGAAATAAATCCTCGTTCCTGCTAAGGAGATGTATGGATATCTGAGATTAATTTAGGAAACAAGTTTACATCATTTGAGTCGTTGTAATATAAATAAAGTTTGTGAGTATCTTTTACGGAAAACTCTCCGCGAGGCTATAACTTCGTCCACTAGGGAATTCCTAGTGGTTTAAAGGCCTTGTTGCATATGGTCAATGCAATCGCTCTCTGAAAACGAGAATTAGTTTAGGACTACACATTTTGGCCACTTATCTATTTTAGTGTCTCTTCTTTGCTTGAGGACAAGCAAAGTCTTTTTGGGGGGGTAGTGTGATAAGCACCCAAAAGTGTATTATGAAACCCCATTGAGACATATAAATTTGGTTCATTATGTGTTTAATAATCATGAAATAAATATGTTTTCATACTTTTGCGGTATTTGCGATAAACATGGAAATATTGGTTAAACCTGCAATAAAAGCACGAGGAACGGCAGTATATATGAATTCTTCCAAATCCACGTTGAAGCATCAAACTTCCAAAGCTCCTACCGCTCGAACCCGGGACTCGAATCGACAAGAGAGCTGTTCGGACAATCGAGGCGATGAACTCTACGCATAGGCGGGGAAGTTGTAAAGCTGCCCAAAATACCCGGACCGCCATTGGATCTGCACATGGACCCACTATCTTGGGGCCACAAGATTGGATGAGTCATCAATCATGGAGCATGTCAAGACAAAGATAACAAATTATTGGTGCAAAGTTGACACCTTGCATGTAATAAATTAGATTAGGTGTTAATAGTGAAAAAAAAGGCAAGGTGTCACTTTGTTTTAATGTGGTAGATAAAAATGAATCAATGTGGTTTGATAATTCACGTGGGAGGAAATGAGATTTCTCTCAAATGGAGAATAAATTAGACAAATGTGGGGACACTCCAATTACTCCCTTGACTTATTTTCCTCACATGACATTATTTTAGTTCCTTAGTGAAAATGAGAAGGAAGTTTTTTGTTTTTATTAAAAAGCTTGTAATAGTTTTAATGGAGGAACACTTGTTCTTCTAAGAAATAATAGAAGTGAGTTTGGTTGTGGATTTTCTTCTCTCTCTATCTCTCTCTCTCTCTTTCTCTTTTGAGTTTTTATTAGTTCATAAGTCCTTGTCCCAAGGATCATGAGCTAACTTCCCTTTTTGGGGAGTTAGTCTAACTCATGTGAGGGAAAAACATTGGTTGTGAGTTTGGTAGGTTTTTAGGATGAACAACTAACACTACATCCTATCCCAAAATGATAGTTGGTGTAGTGTCTAGTTAGGAATCAAACAATGAGCTTAGAGATAAGTCATTGTTTGGTTTCACTTGCTAGCATGTATGAGCTCTTAAGTGAGCCATGCATGCTAGGGATCAATTCTATTTTTCCATTAGGGACTTGTCTATGAGTCTAGGAAGAATCAAAACCTTTTTCAAATAAACAACTAATGATAGTTTCACATGAGGAGGATTAACTCTCCACCTTTCTTTTTAGTAATTTGTATTTTGTTTAAGTGCATGATTTCAAACTTAAATGTTTTGCTTTAATGTTTGTTAGGAAGAAACCTAGTATTATAACCTTACTCCTTAGTTCCCTTATTGTAACATCCAATTTGTAGTTGTTCTATACTTTAGGTAGTTCGAATCCTTATTCTAACTCTACTCAACGAAGATCGTGAGTAAGGTACTTTGAGTGCTTTTTCACCAATTTAGAAAGTTAAAAACTCTAAGTGCTCTCCAAGCATATATCAGTGTCTATTCTTGTTATAAATAGGCACCAATCCGAAGATGTAGAAAATACGGATCGAGGTGTCACAGGGTAGTTAGACCACGGGTATTTTCTAAAATATGGCGCAAACGTTGATGTAATGTGGATGAGAAGAATGGGGCATGTGACAAGGAGTTCCCCCCCTTTTTTTTTTGACGTAAATATGTAAATATGTAAATAACGTAAGTAGAAGGCAAAGGAAGATGTAAATATAATATTACAATAAGATGTAAGACCGTACAGAGGAGTGGAAACACATCATAATGATACGTGAAATAAAATACAAACTTAAATATTAGATAGAACTATATGCCACATTAACAACATTACTATAATAAAACAACCGAGCATGAAGACTTGAGTAGCATATTCAATCTGCTGTTGCTCAAACTTTTCTAGTGCATCCATGAATCTTGAAACTTGGAGCGATCTAAAAACGATTTTTAGAATAAAAAGTTGAGAGGGGAGAAAGTGAAAGAAGTGAAATGTGAAGAATGTGTTGAACTTATTTATAGAAGAAAATTGAGTCGTTTTCTGACCGTTTTTAGATGCGATTTCATGACCGTTTTTAGGATGCAATTTCATGACTGTTTTGCAAACCGTTGGTTTACGGTAAAATTTTGCCGTTAATTGTGACGTTAAAAATATATGTATATACTTTTATATATATATATATATATAGTACTAATATTATTATATATGTTTCTACCTATATAATATAATATTGGAGATAACTAATATACTATTTAACAAGGCATAAATTTTGGAGAATGTAGGTATTGATAGACATCCCAAGTTCGAAAATAAACTGCAAACACGTAAATAAAATATCTGACATAATTAATATACAAGAATGGTGAAAATAAACTGTCTACTGAGAATCCTCGAGGGCTGCAGAAGAAGAACCAGGAGTCCTGCGACGTCGTGCAGGACGAGCTCCTGTGGAGGCTAACTGCTCCTGGATATCACCCAGAGTATCCATCACCTGGGCCTGAAACTGAAGCTGGTTTGCCATGAACATTCGTTGGACCTTGTTCTGGCGAGTAGTCATTTGGTTCTAAAATGCATTCATGGAAGCTCGCATTTCCTGCTAAAATTCGCTCATGCTGTCTGTAAGCGACCCGTGGCGAGTGGTCATATCCGTCCTTAACTCGCCCAAGGCATGTTTCATCGATACCTGGCGAGTGTACATGTCTCTCATGCCACTGTTCATAGCATGTAAGGCATCCATAGGGTGGCTCATCTTACTCATAGCAGTCTCATCAAAGTAGGGTGGGTGAGATGGGCCTACGTTAGCATGCTCAGTAGCCATTGGTGCTGTGGGTTCCCAAGGGGCCAGTATGCATTTCTTAAAGACAAGCATATTCTCATATAGTGGAATAGGGAGTAGTTGGGTGGCAGACAGGAAACCCAAATTAATCATAACTTGCGTTACAAGAACGGCAAGAGGGGCTGACCTAAGAGTAGCATGCGTAATAATATTGAAAAGAAAGGTAACTATGCAGAAGTTACCCTTGTGCTCCTGGAGGATCCAGAGAAGGTGGATGGAGGTCTTGTTGATGTCTAAGGGCTTCGAGGTGCCAATGACGTTCAGTCCTAGCCATTGAGTCACAGCCAGCTGGTTCCGTCGCACCGAGCAGTGATACACGCATTTCCCATCTATGTTGTACTCTCCCTTGATTAGCGTGTCGAGCATTAGGTTGTAAGTCCATGGGTACACGGACTGCTGCTGAGTCAGCACATGGTCGACCAGAGGAATGCCCATGATACCAGAGATCAAAATGGGTGTGACCTCGTGGCGCACACCGTCGACGGTAACCCAAAAATGGTCGCCATTAAAGCTCCCATTGTCGTAAAATTTTATCACCAAATCCTTAGAATAAAGCCAGCCATTAGCATATAACAAGTACTCCCATCCTCTAGAGTGAATTTCATTATCAAAGAATGGAGCAAACATCCCATTTTCGAATAAATTTCCAAAATATTTCTCCACACAAATTCGCCTGTTTCCGGCCATTACTGCTCTTAGGGAGAGGCTGCCTATTGATTTATGATGAGGGGGAGAAATGGGACTTGCTGACGGAAGGGAATTGGATTCGGAGCTGTAGGAGTCGCGTGCGAGACTTGGATATAATGTGGGCCTGTCTCGTGCGAGACTGAATCGAGAGGGGACAAGATCCGGATTTTGGGGAAGACAAAATGTGTAATGGTGACGCGTGTTTTTGGGTTTGTCAGGTTTAAATGGTCCGAGAACTCGAGATTTGGTTGGGCCAAAAAAATTTCCCAAGCCCAAATCAAGCCTAAAGCCCGATTTAAGCCTAAAAAATATGAACGCTTACCCACGACTCGTTTGGACTCCGAATTGGATGAATGAGATATCGAAATGATCGGCACGAAAAATGCTATCCAATTATATGAGTCATTCTCAAAGGTCACAAAAGTTTTGAAAAGAAAGGATGTGTGTTTTATTTATATACAAGGGAGATTACGTGAAAAACACTAGATGTCCAGAAGAGTCAACATCTAAATTCCTAGGCAACTGTCATGTCGGCTCTGGAGTGAACTCAATCCAGCCAGACTGTGGTTTTATCTTTATGTACTATGGGGTTAGGTGCAGGACAGTACCATCCTGGACCGTGCGCGCTACGGTCTAATAATATTGCCCTTATTACATACGGCTATCCTTAAACCGCCCCTAAAGGGAACTCAAAGTAACCAATTCTAGGGGTTGGTCTGGTGGAATCCATTGCACATTTGTGTTCCAAGTATGCAACATCCAAGGTTGAACACGAATCTCTATGTGCACAACTTAATGCACGGGGAATATGTTTATAAAAGGCAACAATATATACATATCTACAAGGTGAGTCTTTTAACGTCAGATCCTAAAGACGAATCGAGTCTTTTAATGTCAGATTCTCAAGACGTTTGTGAGTCTTTTAACTTCAGATCCTCAAGACGAATCAAGTCTTTTAATGTCAGATTCTCAAGACGTTTGCGAGTCTTTTAAGGTTAGATTCTCAAGATGATTCCCAACCCGTGGGAGAAACGGTGCGGCGACGAAGATTATCATTCGCAACTAGTGTCAGACAAAAGTATACCTTAAACTGGCTAGTATCGGATAGGAAATCAAGACCTTGACAGAAGGGTGTTTGGCAATGCATACACCACCCTTTTCTTCGCACGCGTCGTTTACGAGCAAAATTACTACGACCATTCCCTATTTGTAATGAGTGAGACTTACACCAAATGATTAGCTGAAGTTCGCGAGGCAGAGAGTAGAAAAGGGAAGAAAAGGAAGGAAGTGAAATTTTAGGTACCCATCGTTTACCGACAGGCACGTTTACTCATTTTACAGAAGACATTTATACTCAGTTCTGAAATAGAGTTTTCGTGGACTAAGGTTCCGGTGCTTGCAACCACACACTTCAAAGAACTTTTGAGATCATAAAATAGAAGATGGCCCGGCTACCAAAATGGCGTACCCTCTATGGAAACAAGATTGAGTACACCAAACGAAACATCTAGTCTATGTAGACCAGATCCTGATGAAGAGTCTATTCAACATCTGGGGAGCATAATTTGTGATAATGTTTTAGGCGTTGTCCATTGACCTGAAATTCGTTGTTATCTTGTGGATTAAGCAAAGAGATTGCCCCATAATGTGTCACAGCTGACACAATGAAAGGACCAGAACATCATGTTTTCAATTTACCAGGAAAAATGTGTAATCTGGAGTTGTACAGTAAAACCTTTTGGCCAATTTTAAAATCCTTCCGCAAAATGTGCTTGCCGTGCACTCTTTTCATATTAGCTTTGTAGGATTTCGAGAGATCATAAGCATCACTCTGAATCTCCTCAAGCTCATTTAATTGTAGTTTTCGCTTCTCGCCTGCCTCGTTGATATTGTAATTGAGGCTTTTGATGGCCCAGAGGGCACGATGCTCAAGTTCAACTGGCAGATGACAAGGTTTTCCAAAAATAATGCGTTAAGGAGATATTCCTATAGGTGTCTTAAATGTTGTTCGGTATGCCTACAAGGCATCCGATAAGCGGAGAGACCAGTCTTTTCTTGATGGATTGACAGTTTTCTCCATAATGGACTTTATCTCTCTGTTGGAGATTTCCACTTGGCCACTCGTTTATGGGTGATATGGAGTAGCAACTTTGTGAGTAACTCCATATTTCTTCATTAAAAACCCAAAAAATTTATTACAAAAATGTGTACCCCCATCACTGATGATAGGTTTGGGGACACCAAAACGAGAGAAAATGTTTTCTTTTACAAATTTCATGACAATCTTATGGTCATTTGAGCAACATGCGAGTGCCTCAATCCATTTGGACACATAGTCTACAACGACTAGAATGTAGAGAAAACCTTGAGAAATAGGGAAGGGTCCCATAAAATCAATGCCCTATACAACAAAAATTTCCACAATCAAGATAGGATTTAGGGGCATCATATTGCATTTTGTAATTTGACCTAGGTGCTGACAACGAATGCAGGCTATGAAATGTTCGTGTGCATCGCGAAAAAGGGTAGGCCAGTAAAAACCACATTGTAACACCTTGGCCACAGTTTTATTTCCACTGAAATGACCTCCGCAAGATTGTTCATGGCAAAAGGATAATACGTCGGTGTGCTCCCAGTCGGGAATGCAGCGACGAATGAGTTGGTCGGAACAATACTTAAAGAGGTAGGGGTCATCCCAGAAATAATATTTTAAAGTGGATAAAAACTTTTTACGATCAGGACGTGACCAAGAGGAAGGAACTTCCTCAGTAACTAGGTAGTTAATGATATCCGCGTACCATGGAGATGAGAAAATATAGTACAAATATTCGTCTGGGAAGGAATCACAGATGGCTTTAGAATCATTATCAGTGTCACTAACCAGCCTTGATAAATGGTCGGTCACGATATTTTCGGTTCCTTTCTTGTCTTTGATTTCCTAGGTGAATTCTTGCAAGAGAAGGATCCAGCGGAACAATCGCTGTTTCACGTCCTTTTTCGCGAGTAAGTACCGAAGTGCGGCATGGTCAGTATATACGATGGTGGATGATCCAACTAGGAAAGGGCGAAACTTATCCAAAGCATAGACAACAGCTAGGAACTCTTTCTCAGTTGTTGTGTAATTATGTTGAACATCATTAAAAGTTTTACTAGCGTAGTAAATGACAATGGGTTTGTCATCACGTCGTTGGCCTAGTACGGTGTCAATAGCAAAGTCGCTAGCGTCACACATTAGTTCGAATTGTTGAGACCAATCAGGGGGTTGAATGATAGGAGTTGTAGTTATGGCAGTTTTTAGAGTTTCAAAAGCTTGTTTACAATTGAAATTGAAGTCGAATACAGCATCCTTAAGTAGGAGATTGGTTAAGGGTCAAGCAACTTTAGAAAAATCCTGAATGAATCGCATGTAAAACCCAGCATGGCCTAAACAGGCACGGATATATCACGAACTGTACGTGGGAAAAGTAGCGAAGCAATTTTAACAATTTTAGCTTTATCAACCTCTATCCCGTCTTTTGAAATAATATGACCTAGAACAAGTCCTTTGGTAACCATGAAATGGCACTTCTCCCAATTAAGTACCAGATTTTTCTCTTCGCAACGCATTAACACTTTAGAAAGGTTGGATAGGCAGTCGTCAAAGGAATTTCTATAAATGGAAAATTCGTCCATGAAGACTTCCATATAACGTTCCACCATATCACTGAAAATGTGAAGCATGCAGCGTTGGAAGGTGCCTTGGGCATTGCAAAGACCAAAAGGCATTCGTCTGTATGCAAAGGTTCCAAAGGGGCATGTGAAAGTTGTCTTTTCTTGATCGGCGGGGATCGATGACAATTTGGAAATAGCCAAAATAGCCATCAAGAAAACAGTAGTAAGCATGGCCGGCTAAATGTTCTAGCATTTGGTCAATGAATGGGAGAGGGAAGTGATCTTTACGTGTTCGGGCATTAAGTTTGCGATAGTTAATGCAAATTCTCCATTTTAATGGAATGCGAGTGGAGATGCATTCACCATTTTCATTTTGTACAACTTGAATGCCGGACTTTTTAGGAACAACGTGGACAGGACTAACCCAGTCACTATCAGAGATAGGGTATATGATACCCACATCAAGTAAACGTAAAACTTCCTCTCTCACCACCTCTTTTAGGGCGGAGTTAAGGTGACGTTACGGTTCTCGCGATGTCTTTGAGCCGTCATCGAGATGTATACGATGCGTGCATATGCTAGGGTCTATTCCCTTAATATCATCTAAAGACCAACCGATAGCAGAGCAGTGTTCACGAATGACACGAATCAAACGTGCTTCTTCGTCGGTAGTTAAGTGAGAAGAAATTATTATAGGGTGACTACCATCGGGATCAAGATGCACGTACTTCAAATCAGAGGGTAGAGGTTTTAAATCCAGAGTTGGAGGATTGGGGATTAAGGATTTGTGAGCGATCGTCTCTTCAGTGGAAAATCTTGGACCTTGACTATGACGTTTTCTACTATGCCCTTTGGGTACTTGATGGAGCGATCTGCGAGTTGTAGAGTCATATTGGTAGGTTTTAATTCATGAAGACCTAACTGCTTAAATAAGTAGTAGGGAAGTAGGTTAACACTGGCTCCTAGGTCTAAAAGTATGGTAGCGGTATACTTGTCGCCCAACGTGCATGGTACAGTTGGTCGACCTGGGTCTTTGTATTTAACCACACCATTGGTAGTAGTAATTGAGGGAAACTGCTCAGTGAGGAACGCTTGTTGATGAACATTCGTACATCGTTTGGTGGTGCACATGTCCTCCAAAAACTTAACATGCTTGGGCAAATGTTTAAGCGCATCTAGAAAAGGTAAGTTTATGGTCAAATTTTTGAAGGTTTCATGGATCTTATCGAAATGCTCGTCACGTTTGTTCTTTGCCAAACGGGCAGGGAACGGAGCTTTTTGGCGGAATCATCGCGCATAAGGATCAGTGGCGTCTTTCCCTAGGGACGTGGGTGTAGTTTTGGAAGGAACAACTTCATCCATTATAGGTTGCGAGGTAGGATTTGGAAGGACGTCAGCCGTGGCTTCCGTCGATTCTTCGTCTGGCATACGTATGTTATTGTCGATGGTTTGGCCAGAACGAAGAGTGGTAATGGCATTTACCTCATCCTGGCTTGGATTACTAGATCCTGGTGCATTGTTGAGTTCAAAGGCAGTGTTTGTAAGCTTAGGGTTGGGAAATGCTTGGCCAGGGAACACGCCCTTTTGACTTTTATCTTGTGCTAACAGCTAAAGAGACTGTTGGATAGATGCTAAGATTTGATTCTGTTGATTCATGTAAGTCAGAAAAGTTTCAGCTATTTTGTCAGCAGCAGATTGTACCAGTGGAGAAATAGGAACAAGTTCACGGTTAATTTTGGTAGTCATATCCTTGATTAGAGAGAACAAGGTTGCGGTTGTTTTGGTACCCTATATTTGCATTGTTGGGAAAATTACTTTGCCCTTGCTGGAATTGTGGAAGATTTCCTTGACGGTAGGAATTGTAGTTCGCGGGTGGTCGTACAGGAGCGTTGTTGACACCCAGAGGAGCTTGTTGTTGGGCAGGGGGTACCCAAGCCAAATTCGGATGTTGTCGCCAAGGTGCATTAGGGATGTTGAAAGCACAAGCCTCTTCAGAAGATTGGGGAGGGCACTCGTATACCAAAGGAAAATAAGAATCAGCATGCCAGGACTTAAGCAAAGAGGACATGGGGAAGCGTTGGCAGCCATGACCTGTTTGGGTTTCTGATCATTTACTTGAACCGAAAGAGCATTGACCTTTTTGTTTAGAGACTCTATCAGAGTTTCTAATTCTGGATCGGGTTTGACCTCGAATATAGATGTAACTTTGGTAGGAGTGTCTTTAGAAGATCTGGAAGAATCAGTGTTTCCCCCAATGGGTGCTTTGTGAAGCCTGTTTCTCAAGGAAAATGTATGCTTCAGTAGCGCCTTTGTCCATGAAACAACCGCCGTTCATGATATCTAATGTTTCCTTTTGATGGTAAGAGACACCATTAAAGAATGAACGGACTAATACAGCGGTGTCGAGTTGATGATGGGGACATTCGAGAAGCATATCAGTAAATCTACTCCATGCTTTCGAAAAGGATTCCTAGGGATGTTGGCGAAAGAATTGGATCTTCTAAATCATTTATGTAGTTTTCTTCTGAGTATATAACTTTATCATGAATGCTTGTACGAGTTTGGCCCATGTGTCAATGGATTGCGGCGCTTGTCTGGCAAGCCAAACTGAAGCTTTATCAGCTAAGGTGAAGGGGAACAACCTAAGCAAGACTTGTTCGTTGGTAACGGTCGGATGACGGAAAGTGATGACTATTTGTTGCATCCGACGAAGATGATTGTACGGCTTTTCATGGTCTAAACCATGGTAAATAGGTAACAAACCGAATATGTTTGGAGGAATGTGAAAATCACCTACAATCGAATCGAGTTTAATGCAGGAAGCAGGTCCTTCCTGTAAGGCAGTATAGAAATCCGAAAGGGGTTTCTCGACTGTGAGATTTTCTTAAGCCATAACTAAGAGAGATAATGGCAACGGAGATGTTTGACAAGGTTGGTTTACAGAGGAGGAACTATGTCTAGGAGATAGCATAAGCAGTTGTTTATTGTATTTTCGACAACGATATGTAAGTTTTAATTCCTTATGTTTATCAGACCGTAGTCTCATACAAATACAAATTTTAATTCAAGGCTTATAAGGAACGAATTATGATTGGAGGTTTCAGAATTAAGGAAGGAGGGAGGTGAAGCACGTCTTCCTGAGCTGTTGCTAACTTGAGTAGGTAAGCTAGGACAACATGTGAATATTCCAGCAGCCAGGTCACCTGATAGAATTAAGGGAGGTTGTTCGAGCTAGCACGTTCCTTAATTAGGCAACCTCAATTTTTTTCAAGTTTCCTAGGCACTGATGGAATAGAATTATGATTTATGATGGTGTATTATGCGGGGTGTTATTAAGATGATTAAGATTAAATTTTAATTATTAGGTTTTTTTTTTAATTTTTTAATTTTTAATTTTTTTTTTAATTTTTAGTTTACGTAATTGTATTATGGAGACATGATTACGGAACATGTAATTAAAAACGATAGATGCCAAAATAGAAACTAAACATACATGCTAGGGGAATGTCGAGAACGAACTCATGCAAATGAATACCGCATACGTGAATTGATGTAACATACACATACAAAAATATTCTAAGCAGGTGGTTTGAAACTACACATACATCCAAATATATTCGAATCATATTAACCGTGTTAACGTGAAGATGTAATGACGAACTACATTTACACACAAAAAGTTCTCATGCCAACACACAAACATGCAAGGTAAAATAGGTTATAGCAAACAACCAAATAATATCCTTGACAAAGTTTGAAGAGTTTAAGAATTTGAAACCTGGCGTCCCGCAATTCCTCATACAACGATCGAACTAACTCCCGAGCTCGTGAATTTACTGGATAAACAGGACTAGAGAGTCCAAAAGAGTACTGAAAGGGAAAGTGGCCTGTACCTAAAAACCGGAGTATTGATACTCCAGGTTAGTCTCACGCGCTACTAATATAGTCTCGTCCGAGACTCTTTTGTCAGTTCAATGCTTCAAGTTCCTACGGAATACCTAGACTGTGCTAATAAAAATAAACAAGATCTAGTTCACAGGTATATGTTAGTAGAAAAAGTTGGGGCAAACAGGTACATAACACGTTAGTATTGCAAAAAGAAATGGAAATAAAAAAGATGAGGGGGTAGGGGAGGGGGTTTATGTTTGATGTATTCCAGTTATTACGTTAAATGTCCAAAGTCCTTCCCCGGCAGCGGAGCCATTTGATAAAACGTTAAATCCACGTTAAATTGGTTTTTATACTTAAGTTCGAGGTCCACAGTCCGAACACCAAAGTCCAAGTCCAAAGTCCGTATAGTCGTTCGTTTAGTCAAGTTACCTTACTCACGTGGGTTTGGTAGGATAGGTCGAGTAAGGGATCATCCAAACCTTAGGGCTTAGCAAGGTTCACAACTGAAATTACAACTTTTAGTGAGTAGGATTTTAGGTTTTTTAGTTGGTTTAATTAAATTAATGGTAATGTAAATAATGTAAATTACTAACGATGATTTCGATGTGAATAAACAAAGATAGAGAAACAGGGAGAGGGTTAATCATACTCATGCAAGAATCATTTTTTAACAGTTTATATTACCACATCACTACAGCTCTAATTCGTCTCGAGTTCATAGACAAATCGGAGACAACGTCGAGTATTAATCCCTAGCTTAAACGCCAAGACATCTCGAGTCGTCGATCGCACTAGCATAAGAAGTTGAACTAATATTTTATCTCTGGAATATCATTTCAGCTCCTGGCTCGATTCTACATCAGCTGGACAAATTGGAGAGCTGTCTGACACTAAAGAGTCGCGCGCGAGACATTTTGGGTCTCTCGCGAGACTATTCTGGAGCATCAGCACTCCAAATTTGTACAGTCTCAGTCATTTTGGGACCGGATGTCTAATCTACACCAAATTCCTAAGTAGTGATTCTAGAATATTAAGAGTCAATCCGGATTCAATAAATGCAGGACAGGAATTAAACTTGAAAAGAAATGACTTATAATATTTAAGCTTCTGAAATGAAAAGGATGGAATTTAAAGTACTAGAATGAAAGCTAACTAACTACTGAGCGGAAGCTAAAGAATAAAAATGTTGAAGGCCAAATAATGAAGAGCCCCCTTCATATATATAGGCTGGAGAGCCTTGTGAAGGATTTAATTGGGTTTTGTCCGTTTCTCAATTGAGACGTTCAAAACTTTGAATAACAAAGTTTTTTTTTTACTTTGTTTAATTTGGTTTGTCTTTTACTTATTAAGGTTTTGTCTTTTTATGTTTTGGTTTTGTCTTTTAGCCCAATTCAATTCAAACATTGAATTAGTACGTGTCTTTCCCATTGCAAGGTGGCACAAATTTGTGACCATCACTTGCCACCTGTCTATGCTGACTCGTCATGCCTTTTGAGCCCGCAGAGTGGGTCCACTTAGTGTGTCCAGTGGCGGCGTTGATATTGGCATTTTTACAACTTTCTGTCTTTGCGTAGAGTTCGTCGCCCTGGTCGCTCTGTCAGTTCACTAGCCAACGCGATCCGGCATCATTTATCGGATGTGAGCTTCGAAGTTCTTCGCTTTTATATATGGACCCGCTACGCGACCGGTTTTGTCCTTTTGGAAACTTCGGCTCTAGTAAGGCTTTGTTAGGCTTCACTGGGGTTGAGTGGGGAACTTCAAATATTCCAGTATTCCCATACTTCAATGCATGTTTTATCATTATATTCATGTTAACTGTGGAAACCTGCAAAAGTACAAAAATATAATTATTACATGATTATTGAACACATAATCGATCAAAATGCTATGTTTTTCGGGGTTTAATAGTACAGTTTTGGGTGCTTATCATATTTCCTGGCCAAGTAGTTCCAAACCCTAATCCCACAAACACTGCCTTTGAACTCACCGATGCACCAGGATCAAGTAATCCCAGCCAGGGTGAGGTGAATGCCATCACCACATTTCGTTCTGGCCGAACCGTCGACAATCACATATGTATGCCAGACATGGAATCGACAAAAGCCACAGCTGACGTCCTTCCAACTCCTACCGCGCAACCTATAGCGGACTAAGGTGTTCCTTCCAAATCTACATCCATGTCCCTAGGGAAAGACGCCACTGATCCATATGCACGATTCTGCCCAAAAGCTCTGTTCCCTGCCCGTTTGGCAAAGAACAAACCTGACGAGCATTTCAATGAGATTCGAGAAAGCTTCAAAAATTTGACCATAAACCTACCTTTCCTCGATTCACTTAAGCATTTACCCAATCATGCCAAGTTTTTGAAGGACATGTGCACCAACAAATGGCAAACGAATGTTCCTCAACAAGTGTTCCTCATTGAGCAGTTTCCCTCCATTACTGTTACCAATGGTGTGGTTAAATACAAAGACCCAGGTCGACCAACTGTACCATGCACGTTGGGCAACAAGTATACCGCTACTGTACTTTTAGACCTAGGCACGAGTGTTAACTTACTTCCCTACTGCTTATTTAAGAAATTAGGTCTTCATGAATTAAAACCTACCAGCATGACCCTGCAACTCACGGATCACTCCATTAAGTACACACAGAGCATAGTAGAAAACGTCCTAGTAAAGGTCCAAGATTTCTACTACCCCGTTGATTTTGTCATTCTAGATACCGAAGTTGTCTATGACTCAATTCCTATCATTTTAGGACGTCCATTTCTTGCAACTGCTAACACTCTCATCAATTGTTAGGATGGTTCAATGACAATGTCTTTCGAGAACCTTTCTGTATAAGTCAATGTATTCAACTTAATGAAACAACTTCCCTATCCTGATATTGAGGGTGAGATTAGCATGGTTGATAGTCTAGTGATAAGAGCCAAAAACTGTAGTTTTAACCCTTTAACAATAATACTGTTAGACCAATTATGCGAGTAATAAATAAGAGTTAATGTTGATTACGTGTTTTTATGTATTTCAGGCATTGAAATCAATTATGTGCAAAAATGTCTCACTTTGGCTAGATAAAGGAGCAAGGGTTGGTTGCTAAGAAGTTCTGTGATTAAATGCCAAGATTCAAGGAGAAAAAGATTTTGTAAAGCCCGGTCAAAGCTAAAAAGTCAAAGTCAACGCGGGCAGAACAGCAAAACTTCCGAAGACCGTATCTTTGGGCTCAAATCTCATAATTGGGCCTACCTTATGTCAAAATGACCGTCTTGGAAAGAGCTTTCCAATGGTCAAAGCCTTGACCCAATCAGAGGAGCAGAAGTTGACTAAAACTCTGTTGAAGAAAAATTCAGCTGAAAAGGCCTCTGTGGACTGAAGAAATTGGGTTTCGGGCTCGATTTTTCGGCCCAAAACATGACTCCTCAGCCCATGCACGAAAATGTGGATCTGGTCTCCTCCATTTCAAGTCACAAGACTTAACTCTTAAGTAACCATTAGCTTTAGGTTGCAAGTAGCCATTAGAGCATAGAATTCTAGATCTAGTTTTACATTCCATAAATTAGTTTTCAATTATTGTTTTTAGATCTAGTTTTTACTTTGCAATAGATTAGTAAGAACAACTAAATTATTAATTGAGAATCATATTTAGTTTTATAATAAAGTATTTGTTTTTAATTCCAATTTAGTTTAGTGATTAAATTCTTATTGAGTTTTAGTATTGTTAAATTCATATCTTAGTTGTTAATCATTTCTTAGTGTTAATTTAGATTTGAATTTTTGATTAGATCAATATAGTAAAGTTATAATCTTTATATGATATCTTGTTTAAATTCAATTGGAAATGATAGAATAATGATTCTAGGCTAAACCTCCATTAGAGGGGGTTGAAGAAGCCTTGATGAAGCTTGATTTTTGTTAAGCGTAGAATAGTCGTGATTTCCCATTCCATTCTAGAAAACGATTAGTTCACCATGAGAATGGGTTTGATTGTTTCACATGCTAGATGTTAGTTGGTAGAGATTACTATGAACAACTAGGGATTATGAAGAACCAATTGTTATGCGAAAACAGTTCAATTCGAATTGCGACGATTCTTCGTTAGCAAATTAGGTCGAGTTAAGGCGGAATCAATCCCCCCTAATTCCTTATCATAGTATTAATTTAGCATTTCGTAGTTAAATTATCATATCTTGTTAGTTTAATTTGCATCGTAGTATAAATTTCGTAAAACTCTCATTAACTTTGGATAGATTGATAATCTTAGAAAATGTGAATTCTAAAGAACTAGGAGTGGAACGAATATTTTACTCCAACTCTATTTCGATAGAATCGAGAGTAGAAAACTTTGATAAATAATTTAGAGACACAAGTTTAGTTTTAGTTTTACTTTCGTTTGAGTTTCATCATTTATGCATAAGTAAAACTATCATTTTTACTTTTATCAAATGGCGCCGCTACCATCTTAGTTCCTTTTAGAATTGTTTCGTTAGTATAATTAGTCTTTCCAAAGTTCCATTAAACCCACCCACCCTTGTTTGATTCTAACTGTGGTTGTCCGTTTCAGAACTGAAATTTTCCTCGCAGGATTACACGGAGCGCGACTGCACCCTTGGTAGGCTAAATTTGAGCGCCACCTGCGCCCAAATCACTGGACATTAGTTCCCTTTACCGCGCCTGCGCCTCAGTGGAGCACCACCCGTGCCCAAATCACTGTAACTCAAGATTCACTTTAGCGCGACCCGCGCCCTCCCAAGGCTTAACCAGAGCGTGCCCCGCGCCCTCTTCTGAAAACCCCTGATTTCGACAGGTTAGTTCAAATTTCTATTTCTTCAAGTTATTTAGTGTTTCTAACTTGTTATATACACTGAGCTCTCATAAACAAGACACTATTCATAAGCGAAGCAAGGAGGCTTTCAGGTTCTTCTTCCTTCCACACCTCGTATCTCCTGTTAGAGGTTCATACTAGCATATCAGGATTGTTTTGAGTGTTGTCGTATTTAGATAAGATTGGTCTTAGCCTTGCATGAGATTAAGGTCAGGTCGAAGAAAAATGCCTAACGTAATCAACCGGCAACGTCAACAAACACACCTTTCTAGTATACCACTCACTACACCTCTATATAATATACCACACACAACACGTGAAATAATGGCTGAAGAAAAAGAGTCTCCTCTCTCTGACTTTTACAAAGCCTTGAACGATAGCCCGAAATCTTGCATCATTTTAGCAGACCCAGTGGGGGATTTCCGAATCCCCCCAAATATATTTAATTTGTTACCCGTTTTCATGGGTTAGACCATGAAAAACCTTATCGGCAAGACGCGCGTGGGATTGAACAAGTCCTTACAACATTCCACCATCCTACGGTTGGTGCTGAACAAATTAAACTGAGGGTATTTCCTTTCACCCTAGCCGATAAGGCGGCGTCTTGGTTAACTGCCCAAGCACCTAATTCTGTAGACTCGTGGGCCAAACTTGTTCAACTATTTATGGAACATTTTTACCCACCACTGAAGACCGATGAAATGCTTTCTAAGATTCATTTCTTTAGACCGAATCCTCATGAATCATTTTCAGAGGCTTGGAATCGTTTCACCGATCTTCTTATAGAGTGTCCACACCATAACCTTGCGAAAGACACGTTAGTTCATGCCTTTTTCAAAGGACTTTTACACCACCATAAAGAAGTCCTTGACATAATGAATGGGGGTAGTTTCCTAAGTAAAGGAGCCTTAGAGGCTTATAAATTTTTAGAAGATCAAACCAAGTGTACTAATAACTGGGGGGGTAGTGACGATATCTCCCGTTCCGCTAGTTCTTCTACAACAATTAAGGCCGCCGGTATGTTTGAGATGAAACCCAATCCTGAGCTAAAAACTTTAATCGAATCTCTCACTAAAAAGGTAGAGGCTATTTCTGTTCAACAAAAGCCTATCCCCGTCATGAATGTCAACTCCAATCCATGTAATTTCTGTTTGAGTCCTGAACATCCCGACTCCTATTGTCCTCTAGCTTATGAACAACAAACATCACAACAAGATAACGTTTGCCCAATTAATAGTTATCCTATTCCTAACGCCCCTTGGAGACAACATCCCAACTTCAGTTGGAGAAATAATCAACAAGTAACACCTCCAGGGTTTAATAATCAAAATGTTAGGCAAGCAAACAATTATAACCAAGCTCCACCACGACAAGGACAAGGTCAAGGTATTATAATAATTATAACAATAATAATTATAATGCAAATAGAGGTATCGTTCCGTTAAATAATAACTATCACAACCCACCCATTAATAATCAACGTGACATAGTTCTTGTCACACGACCTGTAACAAATCCTACTCCACAACCAGATAGTTTTGACGCCTTTATGCAATCCCAACAACAAATTTTACAAGCCATCCAACTTTCCTTACAGCAGTTAGCACAAAAGAAAGTATAACCCAAAGGTGTGTTTCCGGGTCAAGCAATACCTAATCCTAAAACAACAAACACAGCCTTTGAGGTAAACAGTAATACTAGTATGGAAAATGCAAACGTAGGTGAGCTAAATGCCTTCACCACTCTCCGTTCTGGCAGAGTGGTTGATAACAATATAACTATGCATATAGTTACACCACAAGTAGTCCCTACACCGGATATTGAACTAGATACCGAAATAGAAACTGAAGAGCCTACCCCTGTAGAGGTACCAATTAAACCACAACCTAAGAAATAGAAAGTCAAAGTTAGACATCCAGTTGACCCATACACTAAATATAGAGAGAAATCACCGTTTCCACAGAGATTAGCTATGTTAAACAAGGATACAAACTATGACGTTTTCAAAAATCTAACGATAAACCTACCCTTTTCTTGAAGCAATTAAAAAGTTACCTCACCACGCTAAGTTTCTTAAAGAGTTGTGCACTACTAGGCATAAGACAAATATTCCTAAAGACGCCTTTCTAACTGAACAGTTTCCAACTTTATCAGAACATAATGGAATCGTTAAGTACAAGGACCCTAGTCGTCCTACTGTACAATACACCTTAGGAGATTCCCACACGACGACCGCTTTATTAGACCTAGGGGTAAGTGTTAACTTACTCCCGTATTATTTATACAAACAAATAGGTCTACAAGAGATGCAACCTACTCAAATGACGTTGTAATTAGCGGATCGGTCTATTAAGTATCCTAAGGGCATGGTTGAAAATGTGCTTGTTAAGGTTCAGGATTTCTACTATCCTGCGGATTTTGTTATCCTCGATAGGGAAGTCGTTAACAACTCTGTTCCGATCATCTTAGGGCGACCTTTTTTGGCAACTGCCAACTCGCTTATAAATTGCCGCGATGCTTCGATGTTCTTGTCTTTTGGCCATCTTTCTGTTGAGGTAAATATTTTTAAAATGATAAAATAGTTACCAGATTCGTCTATAGATGGGGAAGTTAGCATGATCGAGAGCTTAGCTTAAGATTATTTTAATAACACGTTTCCAGAAAACCATATGCATAAATTCCTTTCTTTTGGAAGTTCAAATTTTGTCAATGACTCTTACTTAGAGGAAGTCAACACCATCTTTGAGTCTACCCCTATCGTAGACCCTTTTGTTGCTCCATCTACTGAGTTTGAAGACTTGCTGCCTAAGCAAGTATTCATTACTCAAAAGGAGGACCCTCCAGAAGCATTTATCGACATTCCTTTCACCCCGATGCTTAAACCTTTTCCTTCTGAGTTAAAATATATTTAACTGGATTCGGATGGTAGTCATCCGGTAATTATATCTTCTCTACTATCTAAGGAGGAAGAGACATGTTTGATCAGGGTGATTAGGGAACATCGTTCTGCGATTGGTTGGTCCCTAGCCGACATTAAGGGAATTGACCCTAATGTGCATACTCATCGTATCCATTTAGAAGATAATGCAAAGACTTCTCGCAAACCTCAGCGTCGCTTGAACCTTGCCATGAAAGAGGTGGTTAGGGAAGAAGTCTTATGGTTACTTGATGCGGGTATCATAAACCCAATCTATGATAGCGAATGGGTAAGTCCCATTCATGTAGTTCCTAAGAAGTCAGGGAATACCATTGTATGTAATGCCAATGGTGAATATGTTGTAACGCATGGTCCTATGAAATGGCGAATCTGTATTGATTACAGACGTTAAAATGCCATGACACAAAAGGATCATTTTCTTTTACCCTTTATAGATCAAATGCTAGAACGTCTAGCTAGTCATGCTTTTTACTGTTTTTTGGATGGCTACTCTGGCTATTTCCAAATTATTATTGATATTGATGACCAAGAAAAGACTACCTTCACATGTCCTTTTAGAACATACGCCTATAAACGAATGCCTTTTGGCCTTTGTATGCTCCTGGTACCTTCCAGCGGTGTATGCTTCATATATTTAGTGACATGGTAGAGCATTTCATGGAAGTATTCATGGATGATTTTTCTATCTATGGAGACTCTTTCACTGACTGCCTATCTAACCATTCTAAGGTTTTGACACGGTGTGAAGAGAAGAGTCTAGTTTTAAATTAGAAAAAATGTCATTTCATGGTGAAAAAGGGAATCGTGCTAGGTCACATTGTATCTAGTGATGGCATCAAAATAGATAAGGCTGATAAAATGTAAAATGTGACTAATTTACCTACGAAATGAACTACGAATCCAAAACGTAAGTAAACTAGAACTATTCTTTTACGAGTCTATTATCAAAGCTTCTACTCTCAATGCGAATTGCACTAAATGGAGTACGAAGTTCGTTCCACTCCTAGTTCCCTAGCATGGATTGTTTTCTAAGTCTAACTAGTCACTCTTAAGTCAATGAGAGCTTTACGAAATATTATACTACGATACTTAATTAAGATGATTACTAGAAATTAACTACAAATGCTATGGAAATACTATTGTTTGACTCTAGATAAAGGAATTAGAGGGGAATCGAATCCACCTCGAATCCAACTTAATGACCTAGTACAGATTGTGGTATCTCGATTCTTACGTTTTCACGGCAAGAATTCCGAGTCTAATCCCTAGTGTTCATGGCATTTCTACCAAGTACTAACTAGCATGTGAAGGTCGCCCACCCATTCTCATGGCTAACGCCGACCTTCTAGAGTGGAATAGATGCTACAACGTTTCTATACTAAACAACTAAGGTTTCATCAAGGCTTCATCAACCCCTCTAATGGAGGTTTAGCCTTGAGTCATCAATCTAACATTTCCCATTAAATCTAAACTAAACATAATGAAAAGATTCTAACTTTATGCGATTTCACTAAACAATAATCGAAATCTAATTAATAACTATGAAATGATAACAAACAATAATGGAATTTAGATCTATAAATCGAAATTGACAAAATAACTATTTTTATTTATCTAATCAATCAAGAACAATAATTTGAGAGTTTAATCTAAAACAAGAATTGAAATTAAATTAAACTTAATTAATCTAATGAAAACTAGATCTAGAATTAAGGTTTAATGGAGGCTAACTAATCTAATTTATTTTCTAACCTAACTATCTACCATTAACAATGAACTAAGCTTTTGTTCTTATACATTCAGATCCAAAAATCGTGCATGGGCTTGGAGCCATGTTTTTGGGCGAAGAATCGGGCCCAAAACCCAATTCTTTCAAATTCAAAAGGCCTCTTCAGCTGCAGTTGACTTCCACAGACTTTTCGTCCACTTCTGCTCCTCTGATTGGGTCAAGGCTTGGACCATTGCAAAGCTCTTTCCGAGGCGTCGTTTTGACATAAGGTATGCCCAATTCCGAGGTCTGAGTCCAAAGATACGGCTTTGGAAGTTCTGCTGACTTTTGCTCCTCAGATCTCGCTAAAGTGGTACATTTCTCAACATAATGGACTTTGAAGCCCGAAATGCATAAAAACGCTGCGTAATCGGTGTTAACTCTTACTTATTATTCACATAATTGGTCTAACAAAGATGATTATTAAGGGGTTAAAACTACAGTTTTGGGCTCTTATCAAACCACCCCAAACAAAGATTTTGCTTGTCCCAAGCAAATATGAGAAATTAGAATAAGTGACCAAAAATGGAGTTCTACCTAATCTCGTTTATTTGAGTCGCGATTGCATTGACCATATGCAACAAGGCCTTAAACCACTAGGAATTCCCTAGTGGACGAAGTTATAGCCTCGTGAGAGTTTTCCAAAGAAGGTACTCACAAACTTCATCTATACTACAACGACTAAGAAATAAAACTATTGTTTTCCCCTTCATGCTCAACTATCTATACATCTCTATAGCAATTACATAAGAATAACAGTAAAACCCTAAGTTAATATATGCATAATAATCAATCATCTACAATAAACATATATACAATGATAGTAGTACTATGAAATGTTTAGCGTGTTTTGTTTAAGAGAACTTCGGAATAAGCGTCCCTTAAGTAGGTCCTCACATAAATGTCAAGACAAAAACCTCTCTGATTTTTCCACTCAAGTTTCGTTACTCCAGTGTACAGTGGGCACACTTTACCTTACAATCTCCATGACAACAAGGAAGCCGGGTCAATCAAACACATCATCGCCACTTACTATCACACTAACCTATTCCTAATTGAGCTAGAGGTCTTTATTAGGTGTTACGGGATTAGGAGATGGTTTAAGAAGGAAGGAAATGGATATTCAAAAGGACAAGTCCGAGATAATAGAGTCTTCAGTAGTATGTAACTTAGAGAAAACCTTGTTATTTTCTTTTGCTTCTACACTTTGTTTCCATCCTTAGTCATTTTTTTTTTTTTTTCTTGGCTTTTGACTCCTTTTTATTCTATTTTTTGGAGTTTTTATTTTATTTCTATTTTTCTTTTCTTTGGATGGAAACTTCTTTTCTTTATTTTTTCAAGCAAGTAACAATTTTTGTTTACCACGTTTTTCTCTTCTTCTTTCTTCACTCATTCTATTCTCGGACTTATTCTAAATTGGGTAGGTTGATTTATTCTTTTTTTTTTTTTTTTTTGTTTTTTTAACAGTAAAAAGGAATTGTGGTGTATGGAAGGCTAAAGAAAAGGCTCAGAGTGGTGACTAGCGGAAAATAATTCATAGGTTTGAATTTACGCTATATCGATCCAAAGAAGCCTAAATTCTCACTTAGGATATGGTTTAGTGATCAAGCAAGTGGGCGTGTGATTTCTCTATCCGATTTTACTTCTCCCTTGTGTCATTTCTCAAATGTTTACGCTCATATAAAGGCTTTAGGCTATATTCTCACAGGATTTGTAGAATAAGTACTCTAGCCTAGATTTGAGAAACTTCATCGCTAACAATCATAGATACTCATGTAATATATTTATAGATAGATGCAAAGATTATTACCTACGTATTAACCTATGTTTCTAACAATTATTCTGATGCAACAGCTATGTGAGACTTCTAGATTGTTAAAAGCATGGAGAAAGAAAACAATACCAATATTCCTAAGTGTATAGCATACTTTTTATTTATATTTTTGAATTTTTGAAATTTTAACTAGAAAACAAGTGCATATTATATATATTTATATCCTAGCAGATGTCTTAATTACACGTGTTTCTATGCCCCCAAACAAGAAGCATGCTTTGTCCTCAAAGCATTTAAATAAAGAGGGTAGAAAAATACCATGGAAACGCGTGAAATTCATAAACATCTGCAAAACAAGGTTAGAACGTACTAATATAGGAAATAAAAATTGACGCAACTCTATAAGAGTTCCACCCATTATGGGGTTAACAGAATTAAATTGCTTGGGACATAAGCAGACACTAACAGAAACTAAAACTTACCTCCACTCCCGGACATGCATATTATCTACCCAATAGCATCATGGGTCTTGTATTTCAGCCGGGGTATGGCAAGTCCAAGAACAATTGCTAGCAAGACCCATAAGCGGTTCCTAGCCTCGTGTGTGATCACCTCGCGAAAACCAAGCACCATAAGTAGTGCTTTGAAACAAATCTTCGAAAGATTGTTCCGGTATCAATGTAGGAGATGTCATCTCAAAACTACGCTCTGGAATAGCTATGAATGATCGAAACTACCCGTAGAAAAACTGGAATTTTTCTGGTCCACGGAGTCAGTCGGGCGGCGGCGCCATAGATAGAGCGAGTCGCTCTGAAATTTTAAATTCCAGTGTTTTAGCTGGTCGGTTCTGGCGGCCATTCTAGGTCCGATAGATGATAGATGGTCGCTACGCGGCTTTGGGCGCTGGGCGCTCTGAGCAAAATTCAGAACAAAATATACTTTGTCCTCCTGAGAAGCGAAAAGCTTTCGGAGTTGCTGAAAATTGAAAAATGAGGCGAAACGTGGGAGTGAAAGGCGATCCCAATGGCGCTTAGGTGTAGTGTGGGTTGTGAGTGTAGAATGAATGAAGTTTATATAAAATCATGCTTGGAATAGATAACACCACCCCAAACAGTTTGGGAAGGTGGGATCAACAATAACTAATCACGCACAATGAAAATAATTTTATATTAATATTGTCATTCAAACAACATTTCACTACAAAAAGTCAAAATTAACTACGGAATGTTAACAACGTAACATCCTATCTACTAAAATATATAAAAAAACAACATCAAAACAACAAAGAAGGAGAAATCTAGCTACTCTTCAAGGGAGCGAGGTGGGGTAAGAATAGGAATTTAAGTGATCAAGAATGGAAAAACCAAACACCCCACCCCCAAACAAATTTTTGAAAACAGGTTTGTAAAATTTGTTTTAAAACGGGGTCTTTTAAAGTCGATTCGAGACTTGCTAGATTACTATTTTTATAGCTTTAAACTTTTTTACTTTTTATGAATTAGGTTTAATATAAAGGAAAACAATAAGCAATAAAGACATAATTCACACCATAGAGAAACATGACTCAAAAACCGAGAAAACATGCAAGAGTGGAAAACGTGAATTATGTGAAACGTGGACTTAGGATCCGTACTTACAGCCACACACTCCATAGGGAGGGCCGGTTACCTGAATGGTGCATTCACCAATATATGGAAATGAAAGGAAATGCACCAAACACAAAAATTGAGTCGCTTATAGTCATATACTTTCGAGACTTTATCTAAACATATGTATGAATATGCGGTTTATCATATACCAACAACCCGAAATAGTTGTGGATCGCTCCATAAATAAATATCACAGAAAACATATCCAAACACAATCAAGCACCAAGATTTTTACCACGACGCCCTAGTGGAATGAAAGCGAAGTCGGATAGACCTATAATATAACTGAGTATGCACCTTATGTTTCATCTTTGAACGAGAGGGTGTCCTAGTGAATAAGTGTGGAAAAGTGAATGGTTGTGGAAGATATGGTGGATTGGGATAAGTTTTAAAGGGAAAGCATGAAAAAAATGAGGATGTGGGTTTAGCACAAAACTCATTCATGGTGTAGTTAGGGACTGTCTCAAGTCTAAAAATGAAGGTGTCTAGTGGTTTATCCTTGGGAAGTATTTGTTTAATAGGTGGATTTAAAAAATCATGAAGCACAGGGGAGAAACTAAAGGATCGAAAAGCAAACTTCGAGGTTCCTTTGAAAAGGTGGAGGGTGGGGAATATTGGTGAGGGGAAGGTGAATGATTCTCAGCTAGAGCTCTCAAGTCCATATCATCAGAAATCTTGATATGTGCAAGACATTCCTCAATAGTTGGGTCAAAAGGATCACTGGGATAGAGATTGAAAAATTCATCTTCCGTCATAGCATCAAAGGATGTATGGTTGTTGGCAAGGGGACTCATGAAGTGGTAAAGAAGCGTGCAAAAGAGTTGCGGGAATTCTTCTTCTATTTCGCCTACTACCGGGGAGTCATTGTTAAAGTCGAATTTCCAAAGGAAAGGAATTTGTTAATCTGTTTCTCTGGAAACATGTTTTTGAAGTAATCTTGAGCTAAGCTCTCGATCATGCTAACCTCTCCATTTGTAGATGAATCAGGATACTGTGTCCTAGTTTTGAAAACATTTACCTCAACAGAAAGATGGCCAAAGGACAAGGACATCGAACCATCATGCGGCAGTTTATGATTTAGCGTTGGCGAAACCAAGAAGGGGCGCCCTAAAATGATAGGTACAGAGTCGTTAGTGACTTCTTACGTGTCTAGGACAACGGTCGGCCGGGTAGTAAAAATTTTGGACTTTAACTAGCACGTTTTCAACCACACCCTTAGGATACTTAATAGACCGATCGACTAATTGCAATGTCATTTTAGTAGGTTGCATCTCCTCTAGACATATTTGTTTATACAAATAAAAGCGGGGAGTAAGTTAACACTAGCCCCCGTGTCTAGTAGCGGTCGTCGTGTGAGAATCTCCTAAGGTGCATTGTGCAATGGGACGACCGGTCCTTGTACTTAACAATTCCATTATTTTTTCGGATAAAGTTGGGAATTGTTCCGTTAAAAAGCGCCTTTTGGTATATTGGTCTTACGCCTAGTAGTACACAACTCCTTAAGAAACTTAGCATGGTGTGGTAGCTTTTTAATAGCTTCGAAAGGGAAGGTTTATAGTTAGATTTTTGAAAACGTTCTTAATCTCCTCATAATTTGTATCCCTAGTTAACATGGCTAATTTTTGGGGAAACGGTGTTTTCTCTCTATAATTAGCATATGGATCAACAGGATGTTTAACCTTGGCTTTTTGTTTCTTAGGTTGTGGTTTAACCGGTACCTCTACGGTTGTAGGCTCTTGAGTTTCTATTTGGTTATCTAGTTCGATATCCGTTGTAGTAGGAGTCTTGATGGGGTAACTATAGGCATAGTTACTTTGTTATCAACCACTCTTCCGTAACGGAGAGTGGTGATGGCATTTAGCTTCACCTACGTTTGTAGTTTCGTGTACTAGTATTACCGTTTACCTCAAAGCATGTGTTTTCTTTGTTCTAGGGTTGGGTATCGCTTTGGCCTGAAACACCTTTTGGTTGGGCTTTCTCTTGGGCTAACTGTTGGTTTAAATTATTAACAGATTGTAGAATGTGTTGGTTAGATTGAGCCATGGTTTGGAAAAGTTGTTGGCTCACTTGTATGAAGGTGTCAAGACGATCCGGTTGTGTGGGTGTAATAGTCACGGGTGGAGTGACTGGAACTATGTCGCGTTGATTATTTATAGGCGGATTGTGATAGTTATTATTTACCGGAACGATACCTCTATTAGCATTATAATTATTATAACTATATTGACCTTGTGCTTGACCTTGTCGAGGTTGTGCTTGGTTGTTATAATTATTATAATTACCCCTCGACTCGGCCCTTGTCCCCGGAGGAGCTTGGTTATAACCGTGTGTTGGCCTAACATATTGATTATTGTACCACGGAGGTGTGACTTGTTGGTTATTTCTCCAACCGAAGTTGGGATTTTGTCTCCAGGCGTTAGGTTCACTATTAATTGAACAAGAATGTTCATAGGCTATAGGACGATGGGAGTCGGGGATGCTTTCGGGACTCAAAATGAAAACTACATGGATTTGAATTTACATTCATGACGGGGGATAGGCTTTTGTTGTACGAAATGGCCTCAACCTTTTTAGTTAGAGATTCGATTAAATTTTTAAGTTCTAGATCGGGTTTAACCTCAAACATACCGGTAGCCTTAATCGTGGAAGAAGAACTAGCGAGGCCGGGAGTAATCGTCACTACCCCCCAGTTGTTATTTCGCTTTAGTTTGATCCTCTAAAATTTGTAAGCCTCATTGGCTCCTTTACTTAGGAAACTACCCCCATTCATTATGTCAAGGGACTTCTTTATGGTGGTGTAGAAGTCCTTTGAAAAAGGCACGAACTAACGTGTCTTTAGCTAAGTTATGGTGTGGACACTCTATAAGCGGTCGGTGAAAGCGATTCCAAGCCTCGAGAAAATGATTCATGAGGATTTTGTCGGAAAAAATGAATCTTGGAAAGCATCTCATCCGTCTTTTAGGGTGGGTAAAATGTTCCATAAACAAATGAACAAGTTTGGCCCACGAGTCCACGAATTAGGCGCTTGGGCGCTTAACCAAGATGCCGCCTTTATCGCCTAAGGTGAAGGGAAATACCCTCGGTTTAATGCTTCCGTACCAACGGTAGGATGATGGAATGTTGTAAGGACTTGTTCAATCCTACGCGTGTGTTGGTAAGGTTTTTCATGGTCTAGACCATGGAAAACGGGTAACAATTAAATATGTTTGGGGAATTCAAAATCCCCGTTGGTCCGCTAGAAACGATGCAAGATTTAGGGCTATCGCTCAAAGCTTTATAAAAGTCGAGAGAGGAGTCTCTCTTTCTTCACCATAATATCGGGTGTAGTGTGTGAAATTCTAGATAGGTGTTGTATTTATTTCTACAAAAAAAACAAGCCCGATTATACTAGAATTAAAACTCCTCCCACGACGAAGATCGCGAGGAGTGGAAGAAGGAGTACCGAATGCCTCCTTGCTACGCCGCGTTTGAATAGCGTCTTGTTTACGCGTGTTCAGTGTATATAAAGAGATTAGAACACTGAAAAACTTGACAACTCGAAGTTCGAATCAAACCTGTGGAAATCCGAATTTTCAGCTAAAAAGCGGCGCCTCTATCTTGAAGCTGGCGCTAGCCGGTGTAAATTCGAGTTCCAATAACTTAGCGGATCGCTCTCCTTGCCGGGCCTGTGGTAGAAGAAAATTACAGAAACTTAGCTTCGCTCTCTTTGAAGCGGGCGCTCCAAAATGTATTAATGAAATTCCAAGAACATAGCGCTGGTCGGCATCTTCCCTTTGCGGCAGGTGTATTTTTTCTCCATAATTTTTAAACTTAACCACGGTATGAATCAAACAAGGGTGGGTGGGTTTAATGGGACTTAAAAATGACTACTTCTACAAAGAAAACAATGCTAAAGTGCAACTAAGATGGCAGCGGCGCCATTTGATAACTTCAAATTGAATAGTTTACCTACGAAATGAACTATCTATTCAAAACGTAAGTAAACTAAACTTATCCTTTTACTCTTTTAATTATCAAAGCTTCTACTCTCAATGCAATAATTGCACTAAATGGAGTCTGAAGTTCGTTCCACTCCTAGTTCCCTAGCATGGATTGTTTTCTAAGTCTAACTAGTCACTCTTAAGTCAATGAGAGCTTTACGAAATATTATACTCACGATGCTTAATTAAGATGATTACTAGAAATTAACTACAAATGCTATGGAAATACTATTGTTTGACTCTAGATAAAGGAATTAGAGGGAATCGAATCCACCTCGAATCCAACTTAATGACCTAGTACAGATTGTGGTATCTCGATTCTTACGTTTTCCACGGCAAGAATTCGAGTCTAATCCCTAGTGTTCATGGCATTTCTACCAAGTACTAACTAGCATGTGAGGTCGCCCACCCATTCTCATGGCGAAACGCGACCTTCTAGAGTGGAATAGATGCTACAACGTTTCTATACTAAACAACTAAGGTTTCATCAAGGCTTCATCAACCCCTCTAATGGAGGTTTAGCCTTGAGTCATCAATCTAACATTTCCCATTAAATCTAAACTAAACATAATGAAAAGATTCTAACTTTATGCGATTTCACTAAACAATAATCGAAATCTAATTAATAACTATGAAATGATAACAAACAATAATGGAATTTAGATCTATAAATCGAAATTGACAAAATAACTATTTTTATTTATCTAATCAATCAAGAACAATAATTTGAGAGTTTAATCTAAAACAAGAATTGAAATGAAATTAAACTTAATTAATCTAATGAAAACTAGATCTAGAATTAAGGTTTAATGGAGGCTAACTAATCTAATTTATTTTCTAACCTAACTATCTACCATTAACAATGAACTAAGCTTTTGTTCTTATACATTCAGATCCAAAAATCGTGCATGGGCTTGGAGCCATGTTTTGGGCCGAGAATCGGGGCCCAAAAACCCAATTCTTCGAATCCAAAAGGCCTCTTCAGCTGCAGTTGACTTCCACAGACTTTTCGTCCACTTCTGCTCCTCTGATTGGGTCAAGGCTTGGACCATTGCAAAGCTCTTTCCGAGGCGGTCGTTTTGACATAAGGTATGCCCAATTCCGAGGTCTGAGTCCAAAGATACGGCTTTCGGAAGTTCTGCTGACTTTTGCTCCTGTATCTCGCTAAAGTGGTACATTTCTGCACATAATGGACTTTGAAGCCCGAAATGCATAAAAACGCGTGTCGGTGTTAACTCTTACTTATTATTCACATAATTGGTCTAACAGTATGATTATTAAGGGGTTAAAACTACAGTTTTGGGCTCTTATCAAAGGCCAAACTAGATAAGATAGCGACTCTACCTATACCATGGACTGTCCGTGATATTAGAGCCTTTCTAGGCCATGCAGGTTTTTATAGGCGCTTTATCAAAGATTTTCAAAAATAGCTAGGCCTTTAACTAATCTGCTTTTAAAGGATGCCATCTTTAATTTTAATTTTAACTGTAAAAAGGCTTTTGAAACTTTAAAAGCCGCCTTAACCTTTGCACCCATTATATAGCCTCCCAATTGGTCTAAACCTTTCGAACTCATGTGTGATGCTAGTGATTATGTTGTTGGTGTTGTCTTGGGTCAGAAACTAGATAATAAATTCACTGTTATTTATTATGCTAGTAAAACTTTAAACGATGCTCAAAGGAATTATACAACTACTGAAAAAGAATTCTTAGCTATCGTTTATGCTTTAGATAAGTTTCATCCTTATTTGGTTGGTTCTAAGACTCTAGTTTACACGGACCATGCACCCCTTAGGTACCTTCTCGCAAAGAAGGATGTTAAGCAAAGATTAATCCGATGGATCCTTCTCCTGCAAGAGTTCATGTTAGAAATAAATGACAAAAGAGGGGGTCAAAAACGTAGTTGCCGACCACTTATCTAGACTTACAAATGATGATGATAGTGATTCTGAGTCCATACCAGACTCTTTTCCTGATGAGCATCTGTATGCTATTTTTCTGCACCATGGTATCTCGACATTGTGAATTATTTAGCTGCCCGATACTATTCCTGGCTGATTGGTCAAGAAATGAACGTAAGAAGTTCTTGGCCAGTTAAAGCTATACTACTTTGGGATGAGCCCTACCTTTTAAGTATTGTGCGGATCGATAATTCGTCGTTGTATTCCCCAAGAGGGAATATAATGAGGTTCTCTCATTCTTTACGACAAAGAGTCTGGTGGCCATTTTAGTGGTATAAAAACAGCTGCAAAAATTCTTCAATGTGGGTTTTATTGGCCTACTCTTTTTAAAGATGCACAAGTGCATTGCAAGACGTGTGTTCGTTGCCAACAACTTGGGCGAATCATGAAGCGTAATATGATGCCATTAAATCCAATCATGGTGGTAGAAATTTTTGACGTATGGGGCATTGATTTCATGGGTTCTTTTCCAGTTTCCCATGGTTTTATATATATTCTAGTTTTCGTAGACTATGTGTCTAAATGGATAGAGGCCATGGCTTTCAATAGCAATGACCATAAGACAGTTGTGTTTTTTGTTAAGGAATACATTTTTTGTCGATTTAGCATTCCTAAAGCTATTATTAGTGATGTTGGAACACATTTTTGCAACAGAGTTGTTGTATTTCTAGTGAAAAAGTATGGAGTTACACATAAGGTAACAACTCCGTATCATCCACAAACTAGCGGACAAGTAAAAGTTTATATTAGGGAAATCAAAAGGATCTTAGAAACAACTGTAAATCCTAATAGGAAAGACTGGTCGAAGCGTCTATCTGATGCCTTATGGGCGTATAGGACTACTTTCAAAACTCCTATAGGTATGTCTCCCTTTAGACTTGTATTTGGGAAACTTTGTCATTTGCCAGTTGAATTGGAGCACCGTGCTATGTGGCCTATAAAAATCCTTAACTTCAATTTTGATGAGGCAAGTGTCAAACACAAGTTGCAATTGAATGAGCTTAAAGAAATCCGTAGCGATTCTTATGATCTCGCAAAGATTATAAAGCTAACATGAAACGTGTTCATGATAAGCAAATCTTAAGCAAAGAGTTTGTGGTAGGTCAAAAGGTCTTGCTTTACAACTCCCGTCTATATATTTTTTCAGGAAAATTGAAAACCCGTTGGTCTGGTCCTTTTCTGGTTACTGAAGTCACCCCTTACGGGGCAATCACCTTGGTAAATTCCAAGGACAACAGTACCTTTCAAGTCAATGGCCAACGGTTAAAACATTTTCACGAGCTATTGTCCCCTGATGTGGAGGAAGTCCTTTTATAGGACCCTGTCTTTGGGGACTGACCGTTGTTGGTTGGTGTACTTCCTTTCAATTCCATAAATTGGTAAGTGCATCATTCAGGTAACCGGGCCCTCCCTATAGAGTGTGTGGCTGTAAGTACCGGATCCTAAGTCCACGGTTAACATAATTAACATTTTCCACTCTTGCATATTTTCTCGATTTTTCAGTCATGTTCTTCTATGGTATGAATTATGTCCTTATTGCTTTTCGTTTTTCTTATAGTAAACATCATGCATAAAAATTAAAAAAAAAAACCCCAAAAAACCCAAAAAACCAAAAAACCAAAAAAAAAAAATCAAAAACATTAAAATAGTAATGTAGGAAGTCTCGGGAATCTGACTTTAAAGACCCACTTTTAAAATAAATTTTCTAAACTTCATTGCCAAAAATTTGTTTGGGGGTGGGGTGTTTGTTTTTCCGTCCTTGATTGTTCAACTTTCCATTTGTGTTACTTTGGCCATTTAATTGTATTTCAATTTGGGTTGACATTATTTATGAATTTAGATTTCATTAATTCGCATAACTTAAGTCACACACGCACTTCGAGGTATTTTCTATTTTCTTATATATCACCAACCGTTGGAATAGAGTGTTTTATGGATCATTGGATTGGAAATTCTCTCATGATCATTTCCATATCTCATTCACACAAATCGGACCGGTAACGAAGTGGCAATTTTAGTTTGAAGTTGCGCAAAATATCGACGAATTTCGAAAATCGAATTGGGCTTAAGCCCAATCTCGCACGCACGTCCGACTCCATCTTCCAAACTAAAACAGATCGCGATTTTTTTTTTCATTCCGCCATTAACAAAGCTTTACAAACCCTAAAAATATATATATATATATATATATACTTAACTATACCCACGCCCAACAGTTTAAAACAAATTCAAATCTTTTCCAAACCTCTCCCACCACCATCTCCAACAATTTCAACCAACAAAAACATCAAAAAAATCTAAGAATTCGAACTACCACCGCCCCCACCACACCACCACCATTGTTTTTTAGTGAGGTTATCTCAAACTCGTCTTCCTACCTTATTCAAACCCACAAATCTTATCAAAACTCCAATGGCTCAAAGACGAAGAATTTTGCCAGAACAAGCTTTTCGTGCCGACCACTGAGCCGTTTTACATTGAGGAGATGATTCGTATAGATTGGAAGCATTTGTGGTATACGACGAACAATTTTTATCACGAGGATTTGGTCCAACAATTTTATAGGATGAGGGAGTTGGTTAGGAATAAAATTTTTGTTAAGGTGAATAAAGTAAGGCAAGAAGTGGAAAGAAATTTGTTGGCGCGTATCTTCGGAATGGAGGAAGGACGCACTCTTGTGGCCACAGTGCAAGAATCCCAAGTTAGTGGGATCGAGGCCTTGATGAACGAGACGGTTTTGGAGGGTCAATACAATGCAAGTTTGCATTGTGTTCACCAGTCGTCTCTGCGAACCGGCCAACCAACTGGCTGTAGCTCAGTGGATTAGGAGGAATGTCATTAGAAAGGAGAAAGTCAGTGACATCAGCCTGAATTGTCTCCACGTGCTTTGGATACTCCAGACGAGAGAGTATGATTTCTATATCCTCGAGTTTTTTATTACTATGATTAGAGGAGTCGGGAAGGGTATTGCACCTCTCCCTGTTCTAATAACAAAGATCATGATGAGGTTGAAAGCGACTCCGAAGTCTGATCGGATTTGCCTGAAAAGGCACAAAAATCCTACTATTTATACGGAGTGTATCAAGAAGACGTGGAGGTTGCCTGAAGAGAGGGTAGTGGAAGAGAATGAGTCGGAGGATGAGGAGGACACGTCATGTTTTGATGTCGATGCCTTGGAGAGGTGTAAGTCTGATGCATAACGCATGTTGGTGCTTCATCGTGGCATGCGTTCTCTCAACACTATTTGTGGAGATCTCCGGACTCGGCAAGCTACCATCCATCGTAACTATGAGACTCGCACCCAACGCGAGGATGAGCGTTGGGAAGAGATGAAGGTCGAGATGGAAGCTCAGCGAAAGTTTCGTGAAGATATGCGTGAACACTTCCCACCCCAGGGGGGGTTCTTCTTCTGAGGAGACATCTGTGAGGCATGAGCGTCGTCGCCACGGGACGGATGGCTCTGGCCCATCGGGAGCTCAAGAGTCATCTCCTTCTCATGTGCCATCCACTACCAGCAGCGTGTTGTTTAGGGATATTATGAGTTGATGTTGTTTTGTATTTGTTTTTATTTAGTTCGGATGTTAATTTTTGAATTTCGTAGTTAAATTTGAATTGGGTAGTTAAATGTTGTTTGAATTTCAATTTTAATATAATGTGGTTCTTTTCAAATTGTGTGTTGTTTTTATTGTTAATCTCACCTTCTCGAATTGTTTGGAGAGGGGGGTGTATTATTTATTCTGGCATAATTTTTATATGAACCTAAATTTTAGAAGTTGTTTTGGAGTGATTGTTGGGAATATTGCCGATATTGGCAGGCTATGAGTAGATATGGTGGCAGGATGAAATCTAAAAGAGTTAAGAAGTTACTATTCTAAATTCAAATCTAAAGATATTAGGTTTGTTTTAGAATCAAGAATATGGGTTGTTTCCGTTTTCGGTTTTGGAAATTTTTTTTGTTTCCGGCAATTGCCTTAAAATTTTTTGGCAACTTCCCGATTCGTTTTGGAAACTAAAAACCTATATAAACTTCATTTATTCTCCACACAAAACTCACATCTCTCACCTTTCACTCCCAAATTTTCCTTCTTTTCCTTCTCACTACAGCACTCAGGCACCTCAGAGCGCGCCTACGCCTCAGTGGAGCGCCATCCACACCCAAAACATTGTCAGTCCAGTTTTCCCTTGAGTGCGACCGCGCCCTCCTAAGACCAAACCTAAGCGCGACCCGCGCCCAAAACACTGTGAGTCCAAATTCTCCAAAGTGTGACCCGCACCCATACAAGGCCTAGGTTGAGCGCCCCCGCGCCCTGACATCCGTAGGCACAAAAAATTCCAATTTTTTGTGGGTTGTTCCAGGATCGTTCTAGCTGTTCTAGAGAGTAGTTTTGTGATGACATCACCTATAGTCATACCGGAGCAGTCTTTCGAACACTTGTTAGGAAGCGAGACTTATGGACATTGGTTCCGCGACAGGATCTTGCAGTTAGGATGGAGGCATCTATAAAGTGAAGACGACTCGTATTCACCTCAGCTTACTGAATATTTTTACAATAATGTTAGTTTCTATTGTAACCAAGATGGAGAACAAGAATTCTCCGTCATGGTTGATGACACGCCACTAGAATTCAATAAGTATTTGGTAGCATTAGTTTCGGGAATACCAATACCTGATCCTATTCACATGTGGGGATATATAACCGATAATACATACCTCTATGACTATACATATTTCTATGAGTATTATGGGGGAAGGGTGTTTCGTATAATGGACCAAGGGCGTTATAACATAGCCCTTGGTAGCCTGTCCCTCAATGTAGGCACCACCATGTTATTCATCCTCATGAATATTTTAGGGGATTGGCAGTTCACTTCTGCAAATAGTACCGCTGGTGACGTTTTCCTTGCTTTAGCTGAGGGACGTCGCCGATATGACATTCCCCGAGTATTAGTGGCTAATCTTAAGAAAGCCCAAAGCATGAGGCATAAGTATCTTCTTATGCCTGTTTTGGTTTGCCACATCATGCGCAGTTGTCTACCTGAATTTTGTACCCAGTTCACGGATTGGAAAAGGGTTGAAGTCATGAGACCCACCAATTGGGTGGTTCGCTCATTTCGAGTAATGACTTGGCCAGGATGGCAGGTGTAACCTCATTTGGTTGCTCCTTACACCCCATCAGACATAGTAACACTCGACAGGTTAGCTAGTGTTGATGACACATGGCGACGGGCTTGGCAAGTTATCATGGCATGCGAAGGAACCTCATCTCTTTAAAGAGGATGATGAGGAGGATGACGAGTAAATGCGGGAGAGGAAGTAAGTTTTAGTTTCAGTTAGTGTCTGCTTATGTCCCAAGCAATTTAATTCTCTTTAAAACCCCATAACGGGTGGAACTCCTATAGAGTTGCATCAGTTTTTCTTTTCTATATTAGTATGTTTAACCTTGTTTTGCAGATGTTCCAGAATTTCACGCGTTTCAATGGTATTTCTCTACCCTTTTTATTTAAATACTTTGAGGACAAAGCATGCTTCTTGTTTGGGGGGGGCATAGAAACACATACAATTAAGGCATCTGTTAGGATATAGATATGTACAGTATGCACTTGTTTTCTAGTAAAAATTAAAAAAAAAAAAAAATCAAAAATATAAATAAAAAGTTTATGTTATACACTTAGGAATATTGGTATTGTTTTCTTTCTATATGCCCTTGATAATCTAGAAATCTCACATAACGTTGCATTAGAATAGTGTTTAGAAACTTAGGTTAATATGTAGATAATAATCTTTGCATCTTTCTATAAATATATTGCATGAGTATCTATGATTGTTTGGCAGTAAGTTTTTGAAATCTAGGCTAGAGTACTTATTCTACAAATCCTGTGAGAATATAGCCTAAAGCTTTATATGAGTGAAACGTTTGAGAAATGACACAAGGGAGAAGTAAAATTCGGATAGAGAAATCATACGACCACTTGCTTGATCACTATACCATATCCTAAGCAAGAATTTAGGCCCTCTTTGGATCGATATAGCCAGAAATTCAAACCTATGAATTATTTTCCGCTAGTCGCCCCTCTGAGCCTTTCTTTAGCCTTTCATAAACCGCAAATCCTTTAACCTTTTACAAAAACAAAACAAATAAAAATCAACCTACACATTATAGAATGAGTCTGAGAATAGGATGAGTGAAGAAAAGAGAAGAGAAAAACTTGTGTAAACAAAAATTAGTTAGTTGCTTTAGAAAAGAAAAAGAAAAGAAGTTTCCATCCAAAGAAAAATAAAAAGAAAAATAAAAATAGAAACAAAATAAAACTCCAAACAAATAGAATAAAGGAGTCAAATAGCCAAAATAAAAAGGCTGAGGATGGAAACAAAGTGTAGAAGCAAAAGAACAAGGGTTTCTCTAGTTACGTAATATGAAGACCCTACTAACTCAGACTTGTCCTTTTTGAATATCCATTTCCTTCCTTCTTAAACCATCTCCTAATCCCCCAACGCCAAATAAAGACCTCTAACTCAATTAGGAATAGGTTAGTGTGATAGTAAGTCGCAGATGTGTTTGATCGACTCTGGCTTCCTTGTGTATCATTGAGATTGTATGGTAAAGTGTGCCTACTGCACACTGGAGTAGCGAAACTTGAGCGGAAAAATTAGAGTGGTTTTTGTCTTGACATTTATGTGAGGACCTACTTAAGGACGCTATTCCAAGTTTTCAGAAACGGACCTACTAGTGCATTTCATAGTATTACTCATTGTATATATGTTTATTCGTAGATGATTGATTATTATGCATATATTAGCTTAGGTTTCGACTTGATTATTCTTTATTCATTGCTAGTAAGATATATAGATAATTGAGGGCATAAATAAGGAAACAATAGTTTTATTTCTTAGTCGTTGTAGTATAGATGAAGTTTGTGAGTACCTTCAGTGAAAAACTATCACGAGGCTATAACTCGTCCACTAGGAAATTCCTAGTGGTTTAAAGCCTTGTTGTATATGGTCAATGCAATCTCACTCGGCGAAACGAGATTAGTTAGAACTCCATTTTTGGTCACTTATGCTAATTTCTCATATTTGCTTGAGAACAAGCAAAGTACTGTTTAGGGGTGGTTTGATAAGAGCCCAAAACTGTAGTTTTAACCCCTTAATAATAATACTTTTAGACCAATTATGCGAGTAATAAATAAGAGTTAATGCTGATTACGTGCTTTTATGTATTTCAGGCATTGAAGTCAATTATGTGCAAAAATGTGTCACTTTGGTGAGATAAAGGAGTAAGGGTTGGTTGCTAAGAATTTATGTGATTAAAGGCCAAGATTCAAGGAGAAAAAGCCTTTTTAAATCCCGGTCAAAGTTGAAAAGTCAAAGTCAACGCGGCGTAAAACAAAGACACAAAAGTCGCCAGAAACTTCGTAAGACCGTATCTTTGGGCTCAGACCTCGGAATTGGGCCTACCTTATGTCAAAACGACTAGCTTGGAAAGAGCGTTCCAATGGTCCAAGCCTTGACCCAATCAGAGGAGCAAAAGTTGAAGAAAAGTCTGTTGAAGTAAAATCCAACTGAAAAAGCCTATGTGGACTGAAGAAATTGGGTTTTGGGCTCGATTTTCCAGCCCAATTCATGGCTCCTCAGCCCATTCACGAAAATGTGGATCTTGTCTCCTCCATTTCAAGACACAAGACTTAACTCTTAAGTAACTGATAAGAGCCCAAAACTGTAGTTTTAACCCCTTAATAATAATACTTTTAGACCAATTATGCGAGTAATAAATAAGAGTTAATGTTGATTACGTGATTTTCTGTATTTCAGACATTGAAGTCAATTATGTGCAGAAATATGTCATTTTGGCGAGATAAAGGAGCAAGGGTTGGTTGCTAAGAAATTCTGTGATTAAAGGCCAAGATTCAAGGAGAAAAAGCCTTTAAAAAGCCCAGTCAAAGCTAAAAAGTCAAAGACAACGCGGGCAGAAACAGCACACAAAAGTCAGCAGAACTTCTGAAGACCGTATATTTGGGCTCAGACCTTAGAATTGGGCCTACCTTATATCAAAACGACCGGATCGGAAAGAGCTTTCAAATGGTTCAAGCTTTGACCCAATCAAAGGAGAAAAAGTGGACAAAAAGTCTGCTTAAGTCAAATCCGGCTGGAAAGGGGTCTGTGGACTGAAGAAATTAGGCTTTGGGCTCGATTTTCTAGCCCAAAACATGGCTCCTCAACCCATGCATGAAAATGTGGATCTGGTCTCCTCCATTTCCACACACAAGACTTAACTCTTAAGAAAGCATAATTAGGTTAGGTAACAAGTAGCCATTAGAGCATAGTTTTTAGATCTAGTTTTACATTAAATTAATTAGTTTTTATTATCTTGTTTTGAACTTAGCTAATTGAATCCTTGTTTTATTATTCATTAGATCAATAAAATAGTTAGTTCTTCATAATTTCGGTTTTAATTTATTTAAGTACTTAGATCTAATTTCAATTTCTTAGTTGTTAATTTAGATTTGAATTATTGTTTAGTTCAATTTAGTAAAGTTAGAACCTTTATATGATGTCTTGTTTGAATTCCATGAGAAATGATAGTTTTATGAATCAAGGCTAAACCTCCATTAGAGGGGTTTGATGAAGCCTTGATGAAAACTTGATTGTGTAGTGTAGAATCGTTATAAGAGTCTATTCCACTCTAGAAGGTAGTTGATTCGCCATGAGAATGGGTAGAACTTCCTCACATGCTAGTCATTAGTTGGTAGAGATTGTCATGAATGATTAGGGATTAGAACACCTAATTCTTATCGTAAGAACGTAAGAATTTGATTACAACAATCTATGCTAGTTTATTAAATTGGATTCAAGGTGGATTTAATCCCACCTAATTTTTTATCTAGATTCAAACTTTAGTATTTTCCGTCATTTCGTTATTCGTATCTTGTTAGTTGAATTCACATCGTAGTATAAATTCCCACCATTACTCTCATTAACTTTGGCTAGGACTGATAATATATAGAAAACTTTGAATGCTAAAGAACTAGGAGTGGAACGAATCTTTTACTCCAACTCTATTTCGATAGAATCGAGAGTAGAAATCTTTGATAAATCATCACACGTAAATTCTAGTTTTAGTTTTACTTGCGTTTAAGTTTCATCATTCTTATTCGTAGGTAAAACTATTTTCATCGGCCTTAGTAGTTCCCGAGTAAAACTATTCATTTTATATTTATCAGTAACCATTAGCTTTAGATAGCAAGTAGCCATTAGAGCATAGAATTCTAGATCTAGTTTACATTCCATAAATTAGTTTTCAATTATTGTTTTTAGATCTAGTTTTTACTTTGCAATAGATTAGTTAGAACAAGTAAATTATTAATTGAGAAACATATTTAGTTTTATAATAAAGTATTAGTTTTTAATTCCAATTTAGTTTAGTGATTAAATTCTTATTGAGTTTTAGTATTGTTAAATTCATATCTTAGTTGTTAATCATTTCTTAGTGTTAATTTAGATTTGAATTCTTGATTAGATCAATATAGTAAAGTTATAATCTTTATATGATGTCTTGTTTAAATTCAATTGGAAATGATAGCATAATGATTCTAGGCTAAACCTCCATTAGAGGGGGTTGAAGAAGCCTTGATGAAGCTTGATTTTTGTTAAGCGTAGAATAGTCGTGATTTCCCATTCCATTCTAGAAAACGATTAGTTCACCATGAGAATGGGTTTGATTGTTTCACATGCTAGATGTTAGTTGGTAGAGATTACCATGAACAACTAGGGATTAGGAAGAACCAATTGTTATACGAAAGCAGTTCAATTCATATTACGATGATTCTTCGTTAGTAAATTAGGTCGAGTTAAGGCGAAATCAATCCCCCCTAGTTCCTTATCATAGTATCAATTTAGCATTTCGTAGTTGAATTATCATATCTTGTTAGTTTAATTTGCATCGTAGTATAAATTTCGTAAAATTCTCATTAACTTTGGATAGATTGATAATCTTAGAAAACGTGAATTCTAAAGAACTGGGAGTGGAATGAATCTTTTACTCTAACTCTATTTCGATATAATCGAGTGTAGAAAATTTTGATAAATAATTTAGAGACACAAGTTTAGTTTTAGTTTTACTTGCGTTTGAGTTTCATCATTTATGCGTAGGTAAAACTATAATTTTTACTTTTATCATCTGGCACAGGAATATTTCACAAACTCTTTTCCCCTAGACGAGGTACACCAATTTCTTTCTTTTGATAATCCTGAGTTTGATGATAACTCGTACATTAAGGATGTCCACGCATTATTAGAGTCAGTACCACTATTTGACCCTACTACTGCGTTACCAACTAATCCAGAAGAACCGAACTCGCTCTTTTCCATTGAAGAGACAGCCCCTCACGAATCTTTGATCCCCAATCCTCCAACTCTGGATTTAAAACCTCTACCCTCTGATTTGAAGTACGTGCATCTCGATCCAGATGGTAGTCACCCTATAATAATTTCTTCCCATTTGACTACCGATGAAGAAGCACGTATGATTCATGTCATTCATGAATACCGCTCCGCTATCAGTTGGTCCTTAGATGATATCAAAGGAATAAACCATAGTGTATGCACGCATCGCATACATCTAGATGACGGCACAAAGACATCTCGAGAACCGCAACGACGCCTTAACCCCGCCATGAAAGAGGTGGTGAGGGAGGAAGTTTTACATTTACTTGATGCGGGCATCATATACCCTATCTCTGATAGTGACTGGGTTAGTCCTATCCATGTTGTTCCCAAAAAGTCTGGCATTACAGTTGTGCAAAATGAAAATGATGAATGCATCTCCACTCGCATTCTAGTGAAATGGAGAAATTGCATTGACTATCGCAAACTTAATGCCAGAACACGTAAAGATCACTTCCCTCTTCCATTCATTGACCAGATGCTAGAACGTTTAGCCAGTCATGCTTACTACTGTTTTCTTGACGGCTATTCCGGCTATTTCCAAATTGTCATCAATCCAGCTGATCAAGAAAAAACAACTTTCACATGTCCTTTTGGAACCTTTGCATACAAATGAATGCCTTTTGGTCTTTGCAATGCCCCAGGCACTTTCCAATGCTGCATGCTTTACATTTTCAGTGATATGGTGGAACCGTTATATGGAAGTCTTCATGGATGACTTTTCCATTTATGGAAATTCCTTTGACGACTGCCTATCCAACCTTTCTAAAGTGTTAACACGTTGTGAAGAAAAAAATCTGGTGCTTAATTAGGAGAAGTGTCATTTCATGGTGACCAAAGGAATTGTTCTAGGTCATGTTGTTTCGAAAGATGGGATCGAGATTGATAAAGCTAAAATTGCTTCTCTACCTATCCCCCGAACAGTTCGCGATATCCGTGCCTTTTTAGGACACACTGGGTTTTATAGGCGATTCATTCAGGATTTTTCTAAAGTTACTCGACCCTTAACCAATCTCCTGCTTAAGGATGTGGTCTTCGACTTTAATTTCAATTGTACACAAGCTTTTGAAACTCTAAAAACCTCCCTAACTACCACTCATATCATTCAACCCCCTTATTGGTCTCAACCATTTGAACTGATGTGTGACGCTAGTGACTTTGCTATTGGCGCCGTACTAGGTCAACGATGTGATTACAAACCCATTGTCATTTACTATGCTAGTAAAACTCTTAATAACGCTCAACGTAATTACATGACAACTGAGAAAGAGTTCCTAGTTGTTGTCTATGCTTTGGATAAGTTTCGCCCTTACCTGGTCAGATCATCCACCACCGTATATACTGACCATGCTGCACTTCGGTACCTACACTACAAGAAAATCGACTTTTTCCCACAGATTCTCGATATTTTTAGCCACGGTTATAAACCCTTGCATAGTTTCCTACGAATTTTGACCGTAGCAAATACGTTTTTCCTCATTTCGTAGCTTCAATACCTTTAGCCACGGTTTAACTGTTTAATTGGGTCGTGGGTGGAGCCACTGCCGAAACCGTCGGGTACAATTTTTTTTAAGGGAAAGACTATATACAGACCCCATATCTCTCAAGGCAGACCCCATTTTTTCTCAAAGCAGACCCCAAATTTAAAATTATCGTTGGGCACACACCCCCGGGCCTCAAAAACTAAAAACTTTATTTTCTCTTTTCACTGTTCTCTTTCTACCTCCGGCTGTTCTCTTTCTTCCTCCTCTAAAATACAACATTGTGAGCCACCTTTTTTTTAAAAATTCTTCTTCCTATGTTTAAGAAGTTATAATGATGAAAAATGAGTTTTAAAATGTGTTAAGCTTTTTACCATATTTGACTAAAATCGTTGGAACACTTGGGCCCAAATCGCGATCTGTGGAAGTCCTTGAATCATGTTTAAAGACTGGGTTATCTGGTAATGTTATGTTTATTTTAATGTTGTAATGTATAAGTTTTTAACGTGTTTAGCTAATATGTGGTGCTGTTTTATTGGCAGTTGCAAGATTTGATTTTTCTTCATTGAATGACCATTACCACCAGGAGACTCTTGATAATTTGAGGAAACAAAGTGTTTAAGGTAATAAGAACTTTTTTATTACACATTTTAACTTAACTTTTGTTTAACTGTGCTATCTTATGGTTTGATTCTTTGTTTTTAAGATTTGGGTAATGGGTATAATCTTCATACTTGATTCATAGCTATGTAGTTAGTTTTTTACTCGAGTTCTTGTTTGTGTTTACGAATTTGTGAAGAAAATGTTTTAGACCTTTTAAAGAAAGACAGAGTAACATACTCATATTCAGGACCCATCGGCCAAATATGCCCCATAGCTTCCTACAGAGGCTGCAACCAAAATAGGCCGGTGCTTGAGAATCTTTCCATTTTTTGTTCCATCGGACAAATGCTCGCACATCTCTCATAGTATGTATCTCGTGGCCTCACATGCAATTTTAACACTTCTCTGCAGCAATGCTTCACTATCTTCTTTTGACAAGCCTTTAGATTCAAACCCCTGAATAGTAGCCTGTGTCACACACAAAAAGATGATAGAATCTTCTTCTTAAAAATATATTACTTACATAACTGGAAAAAAAAATAGACAAAGCTAGCCCAACTACCTGATAAGATGCCGTGAGAATAATATCCGCACCTGCTTCAAGGTAATCGAGGTGTACCTGTAACATAAGAGGTCATAATTACAAGCCGAAACTATTCATATGTGAATGGCAATGGAATAAAGAGACATTATAGTTTGGATTAAATGAGAAGAACTGATAAGACACTTGGCACTCCAAAGAGGGTCATTAAGATCAGCACCATGTCGTTCAAGTTCAGTTGCTAGTCCTCCATCAATCAAGGCGTATCCACCCGACTGTTGAAGGAAATTGGACATGCTCGACAATGGATTAACGAGTCCCAACCTCATTTTGATAATTTTATAGGTTCTTGTTTTGGTTAGTAGTGGTCATCTATATTATTATAGTTAGCCTGAGGCTAGAAGCAAATGGGGTGACCAGAATTTGTTTTTTTCAAATGCACTTGCATTCTGCAGACTCTTTTGTGAGAATGTTAATCCTTAGACACAGTATTCTCTTCTATGTTAAAATTGTTAACAGTTGGCATTTAACTTTTTGTACTAATTTTACTCTTAACTAGCCATCGTCACGGTTATCACGGTGCTCCCATTTTCCCAACTTTTTGATTCCGGGCATCGCTGAACTATGAACTATGATGCTATTATTGATGAAAACCAAGTTTAGGAAGCCATTAGAAGTTATAAGCCTATAACTTCATGTTTGCCCACAGGAACTGGAATTGGATTCAATTTGGCATCTTGAATGTCAACTGTGTTCTGTATATAAAAAAAAAATGGAAAATTGTCACTGTTCTACACACTTCTGAAAATGCACAAGAATCCATTAATCGCTTCTACACACATCCAAGTAGAGTCAGCAGGAAGCACATTTGACAGTGACAAAGAGGATTTGTAGTAGTAATATTAGTACCATTTTATAATGTTGATACTAAGCAAGACATTACTTTCCTCTGGTTTTCTATCTTTAGCTTAATACCGTGGTGTTCAAAGATTGTCTTTTGCTTGTTCGTTTTTGAGCGCTTTTATTTCCTATCGCTGACGGTGGTAGTTCAAGAGACTACCGGCAAGATTCCATGATCTGTTTAAAACTTGAATGTAATGAGAAATTAACTTTCCGTTCTTTCAACACTCGGCATGGAAATCCTGAAATATTTTTTTGTAGGTGTAACTTGTTAAGATCATCTGTCTCGGTATGGCTAACTGATCAATGATTTAAACAAGTGGAAATCCATCATTTGTTACCAGTGGCTTTGGTTACTCAGCAGACACTTTATTGTTTGCTGAGTGTTCCATTATTTCCCTTGGTTGGTCACTTGGTCTACAGTCTGCACTGCGTGTAGATTTTGTTTCCCTCATGATTTTTTTGCATTTGCTATTGAATGTGGCTTTGGTGGGTTATGCACTTATGCCTAGTGTTTTCTTGTGATACAGTTTCCATCTCAGACAACTCTGAGTAGTTTTGTTCGTCTTCTTATGTTGTGATAGATCACAAAATGGATTTGTTTGTTATTACAAAATAGAGGGCAACAATTTTTCTCGCCCTCGACATTATCGTCTTTTAAGATATCTGCAGCCCCAAGTAATTTTGGGTTAAATCACAACCGAAGTACCAAAGAGTAAAAACTCAATTGATTCAAACTATTACGAAGACTTGAACAATCTGCGGACAAGCAAAATAAGTACCTTTTCAATACCTAAGTTGTTATGGAGTATAGAGCCCAAACTTTGGAGACAGATGTGTATCACGAGATGGTGTCGCAATACCAGTGTCAGTCACTTCTGAAAATGCACAAAACAAAGAGGAAAATGAATATGCAAAATACGGTATCACATACTAGGATAGTACATAGTTGCATACACAAAAAAGTCCAAAATAAAATTGTATGTTACCCAATTTCTCTATTTGGCAGCATGAATTGCCCAACCTGTAGTTTTTTTATGATTCTGTTTTATGCGGAATGTGTCTGTCTAGTTTTATGGCTTTTATCTCATTTCCTTGCATGTTGTGCTTGGGGTTTCACTTACTAAATTCCTTCACTTCAAAAGCTTGCATTTTCTGTCTTGCATCATAAAGTTTGGGTTGTAATTGAAATTTGACTATTGTTAGCTATTGACGTATTACAGGGATAGTCATGCCGCCCTGAAAAAAGAAAGGGAAAGTTATCTCTAGTCGCCAGCCTTCAGTGAGGGTGCCCCAAACAGCATCTCATCGAATACGAAAAACCAAAAAAGCAATAGTTGTAGAAGACCATATTGAAGAAGATGAGAATCTTGAGTTGGAAGAAGAACATGATGAGGAGATAGAGGTTTCTAATGGGCAAGAAGAAAATTTGCAGCAAGTAGATAATGTTGAGTTTGAAGAAGAACATGATGAGGAGATAGCGATTTCTAATGGGCAAGAAGAAAATTTGCATCAAGTTGATGAGAACGAGAGCGATGCAGAGTCTAAATTGGGAATATATTCCAGAGGTCCTATAGATAACAAAATTTTGGTCGATTATGAGGACCATATTGCTCGCAAGATTTGGACTGGAAAGGTTTTTTTTTTTTTACATCTATGCTTAATTCATTTTATAGTCGTGTTTTTTATTTATTTATTTATTAAATTAAAATCTTGTTTAATTTTGTAGGAAAGGGGTATTCTAAAACTACACCACCATACCGTCAAACTAAAGCAATGTGACATAAGTGAAGAACCACCTCTTTTCCAAAAGAAGCTAGAAGCTACCGGGTTGTTAAACTTAGCCTTGTATTCGTGGAAGAACTTCAATGCAGTAGTGATTTCAGCATTTTGTGAGAGATGGCATCAAGAAACAACTACTTTCCATCTCCCATTTGGCGAGATGACCATTACTCTCGATGATGTCAGCCAAATTTTGGGGATTCCAATCAAAGGTCTTCCAGTGGAGGGAATCTATTTGTTAGATAAAGGAAAAGCAGAAGAATTGCTTATACAAGGGATTGGTTTGACGGCCGAAAATGTACCCAAAGTGAAAAAAGGGCATGTGACTCTAGAGTGGTTAAGGAAGACATTCTCTAACACGCCCGAAGATGCTACGACTGAAATTGTTGACTGTCATGTTCGAGCTTATTTGTTGTTTCTTTTGGGGTGTACAATCTTCAATGACAAGTCGGGAGTTGGTGTACACGTTGCCTACTTGCAGGTGTTGCTGGAGGTTGACAATGTTTCAAAGTATGCTTGGGGTGCTGCTGTGTTGGCTTATTTATATAGGGAGTTGGCAAAAGCATCTCAACGAAATAAGAGACAAGTTGTCGGGTGTATGACATTGTTGGAAGTAAGTAGTATTTTATTATTGTAGGGAGTTATCTCATTTTTAAAATTTGATTTGTTCACAAAATACTTTTGTAGGCTTGGGTGTATGAACACTTTTGTCTTCAGAATTCTCCCATGATCAATATGGACTTTAAAAGGGATATGCCTCGTATGAGACGGTGGATGGTATATCCCTCACTTTCAATGGCCACAGTGTCTTCTTTGATCTACCTTCGAGAGGAGATAGACTTATTATCAGCTAGAGAAATAAGGATATAAGTTTAATATTTTCTTATTATAATTTGTTAGTTTGTAAAATGATGGAAGAGAATAACAATTATGAATTTTTGTGTGTTAGGTTTATTGGGACCCTTACAAAGATGTTAAGTGACATCCGACCATTAGACGACGTTACTTTTTAATGGCGTATTGTGTGTGCTTGATATAGTGAAGGCTACAATATTGACCGAAGTTCTACGTCGGGTTGGATATGTTCAAAGGATTCCCCGGTAGGCCGATTCAACCTAAATATGGTAGTAAAAAAGCAAATGTGCGATACAATGTGAGTCATTACACTTTTTCCCGATTGTGGACGTCGGGGGATAATCATGTTTTGTCTGAGTTTGAACGTGGTGAACGTGTTATGGCTTCCTCGGATTGCGTTAATAGATATATAGATTGGTTCAATAATATTAGCCATCCTCGTATGCGGAATCCGAAGCACTTTTCACAAGCTCATAGACTTCCACCTATAAATTGGGTAAGATGTATATATATTTTTTATTCCTACTCATATTCGATTTCATTATGTTCAAAAAATATAATATATCTAATGTTAGTCATATTTGTGATATGCATTTAACTGTCAAATTACTTTATATATAGGAACTTATTGTAACAGAAGCGATAAGGTTGCTTAACAAATCGTTGGACATAGGAGGAACCCAAGATGTTCATGGGATGTTAGCACGTGAGAAGATGATATACAACATTCTCCAATTCAAACAAATCATTCAAGAAAGTTCACAAAGTGGAGGTGGGGGTGAAAATAGTGGAGATGTTGGTGAAAATAGTGGGGGTGGTCAAGATAATGGTGGAGATGGTGGTGAAAATAGTGGAGATAACATGGACATTGACACAACAAAGTTGACCAAACGACAACTTGCAATGAGGCAGAAGAGAAAGAAATGATGGTGTTAATGTTGGTGTTTCTATCTAATTGGGGGTTTTTTTTTTTTTATCATGGAACATCTAATAGATGCTCTCATTTTGTCTCCTGTCTAAAACTTTTGTCTTTGATGACTTTATACTAGGGGTTTTGTAGTGGGTTGGGATGATTCTTCGGGCTGTAGGATTTTATCTCTTATTATATTATCTAGCTAACTTAACTGTTATTTAAGTGTTTTATCTCTTATTATCTTGATAACTGAACTGTTATAGGGCTGGGGGATTTTATCTCCTAATCCTCTGTTCTTGCTAACATGTTCATTGGACTCAACCACCTGCTAAGTTGGGGAAGTTGTCGACTTTATGTTTTTGTAGGATTGCTTGGAGAACTACAGACGGTTATGTATTTGTATATGTTGCAGTCAAAGCAGCCCTTACAAAGATTCGGTAGAAACAGTTTTAAGCATACTTCCGATTTGTTAAGTAAATCTGAATAGTTGAGTTTTGAGGATGGGCATGGACCAGAACAGATTCATTTGTTCTTCACGACGAAAGAGGATGAGATGAGAGTTATGTGAAGTATGGTGAGAAGGAAGGGGAGTTGACTGAGATTGTGAAGAGTGGTGTTGAGAGGTATGAGAGAGAAGATATGTGTGACTGGCCTGCAAATAACGACGTTGGATGGAGAGATCCTGGGTTTATACATGATGGAGTTATGAAGAATTTGAAGTATGGGAAGAGGTACTATTATAAGGTAAGATATGATTAATTTCTAGTTTTGTTGCTTCATTTGTGTAATTTACTTAATTTCTAGTTTGACCAGTTGAGTGTTCAGTTGGTTTGTTTGCTTGGAATAAAGCAAAGGTTCGTAGAGAAGATTTGGAATGGTTATGTCATATGTGAAATATTGGGCATAGTCCTGTTACATTTCAAAATCGTGGTTAGAGGCTAGTTTAAATCCACATTTTGTAGTGTTTAGAGAGCACAGTTGTGATTAAGTTTGTGTACCTTGTCTGTGTGTACCTTGAAACATTAAATCCAAGTTAAACTTGGAGGGTCTGCTAAAGCCCAACTTGCTTTTTGAGGAAAAAATAAAGGCTCCTTGATATGTTGCCTCTTTGAACTTCAAACTTGTTCTCAAATGGAATAGAAATTGGAAGTTAAATGTCGTAAGTGTTTCAAACAAATTTTGGTGGAGAAAGAAATGTGATATCCATCTTTACAGAAATGTGATAACTTACTAATAACTTGCTAGAAAAAAAATTCCCCAAAAAGATTCATGTAATGTTATTTTGGTCTCCCAAATATTTGTATTTAGTTTCAAAGATTGATAGAAAACAGTTGATTTTACTCCTTAACAAAAGACATTCTCCACTAAGAGTATCAGCTTTTAAGTCATCCCTTTGGTGTAAGATAGTCAGTCTAACTAACTAAAGCGTAAAACGCTTAGCCAGGTTGAGAACGTCTTTTAAGCTTTAAGTTAGTTTATTTAAACTGATCTTAATACAGGACTAGCAAAATCTAATCTAAGTGTAAGACAGCCCAGTCCAACCAACTAAAGCCGAAACGCTAGCCTGGTGAGAACGTCTTTTCGCTTTAAGTTAGTTTATTTAAACCGATCTTAATGTAGGACTAGCAAAATCTAATCTAACTATAAGACAGTCCAGTTCAACCAACTAAATCAAACAAGGCTAACCAACAAAATCTAATCTAAGTGTAAGACAGTCCATTCCAACCAACTAAAGCAGAAAAGCTAGCCTGGTGCGAACGTCTTTTCGCTTTCAGTTAGTTTATTTAAACTGATCTTAATGTAGGACTAGCAAAATCTAATCTAAGTATAAGATAGTCCAGTCCAACCAACTAAATCAAACAAAGCTAGCCAGGAAAATCTAATCTAAGTGTAAGACAGTTCAGTCCAACCAATAGAGGCATAAAGGGATAGTCTAACTGGAACATCTTTGTTTATATAAGTTAGTTCAATTAAACCATTCTTAATGCAGGACCTACACATTTCATCTATGTATAAGACGGTCCATTCCAATTAACAAAAGGGGGCACAGAGTAGCCCAATGTGAACATCTACTCTTTTTAAGTTAGTTAAATTGAACCATTCTAACCAACACATCTCTCTTCATTTGAAATTTGAAATTTTGACAAAATATTTCGGTACAACTTACTGTAAGGTCGGATTTCAAAATTCAAATTCAAATTTTGGGCGGGTTTCAAGATTTCACCGAAATTTAAAATCCAATTTGAAATTTTGGGCAAAAAATTTAAATTTAAATTTTGTGTTTTGAATTTCAAGTTGGTTTTGTGTTATCACTAACTCCAATTTCAATTCAATTCATGTCTTCATATTGTATTGAACATGAAATGAAGAATACAAACCAAATTACCAAAATATTGTGTTCGAAATTTTACTAAAATTTAAAATTCAAATTTTAAAATTTGGGTGGGAAATTTCAATTTAAATTTCATCTTCAAGACTTCAAGACTTCATATGAAAAAAAATGAAAATAAAAACTACAAATCAATTGACCAAAAAATTTGAATCAAAGTTTTCCTTCACTATATATATGCTCTGAACCCAAAACCCTAAATCCTAAATTGAGTCATGTATTTAAATTCCAAAAATAATTTTGTGAGCCAAAATTCAATAATAAATTTTGAATTAAAGAAAAAAAAATATTGTTCAAATTTAATTTCATTCACATCTCTGTAAAGTACAAAACCTTACCCATAAACCTTAAACCCTGAACTCAGCTCATATAGTGTAGTGGGGAAGACCATAAAATGAATATGTAACATTTAGGTGTATAAACAATGGTTAGTAATATTTTTTTAATTGTTGTCTTAAAATAAAAATTTTGTCAGCCACTGTGAACCAAATTTGAGTGAATTACTCAAAATTGACCAATTTTGACCAACTAAACGGTTTATAAACCCAAAACCCTAAACTGAGTCGTGTATTTAAATTTCAAAAATAATTTTGTGAGCCAAAATTCAATAATAAATTTTGAATTAAAGAAAAAAAAATATTGTTCAAATTTAATTTCATTCACATCTTTGTAAAGTACAAAACCTTACCCAAAACCTTAAACCCCCTAACTTCAAATTTTATATAGTGTAGTGGGGAAGACCATAAAATGAATATATAACATTTAGGTGTATAAACAATGGTTAGTAATGTTTTTTTAATTATTGTCTTAAAATAAAGATTTTGTCAACCATTGTGAACCAAATTTAAGTGAATTACTAAAAATTGATCAATTTTGACCAATTAAATAGTTTAGATCAGCTATCCAAAACGAGATAGGTTAGTCCAGTCCAACCCTCCAATGCAGACAGAGTTAGCCTAATCTGAACGTCTTTTATTTTAAAGTTGGTTCCAATGAACCGTTCTTAAGACAGGTCCAACACAATTTTCTATCTTTCTCAGACGGTCCAATCCAACCATCCAATGTATATGGAGTTAGCCTAATCTGAACGTCTTTTATTTTAAAGTTGGTTCTAATGAACCGTTCGTAAGACAGGTCCAACACAATTTCCTATCTTTCTAAGACGGTCCAGTCCAACCATCCAATGTAGATGGAGTTAGCCTAATCTGAACGTCTTTTATTTTTAGGTTAGTTTTGATCAAAATTAAAACTCTAACTAATTTGAAATTTTGTCAAAATGTTTCAGACCAATACATGTAAACAATGAAAGTCAAAACATCAAAATTAAAATATGTAAAATGTTTGGTTCCAAAATATATAAGAAACTCAATTCCATTCTATCAAAGTCTTTACAAAAACTTTTCATCGCAAAAAATGTTTCTTCATGTATCCTCTGTAAAAGTATAAAATATTTCAAACATCTATTTGCCCAACTACACTAATCCACAAAAATTGGATCTCCTTCGAAAGCCTCCGCTTGAGCAATCCCTTGAACATTTAACCCTTGGAATGCCTCCATATGGGTTTTCACTAGAATTTCCCAGTCTTTTGCTATTTCTAGACTATTCCTGCTCCAAAACAACACTATTTTTGGAATTGGGCAACCATCTTCCAAATCTAGTTTAATGTAATGATTACTATTAACATAACCGATCCCAAGCACATTAACATTATTTAGATCCACTGGGGATCTCATAGGGAGAAAGGTATAACAATATGATGTAGACGCAAACAAATATCCTTCTTTTTCTTGGATGTAGACGCAAATGGATGTAGACGCAAAGGAATATTATGTGAGGATATTTTCCCAGGAAGCTATTGATGGATTAAATAAAAGGATAAAGAAAAAGAAGAGAACTCGTGCCAAGAGGAACAAATGGATGGATATGCCTATTACTAGGTATTTGTTTGCGTCGAGTTCTCTTCTTTTTCTTTATCCTTTTATTTAATCCATCAATAGCTTCCTGGGAAAATATCCTCACATAATATTCCTCATTTGACATTAACTCACTTAATAACTCTTGTCTCATCCAAAACCAGTCGGTTTCTTTTCTTCCCAAAGCCAAGCAGAGAGCCCTGAAACCACAATTTCCATCGCTGACAGGGTCTTCAAAACCAACAATAAACTGTAGAAATTCATGCAGAAAACACATTTTATATCCAGATTGAGCAATGGAGCAACTGACATCAAAACTCAGTTTCTTCTTCCCCTTTGAAAAATATGGTTTGGCCTTGGGCTTCGTTATAGATTGTGGAGCCACAGGTAGAGCATCTGGAGGATGCTCAATTTCATTAATGGAGCAACCAACATCAACATTTTGTTTCTTCCTCTTTGAAACATATGGTTTAGCCTTGGGCTTCGTTATAGATTGTGGAGTCATGGGTGGAGCATCTGGAGGATGTTCAATTTCATTAATGGAGCAACCAGCATCAAAATTTGGTTTCTTCCTCTTTGGAACAAATGGTTTGGCCTTGGGCTTCGTTATGGATTGTGGAGTCACGGGTGGAGCATCCGGAGGGTACTCAAACCATGACGGATCTCGGGTAGTTGACCACTCTTCTTTTGCTGGCCTCTTCTTAGTACTGCCCTTAGGACAGCCTTTTGGTGTAGCATCCTCCTTTGGTGGCTCCAATGATGAACTTTCAGACATTGCAAGTTCCATGAGCATTTTTATCATAGATCTCTGCTGGTCTTCAGAAGTCGATCCTAGTCGTTGAATAAATAAATCTATAGCTGGTTTATAATCAACACCAATGGGATCACTAGCTTTCGGTTCAATAGACAACTTTTTCCAAAATTCATCAATTTCAGAAAGAGGTATTCTGCACCCATTTTTGTTTAAGTATCACTAGCTCATGCATTACACCGCAACCGCGTGAAGTACATAAAAGTGTGGTCGCAAACACTATCATCTACCCCAATGACATCTATATGTCTCATCTCTTCCAAAATCAAATCTAAAGCTCTCTTTGAAATAAATCCTCTGAGCTCACTAAAAAAACTCGTCATTGTGCTCGTGCTGAATTCTAGTTAAACTCCTCTCAAAAGAGGCTCTAATTTCGCTCATCTCAATATTCATAACTGGATGGATCAATTTCCACATTCCAAGAAAATCATGTTTGCATGTCCCCTTCAAGCTCGATTTCAGTCGAGCATGCAATCCTTCCACCCTATTCGTCGTAGTGTTTCCATAGTACTTTTGTTGGTCTATCCAGTAAGCAACAAATGCTTCTTTGTAAGGCAACCATGTTCTACGCAAATATTAGATGAGCACAGGATAGTCTTTAAAAGCTAATTCTATATAAGCAAACTTTCTCAAAAAACCCTCCTGTGTCTTTGACTTTACCACATTAGTCCACATGGCACAAAGTTTATTTATGTTTTGCTCGTCACTGAGAATATTTTTTCCCATTTTCAAGACACATTGGGAAATGTGCCATCGACACAAGTGCTTCTTTGCATTTGGAAAGACTACATCGGATGCATTCTTCAAAGCTAGCTCCCTATCAGTCACAATCATCACTGGAACTTCAGGCATGAGTATCTCTTGAAACCTTTCCAATGCCCAAGTGTAGTCATACTATTTTTCCTTTTCCATCAACACATGACATGCAATGAAAGTCATATTGGTCGATGTCACTCCTGCAATCTCTAACAACTTGAAATGATACTTGTTTGTCCTATACGTACAATCCATGAGAAAATTTTGGTTAAAAGTCTTAGCCATTTGGATCGAACCCGGATGGGCCCAAAATAATTCGCAAACCTCATTGCTACCTTCTCGACATTTACTGTACTCCACATATCCATTTTCCCTTAACAATCTACCCAACTCTTGCAACTATGTTCTATTGTCCATTTCATCAAATTTAATTCTGTGTCTTGCGTTATACATTTGTCTCATGGAGGACGAATTTAATATATCTCTTGCCTTGACAGCATTCATGACCTCTTTTGGTTTGACTCCAACTCTACTCATCTCAGATACAAGAATCATTTCCATCTTATTAAACCTTCTCATATAAGAGTGACCTTCCATAGTTTTTGCCATCCCATGATTATGACGACCACAATCAACTCTTTGTGTCCATCTATCTAAACTACCACGTTCAAAACACGCTTTTAATTTAAAAGGACAATTCATCTTTTTTGTTCCAGTCTTTCTCACTGCCTTCTCGTTTGCTTCTACCTTTTTATGAGATCGAAATTTACCACCACACTCACATATCAAAATAAGTCTAGGAGCCTTCCCACCAATTGCATTTTGAGATTTTCCAGTGACGATAATAGCTCCCACTTCACTTCCTTTATGTTGTGTCCAATCAATCAAATCTTGACGACTATCAAATACCTATAAATCAATTTAAGTATTCATTAATCCATGGGTAAGAAGGTATTAAATCAAAAAAGTAAGTTTCAAAACATATATTCATCCATGCATACCATGTTGGTGTTAAAATGTTCGGTTTAATCTTTGTAGTGCTCCTCCGAAGATGCATTTGAATTTTGTGAAGTCCGAAGTGCATCAATTGGTACCTCATTGTGACTGTATAGAGGATCTTATAACATTTACAGTGAATTATAATGTTAGCTAAAAATTTGTCACAAGAAAAATATGGGATATCTATCAAAGTAACTAAGAGACGACCAAACTAGACTGTCTAATGCTTCATAAGTCGCTCCAGTTGGGGCGCCAGAGTCTTAGAAAGTTAGTTGGCCTGGGACGTCTCGAACGTAAGACTATTCCCATTTCCCAACACTCAATATTCAAATCAACCATTAAACGGAAGAGATCGTCCTTATAGATTGAGTTTGCATAAATACTTTGTAATCACATTTTGTACAAGTCATCCTCATAATGATTTCATAATAAATTGATATTGGAATCATTATGAACAATAGTTGTATATGGAGTTACCTCGTCTTGGTCGCCGTCTTGGTCACTTGATTGAAATTTATCTTCATTAAATAGTTCATTTTTCACATTAAAAACATCATATGTCCATTCCATTTCACTCAATGTCATAAAAAAAATGAAAAACAAAAAGATGGGTTGTAAATAGAAATAGAACAAAAGAATTTGAAAAAGAAGATGAATATGTGTAGAGAAAGAAGAGATGTGTGGGTTAAGTTTATTTGGATTGGAAAATGAGCGGAGTGGAAAAAAAAAGTGTGGGTTTAAGGAAGGTTTCTTGAGAGAAAGTAAAAAGACAAAAGTTGAAATTTATGTGTTTTCACTTTTTAAGTGGAGTATGCCCTAAGAGCATCTCTAGGTGGTGGTAGCATACTCTTCATATTTGAAGAATGCGAATAAAGAAGTTGGTCACAAATTTCGACCAACTCTAGGTGGTCGCAAATTCGATTACCAAAAAACAACCCACGCGACATTAACACTGTCGCGCGACAGTTGTAATGTCGCCCATGTATAATTTGAAAACAACCCACGCGACATTAGGAGTGGCGACAAGTAAAATAAACCCCCCACGACATTATTAGAGTAGCGCAAGTGAAAAAAAAAACCCTACGCGACATTAGGAGTGGCGCGCGACAATACCACTAGCGCGTGGTGCTGGTCAAAGTCAAAAAAAAAAAGTTGGGCGACATTACCAATGTCGCTCCGCATCCGCATCCAAATTGCCAAATTTGCGAACAAGAATGCGAACAAGCAGGTGATGCGACCACGAATGCGTTCACCTAGAGATGGAATTTCGGGAAATTCCGACACATTCCTTCAAATTTGAAGGATGCAACCACGAATGCGTCCACCTAGAGATGCTCTAAGAGATTATTTGGGGACATATCTAGTATTAAATTTTTTTTAAAATGGGGTCTGCCTTGAGATATATGGGGTCTGTATATAGCAATTCCCTTTTTTAACCATGACGGTTGTTCTACGCGTTTTGATTGTGGGGTTAGGGCTCCCAACAGTTAAAACACTTGAGAAAAAAAAAAGACACGGAATGTTCTAACTTCTATTTCTTCCTCCACCCACATAGCCTTCGTCCCCCACCGCCACTCAACCCCAATTTTTTTTTCTGTATCTTCTTATTTTATCTCAACAAGGTATTGAAGCAAAAATTGTATTTCAAGCACCAATTTTTTTTTTTTTTTTTTTTTTTTGCCAAAATTGGGAGAAGTAATTTTTCAAGTTTAATTTTCTTAGGATTTACTGTGGGAAAGGGATTTAAAGCTATTTTCTCCTTCCCCAATCCCCACCACCGCTTAGCTTCGGCCCCCACAATTAGCCACTTACCTTTTTATCTCTTTTTTTTCCTTTTTCACTACTAAAAAAAAGATATATTATGACGGCTGTTATTTTTCTATCTTGATGGTTTTGTTGAAAACTGTCAAGATAAGTATCCCAATGAAATTTTTATGACGGTTGTTGCAACTTTGTGTCTCGTATGGAAGAAGTGTCAAGAAAATATGATGACTTTATGACGGATTTCCTAAAACAGTCAAGTTGGACTTTTTTGTTATGACGGCTTTGCCTAATTTATGACATCATTAAGACAGGTGTCAAGAAAATTTATGACGCCTTCTTAGGTTAACCGTCACTAGAAGGGGGTATCTTTTGGACCCTGTGAGTTGTTTGGTTTTGGGAATCAAGCCCAAGCAGCATCATCAGGTCTCACCGTCTCACACTCTCACCATAGAAGAAATAAAAACATAAAAAGAAAAGAATATAATTAAGTGACCATGCACACACGAACCATACATCTGTTCTTGAAACTAATTTTTCTCCTCCTCTTCCATTCTCTCTCTGTCTCTCCCTCAACCCTAGCCAAGCCTCCTCTTCAGTATCTCTTTCTCTCTTCCATGCTCGAAACTGCTTCCTAAGCCACTAGGAGATCTCCTCAACTAGTAAACTTGTTTTGAAACTCATGGGAGCAGAATTTCGTTGCACATTTTGAGAAGAAAAATTCGTTTTTTGCACTCTATATATTTGAGGAATCAAAATTTTGCTAAGAAGGATCCGATTTTTACTGAATGTTTTGGAGACAGTAAGATTCTTTTATATATATCATTCTTTTCAATATTGTTTGATGTTTTAACGAAAAAAGTTGCCTCTTTTGAATTTGGTTTCCCCCAATTTAAACATTTTGATTGAAAAATAATTATTGTGCAAGTATTTATCGTATAGAATAATAATGAACTATTGTGTTGTTTCTGTATGTTTTTCCGAAAGTGGGTTGGGGAATATAAGGTGCTTGCATGATGTCGGTCTCTAATAATAATTGATCAAGCATCTTGTGTTGATTCTATTGGATTCTTAATTTCTTTGATTTTCTTTTTTTAATTTGTAAGCAATGCTATTTTTGTTTCTTTTGAACTTTTTTTCTTGGAATCACTTCTAATAAGTACGCATTACTATTGGGTATTTTGATTTTTGCTAGTTCCCCGCAATTATTCAGAAAAGAATTGTGGGTAAATCTCAATTATGCTAATTAGGTCATTTGTTAAATTTTTTTATATACGCTCTTACTGATCTTATTAATTAAGTTCTAACAATTCAGTTGTGTTCATGTAATTGTATTTCTATGTGGTTAGTTTAGTCAGCTTATTTCAGAAATAGTATTAAGCTACTTACAACGAATGTTCCAACTATACCATTTTGGATACGTATAATATATTACTTATGAACTTTATTTTTGTGCTGCATGCTGGAAGCTTGAAACTACATGCCCTATAATGAATTTCTCATTGCAGGCACATGATACCAATATGCAACTCCATTTTTTGAGAGAGTTTTTCCTTTATCATGTCTAAGTAGGTTAATTGTCATCTTAGCTTGTCTAGATAAGGACCTTTGGTTTCTTTTCCTTTTCTGATTTGTACCAAACTACATGAGGCAATAATGTTACTTCTTTGTGGCAGGTGTTCTCTTTGATAATTAAGGTTGATATCTTACTCCATGTTGCAAGTGTTATTGATGAGCGTGACTCTTTTTAGCCTTTAGTGTTGTCAGCATTAGTTTTTTCAGCAACAACGTCTTTGCTTAGGCGGTAAGCACTAAGCTACATTTTCATGAATAGAAGAGCCTGTGGTTAGCCAGCCTCAAGTTGATCACTCACTATGAATGCCATTTTCAGTTTCTAGGTTCTTGCCTACCAAGTCCCAACACCATCTGTTTGATCTAGAAATATCAAAGGCATACCAAGTAAGTAAATATGAATTTTACTGTGAATATTGACCGTATTAATGACGATATTGTATTTGATACTTATTATAATAGAAAAATGTTAAAATGGTGCATTGTAATTCTTTGCTGAACTAGAATCATTCAAAAAATATTACTGAACTCTAGTTACTTTTTGTTTCGAGACAATGAGAAATTGTAGTGACTTTAGAAAAATTTACATCTAGTATTTTGTGAATTCCCAATAACAAGTCCTTGGTAGTTTTTGTTCTTAGTTGATTGTGAATTTCAGCAAGGTAGTGAGGTTGTTCATGGAGCAGGTCCTAACATAGGATTTACATTTACTTGATGGATTGTGTAGGACTTCAATCTATCAAATGCTCTTGATGAATTTGGGACTGTAGCTTGTTATCATATGTGAAGCTTTACTTGGTTAGCCTAGGGTTCTAAATAATGGTAGTGGTTTGGTGATACCAAAGGTTAGTTATTTGTTCTAGCTTGTTGATTCTTCGTCAACGTTTACTTTTATTTTATAATGAAAGTGTATGTTATTTTTCAAATGTTGTGATTGTCACCCATTATTCCAAACTTTTTTCATGACCCATTTACTTAGATATACCGGTCTGGATTCACCTTTTCTACTGTGTTTCTTGTTACTTATATATTTTGTTGCTTGCAAAAATGATAGATGATGGTAGATCATAACTAGTCTAGTCCATAAACCTTCATTCAAGATTTTGATGCACTTGTTTTACGCCTAACTAATTCTTACGGGCACTAGCTACAATGGAATTATGCCAGCATCTGATAACTTGAATCCAATAAAACTTTGTTGTATTAAGTCTTTACATACATATAATGATACAGTCCTCTTGGAATGCAGGGTTAATTTAGGTGTACCCTACCTAAACAATCAAACCCCTTTGTTAAAAGTTATTTCCCTAATAATGTTATTTTTATATCTTCCCATGATGTTGTCTCATTGCTTCCAATATTAGATGATCTTGCAGAGAAGGTGTTGGTCATCTCATTGAGAGTTCTCAAAGGTGAAGGACACACACCAGTTAAGTAGCATCCGCGTGCGTGCGAGGGGCTTTAATTTCTGTGGTGCAACTGGAATCCTTGATTACATAGTGGCATTATTTAACACCTTGTTAGATTAAAATAAGTTGTTAGCATCTGAACAAGTAAATGTTTTTCTTTTGTAATGGTTAGTATGTTATATTGTACTAAATTGCCCGCTCATTCACTAGGATTAGTCTGTCAGCTAGCTTCATTTTTCTGTAAGTTGTTTCTTTCATTTTCAGTTTATTTTCAAGCGCTAATTCAACTTTTATGTCTTTACTCGGGTTATTGTAGGCAAGTTTACACATTGGTTGGATGGATGACTGAAAGAGGATGGGCCAAGGCAGATTCATGTTGTTAGAAGGGGGGTTTAGTTAGCATTTTTTGGGAGATGCAAATTAATTTTCGGGTTTGGGAATTATCATGTATAAGCATTTTAGAATGGTGTATACTGATGTGTTGTTGTACAATAAAGAAAACGAAAAGTTTAATTGTAGTATTTTTTTTTTTTTTTTTGAAAAATAATACAATTTTCTTGACGCTTTTGAGCAAACCATCATATTCACAGATGATATCATGACGCTTCTTCTCCATATATTACAACGGCTCCACAAAAAACTATCAAGATATCTCACGCTTTCATGACACTTGGAACTGATTTTGGACATAATAAAGGATACATGATATGACAGTTTTGATATAACTGTCATAAATTTTATGACGGTTTTTATGGACTTTTTATGACACCCCCAGTAATGACGGCTAATTTTTCACCCAAAAATACGTCAATATAAATTTTTCATGACAGTTTTTAGCTGTCATTAAAAGCCCTTTTTTTAGTAGTGGATGCAACGACTTGATGAAGAGTCGAGGGCGCGTAATATTCTGGAGGAAAAGGTGGAGGTTTACGTGCGTGACCCACCAGAGTTTGAAAATATTTCACAGGTACTTATAGTTGACAATAAGACACCTCTTTATATATATTACTATGTACCAGCCTACATGAGTTATTTTTGTGTTGTTTTTGCAAGTTCCTTCGAGTAGTCTTACTAGTTTTATCCTTAGTGCCCTTGGTAACCTGCTATTAGTGTTCTTATTTCGTTCTTCCTTTTGGTTAATGTCCATCTCTATCTCAGTTCTAGGTGCTTATATTGAAATGGCATTTCTAATTGTTACTAAATTTATATCTAAACGGTTGAATTAAGTGTATGCAAAAGTCCCTGAATGTGTTCTAAACCATTTGAACTTTGAACACAAGTTTTTGTAACCTTGATGTAGAGTTATAGGATAAGTTTCTGCACTTCTAAGTGTGTAAGTTTGATCATTGTGAACACACATTGAGAGCCTGGGAATGAAATTTTTCACTTAATTCGGTGTTAAAGTCCATCAATCCAAACAATTCAGGCTATCTAATAGAGTAACTATAGAAACAATTTCTGATTTTAATGATGACCTTTTCATGTCTAGCTCTTCACTTCAAGTTCAAGAAATATGTCCATGTGCATGAGTTAGAGTTTGAATTTGGATAAAACATTTTGACATGAAGAGCTTGCCTTTTTGCAAGCTTGTCTATCTGTTGTTATCAAAATTGCTCTTGGATCTTTACCAAACACCTCCCTATTATATACTAGGGCGTGAATTAGAAACCTTGATTAACAAAAGATACATGGAAATTCTAGAGCAACAAGGATCTCCTTCAAGTTGCTTTTTGTTTTTAATAAAGAAAACATATAAACTATTATGAAGTCCTGTACAAAGCTATATTACATTACTCTTTGTTGGTAACAATATATAAATGTTGTATACATATATAAGTGTAAATGGCATTACCATGGACTGTCGCAGGTCTGGAAGGACGCACATGACCCATAGAATGCAGTCTATATTTTCAGGTGCAGCTTGGTGGGTTCAAACACTGGTAATTACCCGAGACAGGTTGCTTGTATGTAGGAATGTCATTGGCATCCACATATCTGACTTCTCCGGGACCAAAAGATATATCATTGTGTCTGCCAATGGCAAATTCAAGTATTTAAGATCATATCTACATTGACAACTAAATTCAGTATAAATATAATCATAACTACTCTGAAGTGGTAGTATCTGGTAGTTGTTAATCAAGCTTACTTGGGTAGGTCCAGTCCTACTAAACTACTCTGGGTTTCTATAACTGACATGAGCTGTGTTACTTGAACACATACATCAGATACACTCTCATTTGGAGTTCCAAGGTTGCATGCTACACATCATCTCTCCGATATAGTACTCATATACTATATTGGTTTAAATAGATAGAGCATTGTTACGAAATATATAGCTTATGTGAATTGTGAAGTACGTGCATTCATGAATACTCTTATATGTTTTAGGCAAGATGTCGTTCACCCGATGTTGATGAAGAATCAAATGTTATGCCATTCGGACGATGTCTATTGAAGAACTTCAAGGGAAAATCTGTTACACTTGTAAGTGTGTCTAGTGATTTTACTTCTGCAGATTCATATAGTATCACAGTTGACGACATCTTTGATTATACTACCGAAACACTTTGCCAGAAGGTGTAACCCCCACATATATATATTTGTTTGTTTCTTTGATTTTCATGGTTCGTGCTTGTATAAAAAATTATACATGGTGTTTAGCATTAACTTGCATGCATGGATGATTAACTTTTATATACCTAGCATGCTTGTTTTCGGGATCTTGGTTAATCCAATCTTTGGTTTTGCGAGCTTTCTTTTATAAATCTTTTAGGATAATTAATGAGGTGTAGGATGGTTATGGTGATTGGTGGTTATTTGTAGGTGTAAAACCTTTACTAGGTGATTGGTGGTTATTTGTGGATAGTAGGTGAAAAGATCTAAGAATTGAAATATTAATTATTATTTAAAAAAAAAAAAGACTCTTCCACGGTCTATAGTCGTAGCAAAAACAGCATATCCCACGGAACAAAATTGTAGGAACAACTGACCTTTTCCCATGGACCAAAATCGTAGGTAAAAGTGACCTTTTGCCACGGATTATCCAACGGTTTTTGCCGTGGCCATACTGATGGCAATAGCTGACGCAAAGACCGTCGCTATTAGTAGGCTTTACCCACGGTCATGACTGTGGGTAGACTATTTTCGACACACAAAAAGCCCACAGTCCTGCGACGGTCCAAAACCGTTGAAAAAGACCTTTTGCCACGGTTTTGGACCGTGGGGTAAAACCTGTTTTCTTGTAGTGCTACTCGCGAAAACGGATGCGAAACAGAGATTGTTTTACTGGATCCTTCTCTTGCAAGAATTCACCTTGGAAATTAAAGACAAGAAAGGAACCGAAAATGTCATGGCCAACCATTTATCAAGACTGGTTGGTGACATCGATAGTGATTCTGAAGCCATCTGTGATTTCTTCCCAAACGAACATTTGTACTTCATTTTCTCCTCTCCATGGTACGTGGATATCGTTAACTACCTAATTACTGAAGAAGTTCCTTCCTCTTGGTCACGTCTTGATCGTAAAAAGTTATTATTCCCTGTAAAATATTATTTCTGGAATGACCCTTACCTCTTTAAGTATTTTTCCGACCAACTCATTTGTCACTGCATTCCCGACTGGGAAGACACCGACGTGTTATCCTTTTGCCATGAACAATCTTGCGGTGGTCATTTCAGTGGGAAGAAAATAGCGGCCAAGATTTTACAATATGGATTTTACTGGCCTACCATTTTTCCCAATGCACACGAACATTACAAAGCTTGCATTCGTTGTCAGCACCTAGGTCGCATTACCCAACGCAGTATGATGCCTCTAAATCCCATTTTAATTGTAGAAATTTTTGACGTTTGAGGCATTGATTTTATAGGACCTTTCCCTATTTCTCACGGTTTTCTCTACATTCTAGTCGCTGTAAACTGTGTCTAAATGGATTGAGGCACTCACGTGTCGCTCAAATGACCATAAGACTGTCGTGAAATTTGTAAAAGAAAATATTTTCTCTTGTTTTGGTGTTCCCAAAACTATCATCAGTGATGGGGGTACACATTTTTGTAGGTAATGGTAGTAGTACTTTTGCTCGTAAACGACGTGCGCGAAAGATGGGGTGGTGTTTACATTGTCAAACACCTTTCTATCCATGTCTTGACTTCCTATCCAATACTAGCCGGTATAAGGTATACTTTTGTCTGTCACCAGCTGAGCAGGATAAACTTCATCGTCGTGCCGTTTCTCCCACGGGTTGGGATTCGCTTGAGGATCTGACGTTAAAAGACTCACCTTGTATATATGTATATATTGTCGTCTTTTAAAATTTTCCTTGCATTAAGTTGTGCACATAGAGATTTGTGTTCAACTTCGGATGTTGCATACTTGGAACACGTACGGGCAATAGATTCCACCAGGCCAACCCCTAGAATTGGTTACTTTGAGTTCCCTTTGGGGCGGTTTGAGGATAGTCGTATGTAATACGGGCAATATTATTAGACCGTAGCACGCACGGTCCAGGATGGTACCGTCCTGCCCCGGCCTAGACCCATAATACATAAAGGTGAAGCCACAGTCTGGCTGGATTGGATTAGCTCTAGAGCCGACATGACAGTTGTCTAAGAATTCAGATGGTGACTCCTCTAGACATCGAGTGTTGTTCATATTAATCTCCCTTGCATAGTAATAAAACCATATATTAAAAAAAAAAAAAAAAAACATTGTTCATAAATAAAACATCCCTCCTTCTTTTCAAAAATTCTTGTGGCCTTCGAGAATGACTCTTATAATTGGATGGCATTTTTTGTGCTGATCATTTCGGTAGCTCATTTATCCAATTCGGAGTCCGAATGAGTCATGTGTGCGCGTTTACATTTTTTAGGCTTGATTTGGGCTTGGAAAAAATTTTGGGCCCGACCAAATCTCGTGATTCTAGGTCCAAGTATAAACCCAGACACCTCTCCCATGCGTCACCATTTCATCTTTCGTCTTCCCCAAAATCCGGATCTAGTTCCCTCCCGTTCCAGTCTCGCATGAGACAGCCCCACGTTAAATTCGAGTCTCGCGCGAGACCACGACAACTTGGTTTCAAATTCCCTTCCGTCAGCAACTTCCAATTCTTCCCCTCATCTCAAATCAATATTCATCCTCTTTCTGCGATCACATATGGCCGGAAACAAGCGAATTTCGGTGGAAAGAAATTTTGGGTCCCTATTTGAAAGTGGGATGTTTGCTCCATTTTTTGATACGGAAATACACTCTAGAGGATGGGAGTATCTTTTGTATGCTAATGGCGGGCTGTATTCAACGGATTTGGTGTTGAAATTCTATAACAATGGCGGCTTTAATGGCGACAATTTTTGGGTCACCATCGATGACGTGCCATGCCAAGTCACACCCGCCTTGATCTCCAGGATCACGGGAATACCTCTGGTCGACCACGTGCTGACTCAGCAGCAGTCCGTGTATCCACAGACTTATGACCTCATGCTCGACACGCTAATCGAGGGCGAGTATAATATGGATGGGAAATGTGCGTATCAACGTTCTGTGTGGCGGAACCAACTTGTTGTGACTCAATGGCTGGGTTAGAATGTCATTGGCATATCTAAGCCATCTGACATTAACAAGACATTTCTGCACCTACTCTGGGTTCTCCAGAAGCGAAAGGGTAACTTTTGCATAGTGACCTTTCTATTCGACATCATTACGCATGCCACACTCAAGTCAGCCCCTCTTGTCATTCTCGTCACGCAAGTTATGATTAATTTGGGTTCCCTATTTGCCACCCCATTAGTCCCTATGCTGCCATATGAAAATATGCATGTTTTCAAGAAGTGCATACTGTCCCCATGGGAACCCACAACACCAATGGCAGCTGAACACGATAACGTGGGTTCAACTCACCCATACCCTCCACCTTTCTTTGATGAGGCTGCTATGAGCAAGATGAGCCATCCTATGGATGCCTTACGCGCTATGAATAGTGGCATGTGAGACATGTATACTCGCCATGTATCGATGGAACATTCCATGGGCGTATTCAGGGAGGACATGACTACTCGCCACGAGTCGATGACAGACACCATGGGCGAATTTCAACAAGAAATGCGCACTTCCGTGAAAACATTTCAGGATCATATGACTACTCGCCAGAATCAGTTCCAGCGAATGCTCATGGCGAACCAGCACCAGTTTCAAGATCAGGTGATGCATACTTTAGGCGATATCCAGGAGCAGTTAACCTCCATGGGAGCTCATCCTGCACGCCATCGCCGGACTCCTGGTTCTTCTTCTGCAGTCCCTGAGGATTCTCCGTAGACATTTTATTTTCCCGGTCTTGTATTTTATTTATGTCGAATATTTTATTTACGTGTTTGCATTTTAATTTTCCACCCTAGTATGTCTTTTATTTCCTATATTTTCCAAAAATTCTGCCTTGTCAAATATTATATTATATCTTATATATCTCCAATATTATATTATATATAGATAATAATAATAGTAATAATATATATATATATATATAAATAATAGTAATAATATTATATATATATTATTACTATTATTATTATATATGTTTCTATATATATTTGATGTCACAATTAACAGTGAGCTTTACCGTCCACTAATGATTTGGAAAACGGTCAGAAAACGGCTCCATTTCCCTTCTACAAATAGAAAGTTCACCACATCCCTCATATTCACTCCTTTCATCTTCTTCCCTCTACATTTTTTCTTTAATTCTAATTACGTTTTTTTTTAAGTTCTTACCAAATTTCAAGCTTCATGAATGTGCTAGAAAAGTTCGAGCAGCAACAAATTGAATATGCTACTCAAATCTTCATGCTCGTTAGTTTTATTATCGTAATGTTGTTAACGTGGCATATAGTCCTATCTAATATATAGATTTGTATTTTGTTTTCCCATTGTCATTATGGTGTGTTTTCACATCCCTGTACATTGTTACAACTTATTGTGAGATTACATTTATATATTCCTTGTCCTTCTACTTATGCTATTTACACTAGAAAAAAAAAAAAAAAAAAAAAAAAAAAAAAAAACTCCTTGTAGTCACATGCCCTATTCTTTCCACATCCACACTTGATAGAACTATTTTAGAAGATACACGTGGTCTAACTATCCTGTGACACCTCGATCCATATTTTCTGCATCTTCGGATTGGTGCCTATTTATAGCTAGGCTAGACACCTCTAAAATCCTATCTTCCCTTTTCCACTAAATTATCTTCACCACTCCATTTCTTCCATATTTAATGGCCCTCACTCGAATTTTCTTGCCTAAGCAAAATTTTATGGAAATTTCTAGAGCGGTCTATTTCACCCATATTTTGATACTAAAATTTTACATCGAGGATGGTTCCTTCTATTACATCATAAGGAGGCACTTTATTCCAGAGAATTGGTCCTGCTATTCTATACACATGGTTATTTCCAAAACGGGCAATTCTTTGTCCGTGCAAACGGATGCGAGTGCGGATTGACTCTGGCAATCATCTCTGAGGTCCTTCAAATTCCCATTACGAACCCAGGGGTACACCTTCAGGATTCACCACTCAATAATATAAGGCATCTGATGTTTGCAACTATCCTTTACGGAGAATACAACCGGAAAAACCGCATTGTTTATCAGTGATCCTTGCAAAGAAACCAATTATATGTGATCCAATGGCTAGCTTATAATGTGATGGGCACATCTAAGAATTCCGAAATAACAAAACCCCTCCTCCATCTACTCTGGGTACTGCAGACTAAATGCAATGATTTTTTAATAATTCAATTTCTCTGGACCGCAATCGCACGTGCCAGGAAAAAGTCAGCTCCTTTACCAACCATTGTGACACTTATCATGGTGCGTTGGGGTTTTCCTATTACTTATCCTACTACGTACCTCAGAACAGCTAATATTCTCACCATTCACTCTGTCTGCATGAACGGTTTTTGGACTCCCGACGTTGCAAAGAACCATGCCGGTGCAGAAACCGGCGAAGCTTGTTCTGCTGTCAACATCTTCACTGAAAATGCAATACACAACGTATTTAATTCTATGGAAGGCCTTCATTTAATTCACCAAGGACTAATGACATTATACATACATCAGAATATCATCGTCACTAGTCTTCTTGAATTTCACGACCTACGAACAATACAAGACGAGAAACAAGCACAATTCTTGCACAGCCACAACCAGTTCTTGGCAAATCACACTCTCATAATGGATAACCAAGCTGAGATTTACCAGACACAGAGTGCCCTGTTGCAATGGGCTGTTGCACGGATTGACTGCATCGAGAATCTTATAAATGGATTTCTCTCACCTAAAGATCCTCGTCGTTACTTGGGCCATGACACAAATTAGATTTTGCAAATTAATGTTCTTTGTCATTTTCTTTTTTAGTTTTTAGTATAGTGCAATTTTCCTATGGTAATAAATGTCATTTGTTTTTACTTAGTCATTTCCATCGTATTCTAATTTTTGGTTTATCTTTGTCTACAGGTGGTATTTTTCATCACACGTCTTCTACAATGGCATCTCCAAAGATTATTCCCTGAACAATCTTTCCATGCTCGTTGAATTCTCCCCAAGATATGGACATCTTTTCAGAGACTTCATCACCCAAGTTGGTTGGACCTCCTTCATTCTGCACCCTGAGCAGACATACTCTCCAGGTTTGGCAGCTTATTTTTATAATCATATGGAGGATACACCTACTGTACATGGTTTCTTTTTGAACGGATTTGCAATCTGTATTAGTAACACCAGACATCTCTTTTACGAGCCAGCAGTTGCTATGGCTTTGGACCTTCCCTATAATCAGCCAAACCCCCATTCAATACATCATACACTATTTTTGGGAAGATTTCGCCGGCCTCTATGGCGATGGCCTCGCCCATGTCATTGAACGTGAGGAACCTGGCCGATGGCCAGACAACACAATTCTCCTAGCCAGTGTGACAATGAATGTTGGGACTGCCATATTGTTTATCCTTCTGAACATCATTGGGGATTGGCATTTTTCCACTACCTCTGAATCAGTTTGCAAGACTTTCCATGCTCTGGCTCAGCAACATACCTCTGTCGACATCGCGAACCTAGTAATTGAAAACCTGAAAAGGGCTCGTCTTTTTTGACAGCATTATATCACTTTGCCAGTTACCGCATGCCAGATGATAAGGACATTCTTTGTAGGAATCGCTATGGTTGTATTGAATGATTTACTACGAACCGCGAAACCCATGCGCAACAAAATTCTCACGGTTTGGTTAGAAATGATACCTTTAGATCGGCTAAGATAACTCTGAGAATCCAAGATCTATGAATCAGCAACCTCTTGATCTTCTGTTGTATTCCTATCCTTATAATGGACGTTGTGTGGGCAACGATCTACCACCCTCTTCTTTCTCTCTTAGCCTCTCTCACTCACAAAATTTAGAGCCGATTTTGGATCTACTTTCTTGAGCAAAACCTTGGTGAAAACGGCCAGAGAAAGAAGTTTCTATTTAGAGGCTACAACAGGGACCATGAGGAGATATTAGGGTTGGGCCTCCTGACGGGCTTGGGCTTCCCATGTTCGCCCAGAATACATGGCCCAAGTCCGTCAACAAATGGCTTATTCCACTAAAGGTCATTGTTGCACTACCACCCTAATCCCAAATTACGTGTTACGTTTATGGGCTCCATATTATATACTTGTTGATATCCTCATGTTTAAGATATCGAATGTCCATTGATTAAGTCAAGTTATTAACAACTACATTAATCAACTTCTTATGTCCTTGAGTAGTACCACTCAACCTCATTGTCATGTCGGATTAAATCCACCTGTAGGGTTTACATGACAATCCTTATGAGCTCCTCAAAGGGGCATCATCAACCCGACTTCCTGCGGGTCACGGATTCCTTCTATAATCAACAGCACACCTTACATACAATGTCATTACCCAATCCATCAAGTTTGTTGATTCACAAATGAATCTCACTCATTGATGATTTAAAGAAATGTATAATGCACGTAAGTGCCCGTTATTATATCCGGATTAAGAGGACAAGCATCCATAATAACAGAGGTGTTTGTTCTCTTATATAGTCAGTATAAAGAGAAACAATCTCACTTGGTCCTGTTCAATACACACAAAGTGTACTAGTGTAATCCTGTAGTCAAGATAGACTAATACCAGATTATACTACAACCATACCACTGGTTTGTCCAAATCCATCTAGGTTGTGAACGTTTACTTATACTTTATAAAGATAATCGATGATATGATCTTACGTGGTGTCACCACACACCATATTATCTACAACATAAAGTATTAGACGCATGCATATAACTAATAACATATATAATATGCATAACATTTGCCCATATAATTCTCATTCAAAATATAAAGAATAAGAGTTAATACAAAAGTAATGTTTTTAGTATATAACCCTATCATTCTTCCCACAGTTTGCGGCCACTTTTCATGATTGGGTACGAGTAGATTCTATGTGTCCAACGAATAGGATAATTCGTTCTTTGAGATTTTGGGTCTGGCGTCGGCGCTCTTCAAGGTACCTAAGGAACGTTCGTTGCTTCCCTAATGACGAAGACATGATAGCTCAGCTGGACACTTCTAGATAAAGGAAGTGGAGCGAAGTCTGGCAGACTATGATAAACTGGCATGACGCAAAGGAATGACATTTTGATAAAGATGAAGCTAGAATGGACCTACCCCTAATTCGTGATTAGGCAATGTAAGTTGATGTACATATTTATTGTTTTTCTTTTTTATGTGAAAAATAAATAACCTAACAGTGTCCTTTCCATTTTGTGTTGTATACTATATGTGGTGTTAACATAATTTTCTGTTGAAGATATCAACTTTATTTTTGCTCAAGCCTCTCAAGTATATTCTTTCTTCCGCTTGACATATTGAGGACACAACGTCCTACTATTTGGGGGTGGTAAGAACCTTTCGCAAAAATTAAGCATTCATAGTTGTATATAGTTTTATTTTATGTCTAAATAAGTGTATTTAGTGACAAAGTCTCGTTTCTTTTTCTATGATGAAAAATATTTAGAAATCTTACCCTAGCATTAGAATTAGGACTTGTTCTTAGAAACTTAAGTTAATACGTATGCAATAGTTTTTGCATCTTTTCATAAGCATTCATGCACTAACTATCATTAAATGTACATAGTAGTAAGTTTCTGGGACCCATGATTGGATAACTTAATTTCCATATCCTGTGAGAATCTAACTAAATAGCCTCAAAATGTGTGATATGTGAGTAATGACTCAGAGGAGTAGTTTTTTCCGAATAGAGAAATTCACACGTCTACTTACTTGAGCACTACCCGAATCCTAGGCGAGAATTTAAGTCTTCTTTGGATCGATATAGCCAAAAATTCACACATGTAAAAAAAAATTACCGTTAATCGCCCCACTGAACCTTTCATTAACCCTTTCTATTTCACCAAAAATTCATTACCCATCTATTAACCACAAATAAATAAGCCCACCTAGATGATGAGTATGAGAAATAGGATGAAGTGCGAAAAAATGAAGAGAAAAACTTGTCACAAATTAAAATCAGTTACCTACTTCAGAAGAAAAGAAAAAGAAAAATAGAAATATGTTTCCAAAAAATTCAAAAGAAAAATCAAAGTTAGAATTTCCCCAAAATCAAATCAAAAGGGAATACAAAAGCTTAAAAAATCCAAGTATGGGAACTCATGTTAGAAGCAGAAAAGAAAATAAGGATTTCTCTAGTATAAATATCTCGAAGACCTTATCCTCTCATACTTATCATTTTTTAATTTTCCATTCCATTTTCTTTTACACTGCCACCTAAGCCCCATAACACCTAATAAAGACTTCTAGCTCAATTAGGAGTAGGGTGGTGTGATAATAAGTAATAGATGTGAATTCTCGACCTCGACTCTTCTGACTGTCATTGAGTATGTAAGAAAATGTGTGCCCACTGGAGTTAGCAAAACTTGAGTGGAAAAATAAGAGAGAAATTGTGTTTCGACACATACCTGTGAGAACCTACTTAAGGACGTTATCCAGAGGATCCATAAATGGCCATGCTCGTACATTTCATTGTAAAGATCACTACATGCATGATCATATCTATATATTTTGATTATTGTATGTATATTAACTTGAATTTCAAAAGAATTAATCATTGTTTCCCCCGCTAGTGAGATGTATAGATATCTGAGATTAATTAAGGGAACAAGCCTTTGTTACTGAGTCGTTGTAGTATAAATGAAATTTGTGAGTATCTTCTCTAGAAAACTCTCATAAGGCTATAACTCGTCCACTAGGGAATTTCTAATGGTTTAAGGCCTTGTTGCCTACGGTCAATGCAACCGCACTCTACGAAATGAGACTTAGTTTAGGACAGCACATTTTTGGCCACTTATCGTTTTAATGTCTCTTCTTTGCTTGAGGACAAGCAAAGTACTATTTGGGGGTGGTGTGATAAGCACCCAAAATTGTAATACTAAACCCCGAGAGACATAGCATTTTGGTTAATTATGAAATAATTATGAAATAATTATATTTTCGTACTTTTGCAGGTTTTCGCAGTTAACGTGAATATGATAATAAAGCATGCATCAAAGTACGGGAATACTGTGTATATTTGAAGTCTTCCTACTCAGCCCCAGTGAAGCCCAACAAAGCTTGACTAGAGCCGAAGTTTCCAAAGGGACAAAACCAGTGCAAAACAGGTCCACGTGTAAAGAAGCAGCAAACTTCCGAAGCTCACATCTTCCAAACTTGCACGCCACTTTTGGTAAGCGAACTGCCAGAATGATTAGGGTGACAAGCTCTACACAAAGATAGAAAGTTATAAAAATGTCAAAATTCGAGCCGCCACTGGACACAACACGTGGACCCCACTATGCGGGCTCACAAGACATAATGAGTCATCATGCATAAACAAGTGGCAAGACAATTGTGTGCCACCTTCCAAGAAGAAAAGACAAAATTAACAAATCAATGCATGAATTGATTTGTAAAAAGGAAAACAACAAAACCATTAAAAAAAAAAAAGTTTGGATTATTATGGGTCAAAAGGACAAAACATATAAAACAAGGTTTGGATGTTTTGGGGAGAGATAATGCCAAAAGGGGAAATAAATTAGGGGGCTTTACGGAGACTAAGAGAGATATATATATAAGAGGGAGACTTTAGGACCTTAGTTTTTAGTTTACATTCCAGCTTTTATATTCTTGCATTAATTTCCTTCCATTGTATTGCATTCTCCTTCCATTAACTTTTTGTTCCAGCATCAAGTACTGTAAGTCTTTTACTTTAATAAAATTCATTTCTTTTCAAGTTAAATTCATGTTATTCATTTACTTATTTATTGTATACAGCAAGATCAATTAATCATCCAATGACCATGAGCTAAAATCCTCCCAAGGGGGAGGGTTAATGATGCTCATGTGAGGATCAGGATTGACACTTTAATGTTCCAAACTCACTACTTAGGAATTAGGTGTAGATTGTACATCCGGTCCCAAAATAATTGAGATTGTCCAAGTCTGGAGTGCTGATGGTCCTGAACAGTCTCGCAAGAGACCTAAAAAGTCTCGCACGAGACCTTATGGTGGTCGTTAGCTCTTTGGTTTGTCCAGCTGATGTAGAATCGAACCAAGAGCTGAAATGATATTCCAGAGATGGAATATTAGTTCAACTCCTTATGCTAGGGAGATGAACTTAGAGATGCATGTGTCTCACTAGGGATTGATACTCGACGCCGTCTCGAGTTTGATCTATGAACTCGAGACGGATTAGAGTTGTAGTGTATGGTACTCTAACTGTTGAAACTAACTTTTTGCATGAGTACGGTTAACCCTTTTTCCTATTTCTTTATCCCTGTTTATTTTACGTAGAAATCAATCGTTGTAATTTTACGATACTTGCATTCCAAGTTTTAATTAAGCAAATAACCTAAAATCCTACCCACTAAAAGCTGTAAATCCAGTTGTGAACCTTGCCGAGCCCTAAGGTATGGACGATCCCTTACTCGACCTATCCTACCAACCCATGTGAGTAAGATAACTTAACTAATCGGATATTTACGGATTTTGGACTTTGGACTTCGGACTTAAAGGACAAAAACCTGAAATTATCGTACTATCAGTATTCCCAATGCAGATGAATATCAAAGGGATGTGACAATATTTACCTCCAAATGGTCAAAAACATTTGCCCAATGCAAAGGTGAATATCAAGGTGACTATTTTCCCAAGTCAAAACGAGAGTGAAACCTTCAACCGAGATAGTAGTTGAGTTGGGAAGTTTGGATGGGATGTTTTATTCCGTCTCGTGTGTTTTTTTAAAAAAAATTCAATTTTTTTTTTTCGGATGGAATGTTTCATTCAGTCTCGCGTGTTTTTTAGACTTTTTTTCGGTTTTTTTTTTAAACTTCAGATGGGATGTTTCATTCCGTCCGGTGCGTTTTTTTTATTTTGACATTCAGGCGAAATCAAACATCCCATCCAATAATAATAGTCACACGAGTATGCGAACCATGCTACGCACCGGTGTTTTTTCAAATCTTTAAACCTGTCAGTTATAATTTAAAAAATAATATAAAAACATTAAGAGGGGTTGAATATAATTTGAGTGACGTGAATGAGGTTTTCTAAATTATTTTAAATAATATGAAGCTAATTTTAATTTCAATAAAGTGAGAGAGTTTTTGGTAAATTGTTTAAAAAGGAAGGGAGCTAATTAGAATAATTAAGGGAGGTGGTTCTAAAATCATAAAATAGAGAGATTACAAATACACAGTTCGGTTGAAAAAATTTCCTCCTAAAGATCCGGCTATCATATAATAGTCACATTTGCATTGGCCAGCCTCACCTTGCTTTTCACCAAAACGGTGGAAAATAGGGGAAATAGAGCTGACGTGGAGGTGAATAAGAGTGGTTTACATTGGGAATGCTCTAATGTGTGAGCTTGATCGCCAGATTCTGTGGGTCTGCATAGTGGGTCCCTCATGCTTCGACCAGTGGCGGGTCCAAAAGTTGACTTTTTACAAAGTCATGCCTATATGTAGAGCTCGTCGCATTAATCATTCTGATAGTTCACTTGCCACCATTTGAGTCCAGGTTTAGAAGATATGGGCTTCTGGAGTTTGATGTTTTCAGCACGTTCATCCTGTTCTGACTTAAATTTGTCTTTTTTGCTTCCCTGGGCTTTAGTTGGGCTTCATGTGCTCTAAATTGTAAACTTCATGTAGACACCCTATTCCGTGTTTAAATGCTAGCTTTTATCCTCATTTTTACGTTAATTGCTCAAACCTACAAAAATACGAAAATACAATTATTTCATGATTATTAATCACATAATTAACCAAAATGTTATGTTTCTACGGAGTTTTATATTACAGTTTTGAGTGTTTATCACTTACAACCCCACAAATCACTCCTTTACTGAACTAGTCACAACTTTTTTTATCCCATATTACCTACAATCCAACACACAGCAACAAACTAACTCTAGCCTCAATAGCAGGGGCGGACCAACGTGAGGGCTACTAACAGGGTCATAGCCCCCCCCCCCCCCAAATTTCCTTAAAAACAAAAGTATATATACTAGTATATTAACTTATTAAGTAAAAATTGAAAGTTAAGAAAAAAAAAAGAACGAGAAGTTAGACTTACGGAAAGTCGGAAACAAAAGCAAACTTTTCACTTTTTCCCTTCGGACTTCAAAAATCAAAACCCTCGCTCGGTCGCTCCCTTTCTTGTTTCTTCCCTCTCTCTCATTGAGCCATTGAGGCATTGAGCTCGCGGCCTCGCACGCACCAACCTTCTGATTGTCAAATTACGGAATTGTTTAATTGCGCGCACCAACTCTACACTGTTGATCACTTGATTCATTGATTGTCGAATTGCGGAATTGTCTAAAGAGCTTAGAGGTTAGTTCAATTATAAGTTTTATTATTAGTAGGGGTTAAATTATATTCTTATGACTTTGTTGAATAGAAAAAAAAAATTGATTTGTGGGGCTGTGGATAACTTTACAACATCATAACACTACTGTCTACTACACGTCTATACCATTACACCAAGCATCTAGTTATTTATACTTGTATGATTTTGTGTTTGTTTATTACATTAGAACTCGAAGTCAAAAAATAAATTGAAAAAAACAAATGATTTTATGTAAGTCAGTCCCTTTCTTTGAAGTGTATGTATTCATGTATAGAACCAATTTATTAATAATGATCTACTATCTTAGGTTACCATGTCGCAACACCAAGCGCCAAAGAAAACAAAAACTCTATTATCATTTTTTAAGCGTAAAGCCTATACATCGGAAAGTGATGAAACTCTTATGCCTAATCTTGATACTTCAAGAGTTGATGGCAATGAGAAACGTCCTTCCAAAGTCCAAAGGGTTGTGATAGAAGAAAGTGAACCTTCTTTTCAAGTCCAACCAGCCGTGATCAACGAAGTTAAGCATTCCCCTCAAGTCCAAAGTGTTGTGCTTCAAGAAGTTGATGCGACTTCTTCATTTGAACAAGATCCGGGCTTACGTGCTCCAATTTACGAATACCCAGTTGATCAACAAGAAGTGGTTAGAATATATTATCTCTCCAAGGGGCCTACACAACCTCGTCTACAGAAAAAACAATATCCAAGCACTAAGTTTGGAAAGCAAGGTCATCGGTTCAAGTATAATTGGTTCTCACAATTTCCTTGGTTAAAGTACTCAATAAAGAAGGATAAAGCTTATTGCTTTTCATGTTTCATTTTTGAAACAAATCCGCCGAAACGTCTAGAATTTTCTATTGAAGGTTTTACAAACTGAAAGAAGGTTAATGATGGAAAGAAGTGTGCTTTCTTACAACATGAAGGAGGTCCATGTTCACCACATAGGTCAGCTACCTTGTCTTGTGAGAATTTTATGAATTCTTCTCAACACATTGATAATATGTTTAAAACACAATGTCAAGAAGAGCTTGCTAATAATCATTTGCTAATCAAAGCTATTGTTCAATGTATTCAATTGCTTGCGCTACGATGGATTTCTTTTAGAGGTCATGCCGAGTCAACCGAATCAAAGAATAGTGGGAATTTCAAGGAAATGTTGAAGTTTGCAGCGATGTTGAATGAAAAAGTTACAAAATTAATAGGTGGGTCTCAGAGAAATACCAAATATACCTCACCTAAAATTCAAAAGGAACTTTTGAATATATAAGCTGAAAAAGTGAGAAAGGGGATTCGTGAAGAAGTTGGTGATGCAAAATTTTGTATCCTTGTCGATGAAGCACAAGATAGTTCAAACAAAGAACAAATGGCGATTGTCATAAGATTTGTTGATAGTGGTGGTTTTGTTAAAGAGCGGTTTTTGGGTATTGTTAGCGTGAAAAACACTTGTGCATTGACTTTGAAAGAAGCTATATCCAATGTTCTTGCTCATCACAATTTGCTTGTTACAAATACGAGAGGTCAGGGGTATGATGGTGCTAGCAATATGTGTGGTCAATGGAATGGATTGCAAGCATTGTTTCTTAAGGAGTGTCCATATGCATACTATGTGCATTGCTTTGCATATCGTTTACAACTTGCCTTAGTTGCAGCTTCTAAAGATGTGTCGGATGTTTGGTTATTTTTCTCAAAGTTGGCTTCTATAGTTAATCTTCATGTTTCGCCAAAGCGTAAAGCTGAGTTACAGGAGGCTCGACAAATTAAAATTGATAAGTTGGTAGCTAGTGGTGAAATCATTAGTGGAAGAGGAGCTAATCAAGTGTCCACCTTGCAAGGAGCTGGAGATACTCAATGGGGTTCTCATTTTGAATCGGTTAGTAGCTTGATAGAGTTGTTTGGTGCAACTTGTACAGTTCTTGAAAGTGTCATGGAGAATGGGTCAAGTAACTCTATGCGTAGGGAAGCTAAAGGTGCTTTAATTGTAATGAGAAACTTTGAATTTGTCTTTCTCTTGCATTTATTGCACAAGATAATGGGAATCACTAATTTATTGTGTCAAGCTTTGCAAGCTAGCAATTTAGTCTCGAGTACAAAAGCACTTCTTCAAGAACTAAGAGAATCAAGTTGGGACACTTTCCTTAGAGATGTGATTTCATTTTGCGAAAGATATGACATTGTTATGCTTGATATGGGTGCTCGTTACATGGCGGGTACAAGTCGTTCTTGTCAGCAGAGAAATTATATTACAGTTGAGCATCATTACCACTTCAATATTTTTAATATTGTAATAGATTACCAGTTACTGGAGTTAAAGAATAGATTCCCGGATGAAGCAATGGAGCTTCTTTCTCTTAGCTAAACTTTGGATCCAAGTGGTGCTTTTAAGTCTTTCAATATTGATGATATTTGCAAGCTCGCCGATTGTTTTTATTGTGAAGACTTTACTAAGCAGGAGATATATATTGCTGGCGGGTACAGGTCGTTCTTGTCAGCAGAGAGATTACATTACAGTTGAGCATCATTACCACTTCGATATTTTTAATGTTGTAATAGATTACCAGTTACTGGAGTTAAAGAATAGATTCCCGGATGAAGCAATGGAGCTTCTTTCTCTTAGCTCAGCTTTGGATCCAAGTGGTGTTTTTAAGTCCTTCAATATTGATGATATTTGCAAGCTCGCCAATTGTTTTTATTGTAAAGACTTTACTAAGTAGGAGATATATATTTTGAGAAGTCAACTGCAACATTACAATATTGATGTGGTTAATCATGCTATTTTTCAAAAAATGTCTACAATCTCCGAGTTATGTCAAGGATTAGTCGAAACAAAAAAGTCAAAACACTATTTTTTTATTGATAGATTGATTCGTCTTATCTTGACACTTCCTGTTTCCACGGCAACTACAGAACGAGCATTTTTAGCTATGAAAATCGTCAAAACACGGCTTCGTAACAAGATGGGGGATGTGTTTCTTGCCGATTGTATGACTGTCTATATTGAATGAGAGTTTGCTGAAGAAGTCAATTTGGATGGGATAGTAGATGAATTTATTAAGAAGCCACGTAAGGCGATACTTTGTACTTTGTTTAAATGTCTTTGTTATAGTTGTCTAGGTTTGTATTGACGACACTCACTTTTTTGTTCATTTTGAGTATTATAATGAAAATGACGACTCTTTTGTTTACAATGTTAGTTAATTATGATCTCAAATAGATATTCGCATAGTTTTGTTTGACACAACTCACACAAAAAGTGGATGGAATGGTTTGATTTGATTGGTTCTCTTAAGAAAAAAAAAATCATAAAAGTGAACTTCAAACTAACCCCCCCCCCCCCTCCCCCGGCGATATTAGATCCTGGTTCCGCCCCTGCTCAGTAGGAAACACTTACTGGGCTTACGGTGCAATTATCTGCTTCAATCATCTCAAGATATAGAGCTAGTATGGGGACTACCCCTTCTGGGAATATACACGTTGTGCAATAGACCTTCCGGAGGTTGGAGTAAAATTCAAGAAGAAAGATGTTGCGAATGGCTTATTCGACATCACATTCACCGATGGGGTGTTTGATATACCGCCTTTTTGTTTTGGCCAATCGTGGACTATTCTTCTCTCAAATCTGATTGCACTTGAGCAATGTCGTCGAGAGTATACTGATCAAATTACATCTTATGTCATCCTTTTGGATAATCTCATCAACTCCAAAGATGATGTAAAACTACTCCGTATTAAAGGAATAATAGATGGCACGTTTAACGAAGAGGAAAAGGTTGCCCAATGTATTAACAGTCTCTGCAAAAGAGTTGCTGTTGATAGGTTCTATTATGGCGGACTTTGCAGCAGGGTCAATGAATATAGTAAAACTGATTGGCATAAATAGAGAGCAACCTTGAAGCGCGACTACTTCAATAATCCATGGGCAGTCCTTTCATTTTTCGCTGTTGTTGTATCACTACTGCTCACTTCCCCACAAACCATATTTTCCATCCTTTCATACTCCCCATAGGCATTTATGTTTATGTGTTTGTAGGTAATTTCTACTGCTTACTAGCTTTTTGTTGACTGCTGCTCAGTATAAGATTGTATATCGAGTCTCAGACACTTCTTCTGAATTATGAGAATGTATTATGAGATGAGGGCTCACAAACAATGTACTGTATAGTATCGGCCCACGTCGCTTTCAATGTTAATTACCTGTTAGTGTATTAATGGTCTTGCATAGTAACCAATTTGAACTGAAAAAGCTCTACTCGAATCTTTTCATCAATATGGTGGAAAGAGACAATGATTGAACAAATAAAATCCTAGAGTAAATCTGAAGTAATTATATCCAAATGGAGCGAATTGGAATGGATGCAGACTGCAGGTACACCACGTTCGACGTCAGCTGAGTCCCCAAGCCAAATTCCATTCACTAATTACACCCTTGATGACGCTAGGGCTGAAAATATCGGCAAAATATTTCAGAATTTGGGTACACAATAAAAATGCTCATCTGCGAGGCCACATCAGCAATATTTTTAAGTAAGAACACAAAATTAATTACAAAACAGGACAATATTTTGATTTATTACAAATTGATCTTTATCCTGAATTTCATTGGACGCAGAATGTTCTCGAGATTGTTTAGATGTTCTCGAGATACATATATTAAGAACAAATCAATTACACACCAATCACAATTTTGATTCGTGATATAACTACAGAACATTAAAACACACAAATTGATTATTAAAAAGAAACTTTTCGCCTTCACCGAAAACACACACAAAAAAAAACACAAAGTAATTAACAACCCAATAAATAAACAAAACCCCAATCTGGTTAAACACCCCAACCACACATTCTCTCTCAAAAAATAGCGATGGCCTCAAATCTATCTCTGAAGAAGAAGAACGGCTCAAGTCCAATGGTTGTTTTTCTTAATTCTAAAAGTGGTCGTCGTGGTGAAGAACAGGTGATGATTTATATTTGTTTTAACCCGAAAATCCAGTTAAACATCTTAATCCAAATACCACTTTATAATGGTTGCTCTATAGGAATTATCTTGGTCAAAAACCCATCCGCAGAGAACACTAAAAAGAAACCACAAGTATGAGTTTTTGTGGTCTGATGGCAACAATAGAGTTTTTGTTGAATTCACAAGTTTTTCTATATTGGTGTAAGTTTGGTGGCGATTTCTCTTTAATTTGATGATACTACTTCATTGTTTTGAGTTTTAAGATACCCATATTTGAATTGTGCCCGAATGTGATAGGAATTCAATAGTCAATGAATGGGAATGAAGTGATAATTTGTTAGTATTGTTAAAAATGGATACTTTGAAGCATGATAATGTAAGTTGGTAGTGTCAAGGAAGTGAGGGAATGAAGTTGTGAGTTATGAGTAAGGGACTATAAAATAACCACCAACAATTTTCAGTAAATATTCATTTTGGGTTTATAATCTTCTGTAGCAACAACTTAGCTAAATGTGGTCTTGGGTGGTATGTTACCTCTGATATTGTCTTAGCTAAAATTAATAATAACACTAAAGTGGATTTCAGAAAGACAAGGCACATCTCACAGATCTATAACCTTAGTACAAGAATTGGCAAAGCTAGCTTTAGTGTTACAAGGAGTTATTTTGTTTGTTCATATTGTGTTTGTCAGTCAATTGTACTAGCTGAGTTGATACTCTTTGTATTCTACCATTAGCGGACTTATATTATCATTCTTCTCTCACATAACTTAATTAGTTTGGAAGGTGTGGCAATTCTTATTTTACAGGGATGTGTTTTACCCTTTGTAGGGGTCAAATTCATGACGTGTGACACCATGGGTGGCGAATGGCCTGAATACAGAATAGTGGAGAGAAGACCGAGTGCAGCGGATCTAAGACGCGGCACGATACCCGCCGAGAATTGCGGGTATATGGCCGGGGTGGTGAGTGGGCAGTGGGAGAGTAAGGAAGGGACGACTGGGTGCAGCAGATAGGAGCCGCGGAACCCTAACCACCGAACGAACTCTGGTATACGGGCGGGGAGTGGCAAGTCGAGAGACGACAGAGGATCAAGATGAATGAACGAACGAGAGGGAGCGGTTGACGGAAAAGGATGTATAAAGACAAAGAGAGAGAAAAAAGAAAAGAGGACGGAGGGAAGAGTAAGGAGAAGACTAGTAATTCCATTGGGGGTAATTCTTGTAGTTACATTTTGGCGCCGTCTGTGGGGACCCGAAAACTAAAATGGCTACTGTAGTGAAAAGAGGAGTAGGGAGACCTAAGAAAGCCACGATTAGAGAAATGGTGGAGGAAACAGAGAGCACCGAGGTGGAAAGGGTAGGGGAGGAGGAAAGAGCAGGAGAGGAAGAAATATCTGACGTGGCGGCGGACGCTACCAGACTTCTCCAGGAAGAGATAGTCAGGCTACGAAATGAGAATGATGAGTTGAGAAAAGAGAGAGAGAGTACACATGGGGAAACAGAGCGGAGTAAGCATCGGAGCAGCGAAGTGGAAGGGGAAAATAAGGAGTACCCACCACCGGACGCAGAACCAACGGTGGGTGTCACGTTGGAGGTAGTACAGGCTATGATTGAGAAGGATAGGGAGATAACCCGCGCAGCAGAAAAAGCAAACCAGAGTGCTACGCAGAAGGAGGTTGCAAGCCTCAACAAAAATCCACTGGCGGATTCGATATGGAATTCGGAGGTGCCTAAGAGGTTCTCCCAACCCAGGTTTGAGAGGTATGATGGGAAGGGAGACCCGGCGGATCATTTGCACCATTTCCGCGTGATAGATGATGCCGTTGCGGCGAGAGAGTATGATGGGCTTCGCTGCATGATGTTCCCCGCAAGTTTAAAAGGGGGAGCCTCGGATTGGTATTATCGGTTGGCGTCGCGGAGCATCAAAAGGTTTGAAGAACTAGAGCACGCGTTTGTTGACCACTTCATACACCAGAAAAGAAGGGTGGTTGATATCGCGGCTTTGTTCAACATAAAACAAAGGTCTGCTGAATCATTGAGAGAGTTTCTGTGCAGGTTTAAGGAGGAGACATTGAGAGTTGAAAATTTGGAAGAACATACCGCGGTAATAGCCTTCCAACACGGTTTGAGGGCGGGAACCAGGGTTCATGAGTCGGTTTCCAAAATCGAAATCACTTCGTTGCATGCTTTATATCCCAAGGTGGAAAAATACATACGCTACGAAGATATAATGCAGAGGAACGCAAAAGGAACAAAAGCGAAGGAAAAGCAAGTGTCAGGCTTTGTCGTCGAATCGAGACGATCGAAAGGAAAAAAGCAGAATGGATGAAAGAGAGAAAGGAGGGTATAGAGGGGATAGCGGAGAGCCGGACAGGACGGGATATCGCGGCAGAAGGGATATCCGGGAGAGGAAGCCATACCGAGAAATCGAACAAACACCGCTTAACAGACCCTTAGAGGAAATTTTGCCGCTGATTAAGGGGCAACAGTACTTTGAGGGTCCGCGGAGCACACCGGTGGCAATAGAAGGGAAGCCATTCTGTGCATATCATCAGATCAGGAATCATGCCACGAATGAATGTTATGCTTTGAAGTGGTTAGTGGAGAGAATGATTGAAAAGGGGATGCTCAGGGAGTTTGTCGCAGAGGTTCGCCAAGCCGAGAGAGTGCCTGCTCCAGCTAGAATTCTAGGTACCATCAATGTCATCTTTAGTGGAGAAACCCTAGGGAGAAATGCACATAGAGAAAAGGTGAGAAGGACAGCGAGTCTACAGCAGGTGAACGAGGTCGTCAAAGATACCGCTGTTAGTAGGGGGGAATCGCTGGGGTGAGGAAGGCATAATGTTCACCCCAAAAGACTTGGAATCAGTGACTTCCCCGTATGAGGATGCGTTGGTGATTACTATAGCGATGGGTAATTATCTGGTAAAGAGAGTGTTGATAGACTGCGGAAGTTCAGTAGATTTGTTGTTTAAAGGGGCCATGGAGGAAATGAATATCAGTAGGGAGCAGTTGAAAGCTCCTCAAACCAATCTGTATGGGTTCAATGGTAGCATGACAGAGCCTATGGGGGAATTGATGTTACCAGTTACAGCCGGCCCTACGACAGTGTTCACCAGATTTATGGTGGTGGATTCCAGCTCCCAGTATAATGCCATCCTAGGGAGAAAATGGATCCACGAAATGAAGGCCATCCCATCGACATTTTACCAGGTGGTCCGCTTCCCAGCTAATGGGGGAACGTATGAAATAAGGGGGGATCAAGTGGCAGCACAGAACATCTATCAGGTTACAGTAAAAAATATGGTCCGCGGTACCAAAGGGGAGGAGCCGTCACATGAAATAGGATCAGCATAGCAGTTACAGGAGGCAGCGGAGATAGGGGTGTACGAGCCTCCGCTGGGACCGAAAACTTTGGATGAGGTGGAAGTAGTGAACCTTGGGGTGGGAGATGAAGAAAAGTTTACCTCGGTGGGAGCCGACTTGCCGGAAGAATGGAAACGCAAGCTGGTGCAGTTTTTGATGGACAATACTGATGTATTTGCATGGGTAATCGAGGATATCACCGGTTTAGACCACGAATATGCCCATCATCACTTGTATATGAATAAAGATGCTAAACCAAGAAGACAAAAAAGATGAGGAGCATAAGAACCAAATATGCAGAAGGTATCCGGAGGAGGTGGTACGGCTGAAGGAGGCGGGGATCATAAGGGAGGTAGAGAGTTTACTGAGTGGTCCGAATGTGGTCGCGGTGCCAAAAAAGAACGGTAAGGTTAGAATGTGTGTGGACTTCACAGATGTAAATAAGGAATGCCCAAAAGATTGTTACCCCATGCCTCGGGTGGATGAGCTAGTGGATAGAACGGCAGGATATAAGGTGTTTTCCTTCATGGATGCGTCGATGGGATACAATCAGGTCACGATGTATGGGCCAGACCAAGAGAAAACCACCTTCGTGGTAGAGGGTGGCACCTACTGTTACACCCGGATGCCCTTCGGCTTGAAAAATGCCGGTGCAACCTTTCAGCGGTTGGGGGAAAAGATGTTCGAAGGCAAGATTCGAAAGGGGATCGAGATATACATTGACGACATGGTGGAAAAAAGTATGTCGGAGGAGGAACACTTAGAAGGTCTCCATGAGACTTTTGGCATACTGCGCAAGCATAAGCTGAAACTCAATCCCGAGAAATGCACCTTTGGGGTAACTTCAGGAAAGTTTCTGGGATACATAGTCACCCACCGCGGAATAGAGGCGAATCCAGAACAGATTCGGTCGCTGATTGAGATGCCGTCTCCGCAGAATGTGAAGGAAGTCCAAAGATTGGCGGGTAGGGTCGCGGCACTTAACAGATTCATTTGCAAATCTTCAGACAAATGTCGCCCTCTATATCGTCTGCTGAGGAAAACTCCTGATTTCCATTGGACCGCGGAGTGTGAAGGAGCCTTCCAAGAGTTGAAAGATTACTTAGGGAAGGCACCGTTGTTATCACGACCAGAGCTGGGCGAGAAGTTGCATTTATATCTGGGAGTTAGCGAGTATGCAATAAGTTCTGTGCTAGTGAGGGTGGCCGACAAGATAGAAAGGCCAGTTTACTTTCAAAGTAAAACCCTACTGGATGCGGAGACCCGGTACAGTAGGATTGAGAAGTATGCTTTGGCTTTGATATTTTCAACCCTTAAGTTGAAGCCTTACTTCGAAGCGCATTCGGTGGTGGTAGTAACGAATCTGCCTCTCAAACAGGCGTTGAAGGCCGAGAAGTCAGGTAGGATGCTGAAGTGGGCAGTATTACTAAGTTCTTATGAGATTACGTACCAGATCAGGACGGCTGAAAAGGCGCAAGCCATGGCGGAGTTTCTGGCCGATTTCCCAGCAGAGGATCCCACTTGGGGAGAGGAAATGGTAATGGAATCTGAGGGGGAGGTCACCCATGATCCTTTAGATCCTTGGGATATGCGCAATGGGTGGAGAGTTTTCACGGATGGTTATGCTACAGATACAGGAAATGGGATTGGGGTCGTGCTAGTAACTCCTGAGAACAATCGCCTGGAGCTGTCAATGAAACTGGGGTTTGCGGCTTCGAATAACGAATCTGAATATGAGGCTGTGATAGCGGGATTAGACTTGGCCAAAGATCTGGGGGTGAATGAGTTATCTGTGTTCTCAGATTCCAATTTGGTAGTTTGTCAGGTGAATGGAGGGTTCGCAGCTCGATGCCCTCGGATGGCGAGATACCTGGAAGTGCTACAGCGAAGGGCAAGCAAGTTCGACAAAATAAAGTTTACCCACCTATGCCGCGGAGAGAATAGACATGCCGATGCTCTGGCGTATGTAGCGGCGGTGCTACCCGGATCAGAGGGTCGATCTATTGAAGTTAGAGTGTTGAGCAAGCCAAGTACATCAGATGAGGCTGGAGTTTGGCTCACTGTCGAGTGGGATCAGGGGTGGATGGAACCGATAAAGGCTTTTCTGAGTGGAGTGGAGATAGAGAATAAACAGGAGAGACGAAGAATGGAACAGCAGAGTCAGAGGTACACATTGCTTGAAGGTGACCTATACAGAAGGAATTTCAGCGGACCATTACTAAGATGTATAGGGCCGCGGCAGGCGCAGGAGGTTTTGGCAGAGGTTCATGAAGGTGATTGCGGGAGTCATTCCGCAGGGCGAACAACTACCCACAGGTTGATATCACAGGGGTATTTTTGGCCTCATATGAAGAGAGACACCACAGAGTACGCCAAGAAATGTGAGAAGTGCCAGAGGTTTGCACCGCTCATACATGCTCCGGCCGAGCCCTTGCACAATGTGTTCAGCCCTTGGCCATTCTCCATGTGGGGGCTGGATATTGTTGGGCCTCTGCCAATGGCAAGCGGAAAAAGGAGGTTTATCTTTGGGCGGCTACGGATTATTTTACCAAATGGGTAGAGGGTGTGGCTCGCAACAAAGTTAAAGAAGAGAATGTAAAGAAATTCTTATGGGAAAATATCATCTGCAGGTTCGGGCTTCCCCATACCATTATCGCGGATAATGGAACTCAGTTCACTGGAGGAAAAGTGCGAGAGTTTCTTCAGGCATTTAGGGTGAAGCAGGGGTTCTCAGCTCCCTACAATCCTGAGGGGAATGGTCAAGCCGAGGCGTCGAACAAAATTATAATAGATAACTTAAAGAAAAATTGGAGGATCGTAAAGGTGCGTGGGCGGACGAAGTTGAATCAATGATTATGGGCTTATCGCACCACACCGCTGGACGCCTACTAAGGAATCACCGTTCGCCATGGCATATGGAGTAGAAGCGGTCATCCCAAAGGAAATGATAGAAAAACGACAAGAACCAAAGCTGTGGAATTGGGAATAAATGAGAGGATTTTAGCCACCGACTTGAATCTCATAGAAGAAAAGAGAGAAATAGCACGATAATGGGCGGGAGGAATATCACCGGCGTCTGCGAGACAATATGACAAGCGAAAGAAGCCGCGGACTTTCCAAGTGGGGATTTGGTATCTTGCGCTTACACCGCCACTAAGAAAGAGAATGATGGTAAGTTGGGTCCCAACTGGGAGGGACCCTATGCCGTGTCAGAGAAGGGCACTTCGGGAACTTACAAGCTAAAGACTTCAGCAGGGGAAATGATAGAGAAACCATGGAATATCAGAATGTTGAAAAAATTACATGGCGGAGGCAGTTTCTAGTTAGCTTTGTTTCTATTTTTCTTGTTAGCGGAGTAAAGATAGAAATGCTAATGAATAATGCTGTGTGAGAGAACATGAATTTTGTCTTTTGTTTATTGTAGTTCATTGAATAGAAGGAGGGTGGGGATGAAGAACAACAACATGGGGGCAAATTGAGCTGCCCCAACAGGCTTCACAGCCGAACAAGGACAGCGGGGGGGAAGAGCCCTTCGCGGACTATAAGTCCAAATCAAACTGGGGGCAAATTGAGTTGCCCCAACAGGCTTCAAAGCCAAACAAAGACAGCGGGGGGGAAGAGCCCTTCGCGGACTATAAGTCCAAATCAAACTGGGGGCAAATTGAGCTGCCCCAACAGGCTTCACAGCCGAACAAGGACACAATGGGAAGAGCCCTTCGCGGACTATAAGTCCAAATCAAACCGGGGCAAATTGAGTTGCCCCAACAGCTTCACAAAACAAAGACAGCCGGGGGAAGAGCCGCCCTTCGGACTATAAGTCCAAATCAAACAAAGGGGGCAAATTGAGCTGCCCCAACAGGCTTCACACCAACAAGGACAGCGGGGGGGAAGAGCTCGTCGCGGACTATAAGTCCAAATCAAACTGGGGGCAAATTGAGCTGCCCCACCAAGCTTCACAAATTAACAAGGACAAATGGGGAGAGCCCTTCGCTGGACTATAAGTCCAAATCAATCTGGGTAAATTGAGTTGCCCCAACAGGCTTCACAGCCGAACAAGGACACCGGGGGGGAAGAGCCATTCACGGACTTTAAGTCCAAATCAATCTGGGCTAAATTAGGCCGCCCCAACAGGCTTCATAGCCAACTAAAAGGTATGTGCAAAGAGGTAACATAAACACCAAGGAAGAGATCCCACTTTTGGGAAGAGAGTAAATAAAAGCGGATGGGTGCACGAGAATCAAGAAAAATGATTTCACAATATAAGGGGAAAAGCTAACAAAAGACACACACATTTGATTAAATACCTGCTGGGCATACCCAGAAAAACAGGCGAATTACATATTGTTAAAGAGTGAACATCAGAATCACAGAGGTACCAAATACATTTCAAAACAAGCTACTGCGGCCCTTCAGCCACGTCCTGCTGGGAAGAAGCCTCGGCCCCTTCCTCCGCAGGGATCGAATCTGCATCAACATCAATGGGGGAGGTGACCGCGCTGGAAGTACCAGCAGCAATCACACCCGTCGCAGCCTCAGGGTCAGCATCAGAGGGTGGAGCTTGTGTATCAGCGACTGGGACTGGGGCTACAGGCTGAACGGGCAACAGACGACCGGCGGCAGCAAGTTCTTCGAGTTGGCTCTTCAATTCACGAGCAATTTTCTTCTCGGCCAAGCCTCGGAATCGATCAGCCGCCTCTTTTACAGCTTTGTCCACCGCGGCCTGAGTAGCAAGTTTCTCCTGCTCCCTTTGGCTATCCATCTTGGAGGTGACCCCAGCGACGTAGTCGCGGTGCTTGTCCTCTGCCTGTTGGAGAGCTTTTTGGGCCTTCAGGGCAACGATCCGTAGAGCATCGCGGTCCTTCTCCAACTGGGCATGCTTGGCTTTCCACCCGTTGGGACCATTGATCTCTTGTTTCGCGACTTCAAGAGAGTCCAAGGTATTGGTCAGCCCTCGCACCACATAGCCGATATCCAGGCTCAGCTGAGGAGGTATTCGTTAGGAAAAAAAAAAAAAAAAGGAATTTGAGTGAATACCTTTTCCCAGCCAGTATAAATTGATGTTCGGTGAGAGGAAAAGGAGCCGGAGTCACCGTATGCTTGGTCGCGGGGGAGATTAGAGCTGAAAAACAAAGAGGCAGCGACCGCAGGATTGTCAAGGGCGGAGTCGCGGATATTTACATCGCGATCGCGAGCCTTAAATCGCGGGTGCCATAACTCAACAGCGCCGGAGGAGGGAGGGTCGGCCAAGGACTGCTCTGTTCCAGGGCGACGAGAGGAAACTGGAGGCCGCGGAATTTGGGTTGGTGGCTCTGAGGGAGACGGAGGAGCCATCCGGGTTTTCTTGGCAGGAGGGCTCTGGGCCGCGGCTTCAGTGGGCTCATCACCCTCGGAGTCGCTATCCCAGAGTTTGAGCTTGTTAGACGCCATGTCCGCGCCAGCAGTAGTTGAAGAGGGTTGGGTAAGTTCGTCTTCCAAATCCGCTAACGCAGAGTAGGAAGAGGGGGCGGTATTTGTAGCGGTCGGGCGGGATTGAGCGGCGGCTCTTTGGGCTGCGGCCTTGGAGTGGGAGATCTTGGTGGTATAGCCAAAGGATCGGTGAGTTGGGCGCTTTCTTTTGGCAGAAGGGGAGGATTTGGGTTTGCGCTCTTTGGGTGGCGGCAAGCGGTAGAGGGGACCTTGGTATTTCCCTATATCTTTAAGGGAGGGGTCAAACAAAAGAGGGTTGCCTTTGTCGGGGTCTATGCCGAGAACCTCACACTGATTACTCCCTAGAGTCCGGAGGTCTTGGAAAATTGTAGAGGAGATGCCGGGCGTAAAATCGAGAACGAGTCCGGTTTCCAACCCGAGCCACAAAAAAGAAAACACGTAAGAAAGAAGGATACGCCGAGAGATCAAGGAACCGAGTGTTTTACTTACCACTTGTAAGGAAACCGAGATGCCTTAGAGAAACTTCAAGGGAGGTCCGCGGAAATAAAACTCCCAGACACATACAAAGGGTAATGGTGCCACACCTTGTCTGAGGTTGTAAGGCGGAGAACAAAAGACTTCTTCCGCGGACGTGTACAAAAGGAGTGGTACCCTACGCTTCCGAATTTGGTGCTCTTTTTCAAATAAAAATGAGCCACCATGTCGCGGAGTTGGATTTTAGGGGTGTGGGTTTTGTTGTAATGGTTAGCGGCGTACATCACTCGCCAAAAATTACCTATGCCTTGACAAGGCGGGATATTAAAATGGTTGCATACCTCGATATCAAGAAGAGTTAGAGGGAAACGCAAGCCGGCCGCTATCTGGCCAACAGTCGCGACCAAACATCCTGGCCGCGGTCCTACCAAGTGGGGAAAATGGGTAACGCCAGTCACGTGCTCTAAAAACACATCAGCAGGGATGTCATAGGCAGTTTTAACAGCTTCTAAATTAGGGCGGCGGTAGTATGATGGAGGGGGAGGAAGAGAAGCCTTCCTCCCAGAGGTAGAGGGTACAGCGGCAGGGCTGGGAGAGTGAGACTTCGGAGAGTCCGACATGTCCGCGGTAGAGTGGCTAGACCTAGATGGAGAAGAGACGGATCCGTCGGATCTGGTGGCAGAGGAATCCGCCGAGTCAGATCCCGACATGTCGCGATGGACACTAAGAGGGGACAGGGAAGAATGGGGGAAGAACACAAGTCAGGAGAGAGAAAAGAAGGCGGAACAGTATTGAAATCGGAGTAAAGCAGTAAACGAAGTGGAGTGAGAAGGAGGAAGACAAACCTGAGATGCAACAGCCGCCCAAAGGGTGGAGGGACCAAAACAGACGCAACGGAAACGGAGCAGGAGTGAACCTTGAGAAGGAGGAACTGCGGGAAGAAGCTGAGCGGTGAGGAAGAGGAAAATGAAATGAAAAATGAACAGAGGAATTGGGTGTTTATGGGGTTGAGGAAAATGAAGGGTTTGGGCGGGATTTGAAAAGACAGGGGGCAAAGGCGTAATTACAGAGAGAGGAACCATGGGAAATGGGACGCGTGGGCCTCGAGAATCGGGATGTCAAATTCGTACGGCGCATGCGCCGTTCTCACGCGACATTAATGATGGAGCACGTGTCAGTTAGCAGGCGGATCATCGTAAAATAATGGAGATAAACCTGGCTTTGAGAGCGTGAGTTCTCGGCCCCATAGGTGGTCCGCGGACCATCAATGGGACCGAGAGAGGGCATCTGTAGGGGTCAAATTCATGACGTGTGACACCATGGGTGGCGAATGGCCCGAATACAGAATAGTGGAGAGAAGACCGAGTGCAGCGGATTTAAGACGCGACACGATACCCGCCGAGAATTGCGGGTATATGGCCGGGGTGGTGAGTGGGCAGTGGGAGAGTAAGGAGGGACGACTGGGTGCAGCAGATAGGAGCCGCGGAACCCTAACCACCGAGAACTGCGGTATACGGCGTGGGACAGGTGGCAAGCTGAGAGACAGAGGATCAAGATGAATGAACGAACGAGAGGGAGCGGTTGAGGGAAAAGGATGTATAAAGACAAAGAGAGAGAAAAAGAAAAGAGGACGGAGGGAAGAGTAAGGAGAAGACTAGTAATTCCATTGGGGGTAATTCTTGTAGTTACACCCTTCCTTCACCGGATGACCCTTTTAATGATAATAACGGTCTGAAGAATTTTAACAAAAGAATGTTGAAAACCTCGCTCCTTCAAACCGGCGGGCATCTGTTACTTAAAAAGGTGATTACTACTTTCTTCCACAGGTGGGGGCATCTGTTACTCAAAAAGGTGATTACTACTTTCTTCCGCAGGTGGGGCTTCTTCAGTTTTCTCAGTCACAACTTCTTCGGGAGTAGTTTCACTGGGTATCTCAGCGGTTACCGATTCCAGAGGGGTTTCATCAGTTTTCTCAGGAACAACTTCCTTAGGATCCACAGGCTTTGTATTCTCAACCTCAGTTGCTTCAATAGGACTCTCAACTGGATCCGTTTTCTCCACTTTTGGTGGTAGCAAATAATGTTGGATGATTGAGCAATGTTATTATGAATGGAATAGGATATGACCTATTAAGTATCTTCATAGACAAAACTGTTGTCGATGACACAGGCGGTTCTTTAGATTTTCAGTATTAATAGAGTAGTCATGGTAATACAATAGGCTTATTAAATATTCTTAAGTTCAGATTAACATAGAATGAGATATGCCTAACACGTGCCACTTCATTCAGCCTGCAATAAGCCTAATCTACTATCTATATACTAAAGCAGAGACCTTTAAAAGAGAATTTTCTCTCTCCTATGTGGCACTCTAATATGAGAGTTAGCCTTTTCTCTATCCCGTTATATACTAAAGCATAGACCTTTAAAAGAGGATTTTCTCTCTCCTATGTGGCACTCTAATATGATAGTTAGCTTTTTCTCTATCCCGTGGCACTCTAATATGAAAGATAGTATTTTCTAATAGCCTACAATCCCACGTACATGGAACCTCTTTGAAGAGTTTGAGTGTATTTATAATCCTTATATTTGGAGAGTTTGAGAGTATTTACAATTTTTATATATTTGATCAAATAAAAAAAAAATTGCTAAAAAAATTGGTGATTCGTAAAAGGTAATTTCCTATTACGAATCAAACACTTTTAGTGTTCCAATTCTTATATATTATATCAAATAAAAAAAAAATTGCTAAAAAATAGGTGATTTGTATAAACTAATTCCTTATTACAAATCATACAATTTTAGTATCTATGATAAAGTACCGACTTATTTTGAATATATTCTTAAAACGGTCTCAAAATATAGTTAAAAACAATTATACAAAAAATAACATCACAAAATATATAATAGAAAATGAAAAAAAAATAATGGTAAAGTAATAATGACAAATATTTTAAAATATGTATAATACGGAATGAAACTAACGTCAAAAAACAATTAATGGAAAACTGAAAACTGGATGCAAATGTATCGAATTAACCTCAAATAATATTTAACGGAAAATCGGAAACTGGATGCAAATGCAAGTATTATACTAATCTTAAAAAGTAATTAATAGAAAATCGGAATATAGATACAACTGCATTAAACTAACCTCAAAGAATAATTAATGGAAAATCAAAATGTGGATACAAATATATCAAACTAGCATAAAAAAAATAATTATCGGAAAATCGGAAACTGGATGCAAATGCATTGAGCTAACCCTCAAAGATTAAATTAACGGGAAATCGGGAACTGGATGCAATTGCATTGAACTAACCTCAAAGAAAAAATATTTATAAATTGGAAAAATAATGCAAATGTGTGGAACTAATGTTAAAAAATAATTAACGGAAAATCGGAAACCGGATGCAACTGCACTGAACTAATCTAAAAAAATACACTGGATACAAAATCTCAATAAATAATTAACAAGAAATCGAAACCGGTTGCAAATTCATTGAACTAACCTCAAACAATAATTAACGGGAAATCGAAACTAGATGCAAATGCAACTTTATAAAATAATAAACGAAAATCTAAAACTGGATGCAAATGCATTAAACTAATCTCACATAATAATTAACGGGAAATCAGAAACAGGATGCAAATGCATTGAACTGACCTCGAAGAACAATTACCAAGAAATTGGAAATTGGATGCAAATGTATTGAACTACTGAAAAGAATAATTAACGAGAAATCATAAACTAGATGCAACTGCATTGAACTGATATCAAAAAATAAATAACGGGAATTAGAAATTAGATGCAACTGTATTGAACTAATCTCAAAATATAAATAACGGAAAATCAGAAACTGGATGCAAATACATTGAACTAACCTCAAAACATAGTTGGGTTATATGTTGTGGGAATGTCTCGATAAGTATAGTTTTACATTTAAAATGGTATTTATCTTATCTCTTTCCGTATGATTGGGAACTCTTTGCTATTCAAAGTAGTTCAATATATATGAACTTCGCCTTATTAGGTAATATCACAAAACTTCAATCAAACTTTTATTATTAAACAACAAAATGAAGTTGAAGGGTTTTATCAAAGGTGAGTTCATTTTTTTTTAATGGAGAGTGAGGTTTTCACGTTATAAGAAATCTGGTTGAGTGATTAATATAATGTTAATATATATAATAGTTATGCATATTTGCAAATATTTTTCAGAATAATTAATATAACAATACCCGTTCGTAGATAATATTTGAAGATTCCACATAATGAGCCATGCATAATTTAAAGAATAATTAGCGGGAAATTGGAAATTGGATAATCTTCGATGATCTCACATAGTAAATTAAGCATAATTTACTTTTTATGTCATGTTTGCAATGACACTACAGATGGATCAGTAAAAGTTGGTATTACACACCATATTGGATAATTATAAGAAAATCAGAAATTGGATTCAAATACATAACTGGGCTCAAAGAGTGATTAACGGGAAATCGGAAACTTTATGCAAATTGCATTAAACTAACGACAGAGAATAATTAACGGGAAATTAGGAATTGGATGCAAATCCTTGAAAAATATTTAACAAAAAATAGGAAACGGTATGCAAATACATCAAACAAACCTCAAATAATAATTAATGGGAAACCGGAAACTGGATGCAAATGCATTGAACTTTACTAAAAAAATAATTAACATAAAATAAAAAACCGAATGCAACTATATTGAACTAACCTTATAGAATAATTGGTGGGAAATCGAAAATTAAATGCAAATGCATTGAAAAACCTCAAAGAATAGTTATCGGGAAATCAGAAACCGGATATAATTGTATCGAACTAACCTCGAAGTATAAATAATCATAAACTAGATGCAGATGTATTGAACTAACTTTAAAGAGTTATTAATGGAAAATCGAAAATTAGATCCAAATGCAATGAACTAATCTCAAAGACTCATTAACGAAACATTGAAAAATGGATGAAATTGCACTGACTAACCTAAATTAATAATTAACGGGAAAATATAAATTTTATGTAACTGCATTGAACTAACCTAAAAAAATAATTAACGGTAAATCAGAAACTTGATGCAAATGCATTGAACTAATCTCAGATAACAATTAACATAAAATCGGAAGTTGGATGCAACTGCATTGAACTAACCTCAAAGAATAATTAACGGAAAACCAAAAACTGTATGCAACTGCATTAAACTAAAATCAGATATTAAGTAGCGGGAAATCAGAAGTTGGATGCAAATGCATTGAAATAACCTAAAAAAATAGTTAACTAGAAATCGGAAGTTAGATGTAACTACATCGCATTAACCTTGATCAAAGCATAAATGTCAACTTTTTTAGCCTTATCACATGAGTAATTACGAATAATTAGGAACCCAAAACGAAAGTGAGTTTATAAAAACAGACTCTTACATGTATGCAAACTGTATAGAAATTGTAAACTATCGAACTAACCAACAATTAACGGAAAATCAGAAACTGGATGCAGATGTATTGAACTAACCTCAAAGAGTAATTAATAGGTGATTGGAATCTGGATGCAAATGCAATGAACTAATCTCAAAAACTAATTAACGAAACATCGAAAACTGGATGCAACTGTACTGAATTAACCTTAATGAATAACTAACGGGAAATCATAAAGTGGATGCAATTGCATTGAACTAACCTCAAATAATAATTAATGGGAAATTAGAAACTTGATGCAACTGCATTGAACTAATCTCAAAAAATAATTAATGAGAAATTGGAAACTGGATGCAACGTACTACATTAAACTAACCTCAAATAATAATTAATGAAAAATTAGAAACTTGATACAAATGCATTGAACTAATAACCCTAAAACATATTTGTATTATGTGTAGGGGGAATAAATGTTTCAACAAATATAGTTCTGCATTTTAAGTAGTGTTTATTATAATTATTTTATTGTGATTGGGAATGCCTTGCTATTCAAGTAGCTTCAATATTATCTTACCACATTAGGTATTCTCACAAAACTTTAATCAAACTTCTATTATTAAACCTAACAATAAAAAGAAGTCGATAAGTTTTATCAAGGTTTGGTGCTTCTTTTTTATAGAGAGTGGTGCAAGAAATTTAAATGAGTAATTAATATAATTTTCATATCTCATAGCTATGCATAATTACTAATATTTTATAGAATAATTTAATATAACGGCACCCGTTCGTAGGACACGTTCATGTGATAATCTTTTCAAGTGGGAGTAGTGTATTCTTTGAGGATATGGAAACAATCAATCTGTTTCAGTGATTTGTACACATTAGTAAGCCGAATGGTGATGATTTACCGCTAAATCACCATAAATCTAATAAAACTATTATACAAGCTAGATCGAGTTTAAGATAATTTGAAAATTACGGATTAATATTCTAAACTACAAAGTGAATAGGCTATCTCAATTTGATCCCTTAGTTTCCAAGTACTTATGCACCATAATTGTTGCTCATTAAGCTATTTCGGTTTATTTTCAATAAAAATATATTATTATTCAAAAATTTGCCGTTAAATCACCATAAATCTAAGAAAACTATTATACAAGCTAGATCGAGTTTAAGATAATTCTATTTGAAAATTACGGATTAATATCCTAAACCACAAAGTGAATATGCTATCTCAATTTGATCTCTTAGTTTCCAAATACTTATGCACCATAATCGCTACTCATTAACATATTTCGGTTTATTTTCAATAAAAATATATTCTGATTCGAAAATTTGCTGCTAAATCACTATAAATCTAAGAAAACTATTATATAAACTAGATCGAGTTTAAGATAATTATATTTGAAAATTATGGATTAATATCCTAAACCACAAAGTGAAGAGGCTATCTCAATTTGATCTCTTAGTTTTCAAGTTCTTATGTACCATAATCACTGGTCATTAACGTATTTCGGTTTATTTTCAATAAAAATATATTCTGATTCGATAATTTGTGCGAGACATTTTGTAAAGCTTTTTCAGCACACAAAATATTTAATAGATCCCGGGCGTATGCCCGGGTCCAAAATCTAGTTATGTTACTATTACATATTTACAGGAGTCCAAACATTGCAGAACTTCAAGACATATATTTGTATCCACGGACATGTATATTTATTTGTATCAATGAGATTTCTGACTAAGATGCGAAGGTATTTACTGTAAATGTAACAATCCCGGCATGGCCGAGCAAAATGGCTAGTATTTTTATATATGAGATGGATATATTGACATAATTTTGAATTGATATATATCAGATTTTTCAAGATATCGATACATATCGACCGACATATCCGATATATATTATTGACTTTGTTGACTTTGACCTATCTTTGGTCTATTTTTTATTAGTGTTTCCAATATGTATTGGTATATATCAGTCATATATACGATATTTTTTGATATATCAACCTACACAAAATAATTTTGACCAGTCAACAAAAAAAATATATATATATATATATATATATATATATATATATATATATATATATATATATATATCTGATATTTCTGAAATGTATCGATTTTTAGGATACACGAATTGAAATATTGTCCGACTTCGAAATTTTAGGCCTTGGATGACTCAGAAACCATAAATCACACCAAGGTGAACCAACATAAGAAGTGGTTTGGAATAACACTTCTCATCATTTCACCACGTGTTAGTCAACATGCAATGTAGAGAAAGGAAAGCACGACATTACAGTTTTATATAGGAGCATTGTTTGGCGGTATTATGAAATAAAATTATGAAGAAATGGGGAACAAGTATTAACTATGATGACGTTAGTTGTGGCGATAAACACAAGTACATAACCCCAAGAAGAATCCATTATGTTATAATTTGTAGTCCCATTAGCAGATGCTAAATCTAGCAATCTTCCCCATCCAACCATCAGTTCATCTTCTCATGTTCCTGCTAAAATACCAATAGATTTCATAAGAGCAAGGTGAGGGTGTCTTAAAAATATGCAAATTTGAACCCTCAATATTGAACATCATATACCAACAGAGAATACATACGAAATGACAAAAACCATATTTTGATCCATCAAATGTATGAGATTGCACCAAGACAGACCCAACAAGGTAGTCATTATATTTGAAAAGTTCGCTTATGGGAAAAGCTAAAATGGTCGGTATGAAAAAACGGTCTGTGCATGTATTAAAATACGCTTTCCGGGCATCAATCGTATTCTTCTCTCAATACAGACATATATATCATGAGTATATTGTAAAGTAATTTAGTATCACATACATATAGGGAAATAACTAAGTAACTTTGAAAGTGATGACTCAATACGTTTATAAATTGTTTGTTGAGGTTAAGTGATTCGAGAGTTTTTTTTTAATTTAAGAGACAGAGAAGAGAAAGTTGTTGATTCCGAATATTTCAAGAGGCATGAGATAATATGATTTTTTTTTTCATTTATTGAGAGAGAGACCGAAAAGGAAAGGATGAATATATTTATGCATGGTAATAAAAGTCTTCATTTATATGACTAATAAATATAGGCGTACATGTACACTTGGTTTTTTACCTGAATTTACACAAAACTCCTTTGTGAGTGTGTTATAACTTAAGGGTATAAATGGAAATAAAAATTCAAATGACGGAGTAGTCCTTTTTAAAAGCATTGAATAATTTATTTTTATATATAATCAAGAGTATTTAGTGGTAGATAAAAGGTTGGTCTAATTTAAAAGGTCAGGTTAATTATGGTGTACTTTACGAATAGAGATGTGGCTAACATACAATCAATCTAACATAATAAAGAAGACTGATCTTGAGGAATTTGAGTGTTAATAAGTAGTGGCCCTAATTGAAACTTCCAAAGTTAACTTATAGCTTAGATCTAATTTAATGCCTCAAGATATGTATACAAATAATTTAGGACTCCAAAATCTGAGGATTCAAAATGGGATAAAACAATCCAAGTTTAATTAGGATACAAATTCATAATTAATAACGACCCTATAATTGTGCTAAGTTGCAACTATTAAAGGAAATAAAATCTCTCTTCTATCCCAAATTTAAGATTTCACGTAAGAGCCTTTTCTTTTCCTTTATACTATAGTAATTCACATAAACTGTCCATTGATTTCGATAAATTCAAACAATATATTAATCAAATTTGAATAGCGGATTGAAAGGGTCAAGAAATTAACAACTTAATTAATATAGAAGATAATATGAAGTTTTCTTCAAAATTTAACATAAAATGTCAAAGGTAAAGATAATTTTTATAAATTATGTTAGCTAGGAACAAAATTAGAGTAATGTCGATGAGCTAATGCACAGTTTGGGTTTTAGGAAGCACATACATGAAACTCCTTTTAATCCATTGGTTCTTTCGAACACACATAAAAAACAGTTGCAATTGAAGCACATAATCATTTGATAATTGGTAGCTTTACAAATTTGAATTTTATTAGATAATTGAAACAAACATGACTGACAATTAATTATGCAATGTTTTGTTCAAACATTCAAATTGAACACAATCATTTGAACAAGACAACTGAAAGAAGCCAAAACAATTTAAATAGGAATCGTACATCAAATTAAATTACCATATTTGTATAAGTTAGCATTTAAAATGAGATACCAACTTAGATTACCAAATTAAACGGTGTGACAAAGTCACGGACAATTTCTAGTCAAATATATACTAAGACGTGTAGAACCAGAGGATTCAATTCAATTCAGTTCTATATTTACTTGATTGAATTCTAAAGATGTTACAAACAAAGAAACAAAACAGACGGTGACTTGAGAAACCGCGAGGCGCTGGTCGTTTATCTTGGAGAGACGAGTCTTGGTCGGCTCTAGCTAGCTTGGACATCGGTAATGCCTGAGGCGCAGGTCGCGTTCCATCAGGCTTTATCTTGAGTGCAGGTCGCGCTCTATACATGAAAAACTATATACAACTTTACACTCCCCCTCAAGTTGGTGCATAGATGTCAATCATGCCCAACTTGTCAACTGAGCTGTCAAACACCTTGTGAGATACACCTTTGGTAAGAACATCAGCTAATTGCTCCTTTGAGGTTACGAACGGAAAACGAATAACCTTCCTGTCAAGATTTTCTTTAATAAAATGACGATCAACCTCCACATGCTTTGTTCGATCATGCTGAACTGGGTTATGCGCAATTTGAATGGCAGCTTGATTATCACAATGTAAATCCATAGGCTTTTAAAGCTTGAAGCCCAATTCCATCAAGATAGTACGGATCCATAACAATTCACATACTCCCTGTGCCATACCTCGAAATTCAGCTTCTGCACTCAATCTGGCAACAACTTTCTGCTTCTTACTACGCCAAGTTACAAGATTTCCACCGACAAAAGTGAAATATCCTGATGTAGAACGTCTATCAGTTTTATCACCAGCCCAATCTGCATTTGTGTATTCGACAATATCTAATACATCATACTTTCTAAACAGTAAACCTTTGACAGGTGCCATCTTCAAATACTTCAAGATACGAGAGACTGCATCTATATGTTCTTCACTAGGACAATGCATAAACTGACTAACCACACTCACAGCATAAGCAAAATCAGGTATAGTATGAGAGAGATAAATTAACCTTCCTACAAGACGCTGATACCTTCTTTTATCAGTAGGAACTTGATCAGGATGAATGGCGAGTCCATGATTCATCTCAGTGGGGTGTCTCCATTGGTTTGCAATCTAACATTCCTGTTTCAGCAAGCAAATCTAGGACATACTTCCTCTGTGAGAGTGAAATCCCCTTTTTAGACCTTGCAGCTTCAATACCCAGAAAATACTTCAGTTGTTCTAGATCCTTCATTTCAAATTCTTCTGACAAATACTTCTGCAATTCATTTATTTCCTTCAGAGCATCCCTTATAACGATCATGTCATCAACATACACAATTAGAGTTGTAATCTTACCATCCTTGTTGTAACGCCCGTATTTAAAATACATATTTATTTATTATTTAATTAATTTAATTATTTAGTTAAAATTCGTTGGATTGGATTTGGGATACGCGGGCCTGATTTCTGGGCCCAAGTCTGTATTGGGCTTTGGTTTCAAACCCAAGTATATAATCACATTGTTCTAGAGAATAGGGTTCTTAGATAATAAAAAAAAATAATAAAAATGGAGGCGTCTTGTTTGCTCGAGCGTTAGAGCGCGACGACTCGGACTAGGAGGAATTCGTAGGAGCTGTTAATACAAGTGAGTAGCCATTTTTGCTATTTCACCGGATTTATAGTTTTTCGGTATCGGTGTATACTGCCTATTGATACTGTTCATTATCCTGTTTTATTCGACGTTGTGCGTGTCGTATTTATTAAACTTTGTTGAATATCGGAAATTTTTACTGAACTGTCGAAGCTTCGAGAAGTTGTTAATGGCGGTGCAAGCCCCACAGCAAGATTTCGGCCTGTGTTTCCTTTAAACTCTTTCTGTTTGTTGTTTTGAACTGTTATCTGGTGGGGTTGTGGTGGTACATCGTTAGGGAGTTGTTCAAGCTCTGAAGGGGCGTTAATGGCGTCGCCTGACCGGACCTTTTTTATTTGAACCCTTGTCTTTATGACTTTTACTTTGTTGATTTGAGTTTGGGTATTGAGGTTGGAATAAGGGCTGTCGAATGGGTGCTGGAAAGGGCTGTCAAAGCTCGGAGAAACCATTAATGGCGGCTCACCCAAACACTCCAGTAAAATAGTTTGAACTGTTTGATGGTTGTTTGTGTTGGTGGATGGATGAGTGGTTGTAGTGGGGTAAGGTAGGGTGTGTGAGGGTTGTAAAAGAGGTAAGAGTTGAAAGCTTCAAGAACGTTAATGGCGGTCGGATCTGTGATTGGAGAGCGATTTCGAAAACTGAGAATCTGGGGTTTCTTGAGGAATTAAAGTTTTGGGGTTTTTCACCCTAACCAATTTCGGTTGGTTAGTTTTGGGTGGTGTGTGAAGGCTTTTGGGTGGCCAGAAATTAGGTTGGAGCGCTGGAGAAGAAGAAGGGGATCGACCACTGCTCTTGATGCTTTGGTTGGGTTTCATTTGAGTTGGGCCGGACCACACCAGTTTGGTCACTTTGGGCCAGATCACATCAGTTTTGTTATTGGGCCAATTCTTTTTAGTCTTTTGTTTTGGGCCAGGTTAACATGTTTAGGTGGGCTGGTCCCTAAAAATTTGAAATGGATCGTATGAGACCTATTTAGTTTTGAAATTTTCAAGTTGAGCCAAATCAGTTTGTGGGCCGGGTTAAACCGGGTCAGTTTAGCCCAGTCGCTTAGGACCAGGGTTTGAACTCTTTTTAAATATGGGTTTGGGTGAGGACCAGGTGAGATGACCACCGATTAGGATCGTTGACTGTTGGGTTGACTGTTGACCCGTTGACTGTTGACTTTTTCCAAAAATGTTATAGATTGAATTTATGGACCAATCCGATGGTAGGATGTGGGTGACACTTGTATAAACTTTTTTGTCAGTATCTAATATAGATTTGACGTTGAGGTTGTGTATTTTTGACACGTGACGAGATAGAAACTTTAGGAGATATAATATTCCTAAAACGCTATAAAAATGTTATGCGATATGTTTGAAGCAATTGTGACCCTATATAATATGTTGGGATATATATATATATTAAATGCAATTTTTTTAGAGAAATAAATGTATAAATGCTCCATTATTTTATATGTGGGATGCTATTAGGAGGTAGTATAGTATTTGTGGATATTTCCCACAGGAGGTGGCGTAGTGCAATAATATATTGGCACGTGAAAGAATGAAAGTGGTTATGAGATATAATTGAGATATTTCTAAATATTGTGGCTTAGTACAATAAGGTATTTGACCTGCACGTGATATAGTGGAATTATTATGAGTCGTAGATGTATGACACTTGAATAAATTACGTAACAAAAATCCTAGAACCTAGCTACCACAACTCATGTGATTTGGCCCTTCTGGCGTTTCAGTAAATCTGAATGGCCCTTTTGGCGTAAGTAATGTGATTGGCCCTTCTGGCGTTTCAATAAATCTGAATGGCCCTTCTGGCGTAGCCGAATAATGGTTTGATTATTCCATTCGCAAAATTAGAACGAGATGCGCGATATTTTATGTCGTATAATGGCAGTACTTACATAATGGCTTTCGTGTGAGGGTTACCTGGTGTGCGGCATCCCGCTCAGGGTAGTTACGCATGGAGTGGTTCATTATGTAAGAGGAGGCATGTGGATGTACATGTTCGGCGTTGGAAAGCGATTGTGGTAACCAGGGAAACTAGGTAAGACATAGATACGACATGATTTTAGGGACACGCAAAGAAAGCCTTAATTAATATAATTATGGTAATATGTTGGTTAAAAATAAATAAAGGATTATATATAGTTTTGCATAAAGGTGGGTCAAACTAATTACTTGTGCAGAGACGACCCACTCTGTAATTGAGCATGAAATACGGTAAGTATAGAATATGTTTGGCTGGTTATTAGTTTAGTTAAAACTTAAGGCGCCTTGTGGAGGAACTAAATGCCTTTTTATTATGCGTATGGTTGGTTGTGTGGTTAGTGGGAAGTTAAGGTGCCTCAGTGGAGGAACTACCTGCCTTACTTATTGTAGTTAAGAATGTTGTATTAGTTGTGGGAAGTTAAGGCGCCTCGGTGGAGGAACTAACTGCCTTATGGATTGTGTATATATATGTTTAAGTATATGTTGTATTTTAGAGCTACTCACACCAGCATTTTTATAATGCTGACCCGATTTGCATGTTTGCTTATCGGGTGTGTTCATTAAATGAACATAGTTGATAAGTCTTGATAGGTTTCATGTTGAAGAAGGTTGGTTACTGCTTGTGGTTTGCATTAGCGTCACATTCAAGATATGTTTTGTTTTTCCTTAAGGTGTAATAGATTTTTAGTTGAGACAAATGTTGTTTTATATTTTCAGTTGTATTTAAATAAAGAGTTATTAAAAAGAGATTTGTAACCTAATCTTATTTGTAAATTTTTGTAATGAAGATGACTTTTGTTTAAGTTTAAAATTTTTATTGGTTTTTAATTATCCGCATATTTAAACTGTTTATGGGTTTTTGGGAGTTGAGAGTGCGTCACAGCTCGAAGATCGAAGAGTCGGGAACAAATATTGTTTTCCCGAATTCTGTCGAAATTCGGGGTGTGACACTTGTGTTTGATAAACAAGGTATGGTCAGAATTGCTCTGTTTGTACCCAAAAACTCTCATTGACTGTGTAAGTCTTCCAAACCAAGCTCTTGGAGACTATTTCAGGCAATACAAAGCCTTCTTCAGTTTACACACCTTCCCAACATCTTTGGGATGGTTCTTCACACCTGGAGGCATATCCATGTATACTTTTTCCTCCAAATTCCTATTTAGGAATGCATTCTTCACATCAAGCTGGTGTAAGGGCCAATCTTTATTTGCTGCAAGCAAAATTAAAATTCATACCGTATTGATTTTCGCCACAGGTGCGAAAGTCTCCTCATAATCAATTCCATAACGCTGTGTCCATCTGCATTAAGCTTCACAGTAAACACCCAATGACATCCAACAATCTTCATTCCAACAGGCATATCAACTACCTCCCATGTTACATTCTTTTGAAGGGCTTCCAATTCTTCATTCATTGCTTTCTTCCATTTTTTATCTTTCAAAGCATCCTGCACGTTACTAGGAATAGATATAGTAGATAATTGATTTATGACAAGTGCATGTGACTCAGAAAGGCTATGGTTAGACATAGAGTTAGCTATAAGATATTTGGCATTGGCTTTGATGTGTGGTTCATATTATTTCTTAGGAACTCCCTTACTAGCTCTTTGTGATTGTCTAGGTTCAAGACTTTCTAACCCAACAAATTCATTAACGGTTATAGGAGGTACCTGAGGCGGATCATTCTGATCGAGATCTTCAGTTATTGATGTAGAAGGGGAAATGTCGTGTACTACAGTTTCAGATACATCCGGATCATGTGCTTCCATCTCTACTGCTACAGGATCAATTTCTACTTCAGGAACTTCAAATTGTTCCTCCAAGTGTTCCAATTCCCCAAAGACATCAGGATTCCCTTCACCATCACTCTCCCCCTGAAGGGAAGACTGGGAAACTCCCCCTGAGTAATACGAGTCGGATTCATGGAATGAGACATCAAGAGATATATACATCTTGTCCGTAATTGGATCATAACACCTACCTTTTCTGAAACTTGGCATAATCGACAAAAATACACTTTTTCGCACGAGGATCAAATTTACTTCGTTCTGGTTGTGGGATATGGACATAAGTTGTACATCCAAACACCCGAGGGTCCAAGTTAGGCATGGATGGGATGGACAAAAGTGTATGGAGTTTCTAATAAGGATTCTGGAACTCAATTACCCGTGAGGGAGTACGGTTTATAACATAGGCTGCTGATTTCACTGCTTCACCCCAATAGGATCGAGGTACATTCATGCCAAACAAGGAAGCACGAACAACTTCCAACAACTGCATGTTCTTCCGTTCTGCTAAACCATTTTGTTGGAGGGTACCAGAATTGGAGGTTTGATGACGAATTCCAATTGACCGACAAAATTCAGACATGAGGCCATTCACAAATTTGCCACCATTATCAGACTGAAAGACCCTAATAAATTGTTGATATTGTGTCGCCACCATTTTGTAAAAAATAGTAAACATCCCATATACATCACTTTTGTGTTTCAGTAATGACACCCAAGTCATGCGAGTGCAATCATCAATAAAGGTCACATAATAACGAACTCCAGAAAAAGAAGAAACTTTGGCAGGACCCCAAACATCAGAGTGAATTTTCATAAAAGGAACAGGATATCTATTAATACTTGGTGAATATGAAATACGGTGGCTCTTGGCCAGTTCACAAATGTCACAATGAAACTCAGAATCACTAACAACTGAAAATAACTGAGGTTGCAGCCTCTTAAGATAACTAAACAAAAGATGACCTAACCAACGATGCCATAACCACACAACTTCTTTTGCATTCTCGACCTTATTGACCTGATTAGCTTGCCCCAGAGAATTCTTCTGTTTCTCTCCAGTTTCTGTCAAGTCCAGATAGTACAGTTTTCCCCTTCTAACACCATAACCAAGGACTTGTCGAGTCAGAATGTCCTAAAAAAACACAGAAGGATGGATAGAATGTCACAGTACATGCAAGTACTAGAATGATTTGACAAACAAACAATAGGTTATAAGCAAGGGATGGAACAACTAAGATAGATTCAAGAGTGAGGGTTTTAGATAACACAATAGAACCTTCTCTGCTAACCGGAGGTAGAGTACCATCTGCAGTAGAAACAGCAGTTTGAGGTGAATCTCTAAGACTTTTCACAAGGCTAGGGTCATTTGTCATATGGTCAGATGCACCTGAATCAATTATCCATGTACTATTCGAAATAACCTTACCATTCATACCTGATTGAGTTACATTAGCCGAAGCATGGCCTGGATGGCCATGCACAACATTAGCAATGACAGCCTTGCTTATATTCTTTCGTGGCCTCTTTGCGAAGTCCCACCAATCAGGATAACTAATCACTTCATAACATCTCTCCTTGTTATGACCCAATTCTCCACAAACACTGCACTTTTTATCTGCATAAGGATTGGATTTACCTTTAGGGTGGCATGAAGGACCAGAGAAACCGGGTGGAGTAATGGTCTTGCTATGAACATCCAAGACAGAGGATTCAGTTGATACAGAGCGCCCCATAGCTTGTTTCTCCGATTGCACCTTGCGAATGTAAGCATAGCTTTGCTCCAAGGAAAATTTAAGTTCCTTGCGAAGAATCTCTCCACGCACCTGATCATACTCCGAATCTAGTCCACGCAAAAACATATGAATCCACAATCTAGTCATTGTTGACTTCTCATGAACTACAGCTGCAATATTGTTATTCTGGGATGTCACCCTTTGATCAATCTCCTGGAACATGGCCACCAATTCGTTATAATAGGAAGGAATAGGTCTCCCATTCTGCTTCGCTTCAAAGCACTTCGTATTCAATTCAAAAATTCGAGTTTCATCAGAGTCATCATAAAAGGTCTTCTCCACAGCCTCCCAAATGTCTTTCGCAGTAGGAAGACGAATATATCGATTCATAAGATAAATCTCCATAGAATCAATAAGCCAACTTTTCACTTTTTAATTATTTGTTGCCCAAGCTTCATATTCAGGCGAAGTCATATCCGGTTCAACCTTTGCGCCAGTCAAAAAACCAATCTTTCCCCTTGCTCCAATATGCATCCGCATGAGAGGAGCGCATATGGTATAGTTGGATTCATCTAATAAAATAGTTTTTGGGAATGCGGAGTTGTCTTGTGGGGTGTAGTGATGATGTATGACGTTTGAAGAATTGTTGTCAGATTCAGCCATTGCAGAAAAAAAAAAAAAAAAAATTTGGGTTTTAGGTTTAGGTTTGGGGAAAAAAAAATTGGGTTTGAGATTCAAGGATTCAATGATGGTTTGATTAATGGTTGTAATACGCAGTGGATTTCAATGGTTTGGCTTTGATACCATGTAGAACCAGAGGATTCAATTCAATTTAGTTCTATATTTACTTGATTGAATTCTAAAGAAGTTACAATTGTTTATATAGAGGATACAAACAAATAAACAAAACAGTTAGTGACTTGAGAAACACGAGAATGGTCACTCTGTTTGTACATGAGACGGCGAATTCGGCGCTCTAGCCTCTTGGACATCGGTAATGCCCGAGGCCGTCATTCGCTCTATACATGAAAAACTATATACAGCTTTCTACAAGACGGTGTTCTAACAAAAGCCCTTGTTCATTATGCCAAGGTTAGAATTGCAAAAATATTAGTCAAAAGTTGTGGTTTTGACAAGGATATATCTTGAATCAAAATTATATCATAAAAATGTAGCTGCTAAAACCCTTTCTAATGCTTGTCACCTCTCTTGTACAGTGATTTTGGCAAGGTAGTTAATAGAAGAAAAGTATACGCGGATGGAATGGCTAAATACAATCACATATAGCATGTCCACATCAAAATTTATGCTCAGGCATCAATGTGCCAGATGCAAAAATAGGATGTTTACTCCTCTAGTGCATCTGGAAAGACTATACACGCAAATATTTTGTTATCTAAGTATGATTTGGAGTTTGGACAAGGGCTCATCTTGAATTAACTACTTTAAAGTGGCTACTTGATGTTTAGCTAGCAGACCTCTTGTAGAGCATGTAATTTCTGAATTTTTGTTTCACCTATCTATAACTCATAAATACCAAACCCCACCCCCCTCCTTTAGGCAATCACACATCCGACTATCAAAAATTAGCATAACCAGCAAAATTTAGGCAATCACACATCCGACTATCAAAAATTAGCATAACCAGCAAAAGATAACAGAGATCTTACGAGTTGAGTTGCGTTCCACCAGGACTTTGCAGTGCATCGTAGTGGCCATAACCATGATAAAGAACACGAATAGGATTTTCCTTCCCATATTCCTTCCCATATTCAGCTATAATCTTGAGGTTTCCAGAGATATTGTCCCTCATATAGACAGTGATAGGCATCCTGCAAACAAAAGTTGAATAATGTAACATCCGAAGACTTTTAAAATAAAACCAATGAAGCTACATATACAGAAAGAAAGCTCAAACCTACAATTATAAGGGACACAATTAAGCTGACAACCTTAACAACCAGGTACCGTACCTCACTACCTGGCATCCCTTTATTGAATACCCAGTACCAACTTGTATGTGCACAAATTGCAGAATTCTATATCTTACAATTGTTTATCGAAAAAAATATATATCTTACAATTTATTAAATCAAATCTTAAAGCAAAATGATTATGATCTTTAAACACGAGTCCACTCTTTTGGTGGTGAATCTTACTCAATTAGGTATGATCTAAAACTTCAGTAATAAACTTTTAATAAAAAAAACAGTTCTCATTTTCAGAAAATATCAATGAACAATAACTCCTTTTATTCTTTAGTTTTGTCTTTATGTTAACACCCGACAATTAATAAAGAAGAGGGTGTGTGTGGGTGTGTACTGTTAACACTCAACACTCCCAAACTGTTATGTAATTGGATTATCCAGGGTAACATCCAGTCCTCGATAACAACCAATGGACCTCCAGTGCGCGCAGTTTGTGGCAGACAATATTTTTCACAAGAAACAATTGTATTCATTTGGTGTCCGGACTATTTTAAAATCCAAGATTCAATTCAGGCAATTTTTTCCCTTCTTTTTAACACCAACATTTCTTTTTTATCAACTTTCCTCAGCGAAACCAAGCCTTATCAAAAAATACTATGACAGATGGGAATCGTACAATTGTAGAAGGCTTAACCAATACAAAAAAAAAAACTTCTGTTTCTCTTTCTCCTATGGACCTGAAGGATGTATTTGTTTATTGCCTTCGTCACATGTACCGCAAAACACATACGGAAGTTGATACTATATCAGGTGATGTAAACTGTAAAGGGTTGCACATCAGTGTATTCAACCTTAAAGTAAAATCAACTACAATATGCTATTAACTATTAATAATGCACCCGATTAAGAACTTCTTTAGTTTTTTGCGAAAAGAAAGTAAAGTAAAGCAAGACAAGAAAATTTTAATACGCTCTCAAGCAATTATCAAATTATGAGATCATCAAATCGGAAATAATAACAAGTAGCCCATATCCAATTGTTTAAAAAGAGATTAAGACCATTGGAGAATACAAGACTTACTGCAACACATGTGAGGACATCAGCAACTCAGGTTCTCCTCCCCAAATATGAGCTTGTCTCATCTGCATAACATATGCATCAAATTCACCTTCAAGAAACCTGCAGATAGACGACCTGTAAAGGTTTTATTTCACACATTGCCTTTGGGCACCAGGCCTGCCAGGTATGTGACTCAAGCTCAATAAACAACCTTAGATCAAAGGACTCAGAGATACTTGGCTCATAGAAGCACATATTCATCTCTGGACAATGTGCACACTATAGTTTTTATTGGTCCAAAATGATGTTTCCAACATAGATCGACATCCTCATATAGGCTGGCCATATCCAAATTTGTGTAGAAAGCTGTATTCTGATTTCTGTGTATATTGCGCGAGTCGCGCCCAGATATGATGTGGATAGAGCGCGACCCGCACTTAGACGTTCGGGATGTCCAGTGAATTGAGCGCTACACGCGCCCTTCTCTAGCGCGAGCTGCATCTCAGGGTTTCCGAGACTCCAGTGATTTGAGCGCGAACCGCGCTCGTCTCAAATGTAAACAAGGTGCGACCCACGCCCCGTGTTTCTTAAGCCACCGAATTTTATTGTTTCCTATTTTGTAAACTTTATATATGTAACTACAAGAATTACCCCTAATGGAATTACTAGTCTTCTCCTTACTCTTCCCTCCGTCCTCTTTTCTTTTTCTCTCTCTTTGTCTTTATACATCCTTTTCCCTCAACCGCTCCCTCTCGTTCGTTCATTCATCTTGATCCTCTGTCTCTCAGCTTGCCACCTGTCCCACGCCGTATACCGCAGTTCTCGGTGGTTAGGGTTCCGCGGCTCCTATCTGCTGCACCCAGTCGTCCCTCCTTACTCTCCCACTGCCCACTCACCACCCCGGCCATATACCCGCAATTCTCGGCGGGTATCGTGTCGCGTCTTAAATCCGCTGCACTCGGTCTTCTCTCCACTATTCTGTATTCGGGCCATTCGCCACCCATGGTGTCACACGTCATGAATTTGACCCCTACAAATGCCCTCTCTCGGTCCCATTGATGGTCCATGACCACCTATGGGCCGAACTCACGCCTCAAAGCCGGGTTTATCTCCATTATTTTACGATGATCCGCCTGCTAACTGACACGTGCTCCATCATTAATGTCGCGTGAGAACGGCGCATGCGCCGTACGAATTTGACATCCCGATTCTCGAGGCCCACGCGTCCCATTTCCCATGGTTCCTCTCTCTCTAATTTACGCCTTTGCCCCTGTCTTTTCAAATCCGCCCAAACCCTTCATTTTCCTCAACCCCATAAACACCCAATTCCTCGTTCATTTTTTTCATTTCATTTTCCTCTTCCTCACCGCTCAGCTTCTTCCCGCAGTTCCTCCTTCTCAAGGTTCACTCCTGCTCCGTTTCCGTTGCGTCTGTTTTGGTCCCTCCACCCTTTGGGCGGCTGTTGCATCTCAGGTTTGTCTTCCTCCTTCTCACTCCACTTCGTTTACTGCTTTACTCCGATTTCAATACTGTTCCGCCTTCTTTTCTCTCTCCTGACTTGTGTTCTTCCCCCATTCTTCCCTGTCCCCTCTTAGTGTCCATCGCGACATGTCGGGATCTGACTCGGCGGATTCCTCTGCCACCACGGATCCGGCGGATCCGCTCTCTTCTCCATCTAGGTCTAGCCACTCTACCGCGGACATGTCGGACTCTCCGAAGTCTCACTCTCCCAACCCTGCCGCTGTACCCTCTACCTCTGGGAGGAAGGCTTCTCTTCCTCCCCCTCCATCATACTACCGCCGCCCTAATTTAGAAGCTGTTAAAACTGCCTATGACATCCCTGCTGATGTGTTTTTAGAGCACGTGACTGGCGTTACCCATTTTCCCACTTGGTAGGACCATGGCCGGGATGTTTGGTCGCGACTGTTGGCGAGATAGCGGCCGGCTTGCGTTTCCCTCTAACTCTTCTTGATATCGAGGTATGCAACCATTTTAATATCCCGCCTTGTCAAGGCATAGGTAATTTTTGGCGAGTGATGTACGCCGCTAACCATTACAACAAAACCCACACCCCTAAAATCCAACTCCGCGACATGGTGGCTCATTTTTATTTGAAAAAGAGCACCAAATTCGGAAGCGTAGGGTACCACTCCTTTTGTACACGTCCGCGGAAGAAGTCTTTTGTTCTTCGCCTTACAACCTCAGACAAGGTGTGGCACCATTACCCTTTGTATGTGTCTGGGAGTTTTATTTCCGCGGACCTCCCTTCCGGTTTCTCTAAGGCATCTCGGTTTCCTTACAAGTGGTAAGTAAAACACTCTGGTCCCTTGATCTCTCGGCGTATCCTTCTTTCTTCGTGTTTTCTTTTTGTGGCTCAGGTTGGAAACCAGACTCTCGTTCTCAGTTTTACGCCGGCATCTCCTCTACAATTTTCCAAGACCTCCGGACTCTAGGGAGTAATCAGTGTGAGGTTCTCGGCATAGACCCGACAAAGGCAACCTCTTTTTGCTTGACCCTCCCCAAAGATATAGGGAAATACCAAGGTCCCTCTACCGCTTGCCGCCACCCAAAGAGCGCAAACCCAAATCCTCCCCTTCTGCCAAAAGAAAGCGCCCAACTCACCGATCCTTTGGCTATACCACCAAGATCTCCCACTCCAAGGCCGCAGCCCAAAGAGCCGCCGCTCAATCCCGCCCGACCCCTACAAATACCGCCCCTCTTCCTACTCTGCGTTAAGCCGGATTTGGAAGACGAACTTACCTTAACCCTCTTCAACTATCTTTGGCCGGGCGGACATGGCGTCTAACAAGCTCAAACTCTGGGATAGCGACTCCGAGGGTGATGAGCCCACTGAAGCCGCGGCCCAGAGCCCTCCTGCCAAGAAAACCCGGACGGCTCCTCCGTCTCCCTCAGAGCCACCAACCCAAATTCCACGGCCTCCAGTTGCCTCTCGTTAAATGCAGACGAGCGGTCCTTGGCCGACCCTCCCTCCTCCGGCGCTGTTGAGTTATGGCACCCGCGATTTAAGGCTCGCGATCGCGATGTAAATATCCGCGACTCCGCCCTTGACAATCCTGCGGTCGCTGCCTCTTTGTTTTTCAGCTCTCATCTCCCCCGCGACCAAGCATACGGTGACTCCGGCTCCTTTTCCTCTCACCGAACATCAATTTATACTGGCTGGGAAAAGGTATTCACTTAAATTCCTTTTTTTTTTTTTTCTAACGAATACCTCCTCAGCTGAGCCTGGATATCGGCTATGTGGTGCGGGGGCTGACCAATACCTTGGACTCTCTTGAAGTCGCGAAACAAGAGATCAATGGTCCCAACGGGTGGAAAGCCAAGCATGCCCAGTTGGAGAAAGACCGCGATGCTCTACGGATCGTTGCCCTGAAGGCCCAAAAAGCTCTCCAACAGGCAGAGGACAAGCACCGCGACTACGTCGCTGGGGTCACCTCCAAGATGGATAGCCAAAGGGAGCAGGAGAAACTTGCTACTTAGGCCGCGGTGGACAAAGCTGTAAAAGAGGCGGCTGATCGATTCCGAGGCTTGGCCGAGAAGAAAATTGCTCGTGAATTGAAGAGCCAACTCGAAGAACTTGCTGCCGCCGGTCGTCTGCTGCCCGTTCAGCCTGTAGCCCCAGTCCCAGTCGCTGATACACAAGCTCCACCCTCGATCGACCACGAGGCTGCGGCGTGGTTTACTCTCTTGGTACTTCAGTAGCGGTCACCTCCCCCATTGATGTTGATGCAGATTCGATCCCTGCGGAGGAAGGGGCCGAGGCTTCTTCCCAGCAGGAGGTGGCTGAAGGGCCGCAGTAGCTTGTTTTGAAATGTATTTGGTACCTCTGTGATTCTGATGTTCACTCTTTAACAATATGTAATTCGCCTGTTTTTCTGGGTATGCCCAGCAGGTATTTAATCAAATGTGTGTGTCTTTTGTTAGCCTTTCCCCTTATATTGTGAAATCATTTTTCTTGATTCTCGTGCACCCATCCGCTTTTATTTACTCTCTTCCCAAAAGTGGGATCTCTTCCTTGGTGTTTATGTTACCTCTTTGCACATACCTTTTAGTTGGCTGTGAAGCCTGTTGGGGCGGCCCAATTTAGCCCAGATTGATTTGGACTTAAAGTCCGTGAATGGCTCTTCCCCCCCGGTGTCCTTGTTCGGCTGTGAAGCCTGTTGAGGCAACTCAATTTACCCCAGATTGATTTGGACTTATAGTCCGCGAAGGGCTCTTCCCCCCCGCTGTCCTTGTTCGGCTGTGAAGCCTGGTAGGTAGCTCAATTTGCCCCGAGTTTGATTTGGACTTATAGTCCGCGGCTTCTCTTCCCCAGCTGTCCTTGTTCGGCCATGAAGCCTGTTGGGGCAGCTCAATTTGCCCCTTGTTTGATTTGGACTTATAGTCCGCGAAGGGCTCTTCCCCCCCGCTGTCTTTGTTCGGCTGTGAAGCCTGTTGGGGCAACTCAATTTGCCCCCAGTTTGATTTGGACTTATAGTCCGCGAAGGGCTTCCCCAACGCTGTCCTTGTTCGGCTGTGAAGCCTGTTGGGGCAGCTCAATTTGCCCCCCAGTTTGATTTGGACTTATAGTCCATGAAGGGCTCTTCCCCCATTTGTCTTTGTTCGCTTTGAAGCTTTGTTGGGGCAACTCAATTTGCCCCAGTTTGATTTGGACTTATAGTCCGCGAAGGGCTTTCCCCTCCTTGTCCTTGTTTGTTCGGCTGTGAAGCCTGTTGGGGCAGCTCAATTTGCCCCCATGTTGTTGTTCTTCATCCCCACCCTCTTTCTATTCAATGAACTACAATAAACAAAAGACAAAATTCATGTTCTCTCACACAGCATTATTCATTAGCATTTCTATCTTTACTCCGCTAACAAGAAAAATAGAAACAAAGCTAACTAGAAACTGCCTCCGCCATGGAATTTTTTCAACATTCTGATATTCCATGGTTTCTCTATCATTTCCCCTGCTGAAGTCTTTAGCTTGTAAGTTCCCGCAGTGCCCTTCTCTGACACGGCATAGGGTCCCTCCCAGTTGGGACCCAACTTACCATCATTCTCTTTCTTAGGGCGGTTAACGCGCGCAGCACCAAATCCCCACTTGGAAAGTCCGCGCTTCACTCGCTTGTCATATTGTCTCTGCAACCTTCGGGTGATATTCCTCCACCCATTATCGTGCTATTTCTCTCTTTTTCTTCTATGAGATTCAAGTCGGTGGCTAAAATCCTCTCATTTATTCCCAATTCCACGGCTTTGGTTCTTGTCGTTTTTTCTATCATTTCCACTTTGGGATGACCGCTTCTACTCCATATGCCATGGCGAACGGTGATTCCTTAGTAGACGTCCACGGTGTGGTGCGATAAGCCCATAATCGTGATTCAACTTCGTCCATTACGCACCTTTACGATCCTCCAATTTTTTTCTTTAAGTTATCTATTATAATTTTGTTCGACGCCTCGGCTTGACCATTCCCCTCAGGATTGTAGGGAGCTGAGAACCCCTGCTTCACCCTAAATGCCTGAAGAAACTCTCGTACTTTTCCTCCAGTGAACTGAGTTCCATTATCCGCGATAATGGTATGGGGAAGCCCGAACCTGCAGATGATATTTTCCCATAAGAATTTCTTTACATTCTCTTCTTTAACCTGTTGCAAAGCCACACCCTCTACCCATTTGGTAAAATAATCCGTAGCCGCCAGCATAAACCTCCTTTTTCCGCTTGCCATTGGCAGAGGCCCAACAATATCCAGCCCCCACATGGAGAATGGCCAAGGGCTGAACACATTGTGCAAGGGCTCGGCTGGAGCATGTATGAGCGGTGCAAACCTCTGGCACTTCTCACATTTCTTGGCGTACTCTGTGGTGTCTCTCTTCATATGAGGCCAAAAATACCCCTGTGATATCAACCTGTGGGTAGTTGTTCGCCCTGCGGAATGACTCCCGCAATCACCTTCATGAACCTCTGCCAAAACCTCCACTTTTGCCGCGCCCTATACATCTTAGTAATGGTCCGGGAAATTCCTCCCTGTATAGGTCACCCTCAAGCAATGTGTACCTCTGACTCTGCTATTCCATTCTTCGTCTCTCCTATTTATTCTCTATCTCCACTCCCCTCAGAAAAGCATTTATCGGTTCCATCCACCCCTGATCCCACTCGGCAAAGGAGCCAAACTCGGCCTCATCTGATGTACTTGGCTTGCTCAACACTCTAACTTCAATAGATCGACCCTCTGATCCGGGTAGCACCACCGCTACATACGCCAGAGCATCGGCATGTCTATTCTCTTCGCGGCCTAGGTGGGTAAACTTTATTTTGTCGAACTTGCTTGCCCTTCGCTGTAGCACTTCCAGGTATCTCGCCATCCGAGGGCATCGAGCTGCGAACCCTCCATTCACCTGACAAACTACCAAATTGGAATCTGAGAACACAGATAACTCATTCACCCCCAGATCTTTGGCCAAGTCTAATCCCGCTATCACAGCCTCATATTCAGATTCGTTATTCGAAGCCGCAAACCCCAGTTTCATTGACAGCTCCAGGCGATTGTTCTCAGGAGTTACTAGCACGACCCCAATCCCATTTCCTGTATCTGTAGCATAACCATCCATGAAAACTCTCCACCCATTGCGCATATCCCAAGGATCTAAAGGATCATGGGTGACCTCCCCTCAGATTCCATTACCATTTCCTCTCCCCAAAGTGGGATCCTCTCACTGAAATCGGCCGAAACTCCGCCATGGCTTGCGCCTTTTCAGCCGTCCCGATGCGTGCGTAATCTCATAAGAACTTAGTAATCTTGCCCCACTTCATCCTACCTACCTAACTTCGGCCTTCAACGCGCGTTTTTGAGAGGCAGATTCGTTACTACCACCACCGAATGCGCTCGGGCGCAAGCTTCAACTTAAGGGTTGAAAATATCAAAGCCAAAGCATACTTCTCAATCCTACTGTACCGGGTCTCCGCATCTAGTAGGGTTTTACTTTGAAAGTAAACTGGCTTTTCTATCTTGTCGGCCACCCTCACTAGCACAGAACTTATTGCATACTCGCTAACTCCCAGATATAAATGCAACTTCTCGCCGGCGGTCGGTGATAACAACGGTGCCTTCCTAAGTAATCTTTCAACTCTTGGAAGGCTCCTTCACACTCCGCGGTCCAATGGAAATCAGGAGTTTTCCTCAGCATATGATATAGAGGGCTTACATTTGTCCTCAAGATTTGCAAATGAATCTGTTAAGTCTTTGCGACCCTACCCGCCAATCTTTGGACTTCCTTCACATTCTCACGAGATGGCATCTCAATCACCGAATCGAATCGTTCGGATTCGCCTCTATTCAGCGGTGGGTGACTATGTATCCCGAAACTTTCCCCGGGTTACCCCAAAGGTGCATTTCTCGATTGAGTTTCAGCTTATGCTTCGTGGTATGCCAAAAGTCTCATGGAGACCTTCTAAGTGTTCCTCCTCCGACATACTTTTTTCCACCATGTCGCCAATGTATATCTCGATCCCCTTTCGAATCTTGCCTTCAACATCTTTTCCCCCAACCGCTGAAAGGTTGCACCGGCATTTTTCAAGCCGGGCGGGCATCCGGGTGTAAAGAGGTGCCACCTCTACCACGAAGGTGGTTTTCTTGGTCCGCCCATACATCGCGACTGATTGTATCCCATCGACGCATCCATGAAGGAAAACACCTTATATCCCGCCGTTCTATCCACTAGCTCATCCACCGGCGGCATGGGGTAACAATCTTTTGGGCATTCCTTATTTACATCTGTGAAGTCCACACACATTCTAACCTTACCGTTCTTTTTGGCACCACACCACATTCGGACACCCACTCAGAAACTCTACCTCCCTTATGATCCCCCTCCTCCTTCAAATTGCACTACCACCTCCTCGCGGATACCTTCTGCATATTTGGTTCTTATGCTCCTCATCTTTTGTCTTACTGGTTTAGCATCTTTATTCATATGCAAGTGATGACAGGCATATTCAGGGTCTAAACCAGTGATATCCTCGATTACCCATGCAAATACATCAGTATTGTCCATCAAAAACTGCACCAGCTTGCGTTTCCATTCTTCCGGCAAGTCGGCTCCCACCGAGGTAAACTTTTCTTCATCTCCCACCCCAAGGTTCACTACTTCCACCTCATCCAAAGTTTTCGGTCCCAGCGGAGGCTCGTACACCCCTATCTCCGCGCCTCCTCGTGAATCGCTATCGCGATCCCTATTTCATGTGACGGCTCCTCCCCTTTGGTACCACGGACCATATTTTTTACTGTAACCTGATAGATGTTCTGTGCTGCCACTTGATCCCCCCTTATTTCATACGTTCCCCATTAGCCGAAGCGGACCACCCGTAAAATGTCGATGGGATGGCCTTCATTTCGTGGATCCATTTTCTCCCTAGGATGGCATTATACCGAGCCGGAATCCACCACCATAAATCGTGAACACCGTCGTAGGTAGGGCGGCAGAATCGGTAACATCAATTCCCCCATAGGCTCTGTCATCTGCTACCATTGAACCCATACAGATTGGTTTGAGGAGCTTTCAACCGCTCCCTCATCGATATTCATTTCCTCCATGGCCCCTTTAAACAACAAATCCATCGAACTTCCGCAGTCTATCAACACTCTCTTTACCAAATAATTACCCATCGCTATAGTAATCACCAACGCATCCTCATGCGGGGAAGTCACTGATTCCAAGTCTTTTGGGGTGAACATTATGCCTTCCTCACCCTTCGCGATTCCCCCCACTAACCGCGGGTATCTTTGACGACCTCGCTCACCTGCTGTAGACTTGCTGTCCTTCTCACCTTTTCTCTATGTGCATTTCTCCCTAGGGTTTCTCCACTAAAGATGACATTGATGGTACCTAGAATTCTAGCTGGAGCAGGCACTCTCTCGGCTTGGCGAACCTCTGCGACAAACTCCCTGAGCATCCCCTTTTCAATCATTCTCTCCACTAACCACTTCAAAGCATAACATTCATTCGTGGCATGATTCCCCGATCGATGATATGCACAGAATGGCTTCCCTTCTATTGCCACCGGTGTGCTCCGCGGACCCTCAAAGTACTGTTGCTGTGGCCCCTTAATCAGCGGCAAAATTTCCTCTAAGGGTCTGTTAAGCGGTGTTTGTTCGATTTCTCGGTATGGTTTCCTCTCCCGGATATCCCTTCGCGCATGATATCCCGTCTTGTCGTCCGGCTCCGCTATCCCCTTTATACCCTCCTTTCTCTTTTCATCCATTCTCGCTATTTTCCTTTTCGATCGTCTCGATCGACGACAGACCGCGACCTTTCCCCGCTCTTTTTTTGTTCCTTTTATGTTCCTCTGCATTATATCTTCAGTGGCGTATGTATTTTTCCACCTTGGGATATAAAGCATGCAACGGCGTGATTTCGATTTTGAAACCGACTCATGAACCCCGGTTCCCCGCCCTCAAACCGTGTTGGAAGGCTATTACCGCGGTATGTTCTTCCAAATTTTCAACTCTCAATGTCTCCTCCTTAAACCTGCACAGAAACTCTCTCAATGATTCAGCAGACCTTTGTTTTATGTTGAACAAAGCCGCGATATCAACCACCCTTCTTTTCTGGTGTATGAAGTGGTCAACAAACGCGCGCTCCAGTTCTTCAAACCTTTTGATGCTCCGCGACGCCAACCGATAATACCAATCCGAGGCTCCCCCTTTTAAACTTGCGGGGAACATCATGCAGCGAAGCCCATCATACTTACTCTCCTGCCACAACGGCATCTGCTGCCGGAAATGGTGCAAATGATTCGCCGGGTCTCCCTTCCCATCATACCTCTCAAACCTGGGTTGGGAGAACCTCTTAGGCACCTACGAATTCCATATCGAATCCGCCAGTGGATTTTTGTTGAGGCTTGCAACCTCCTTCTGCGTAGCACTCTGGTTTGCTTTTTCTGCTGCGCGGGTTATCTCCCTATCCTTCTCAATCATAGCCTTTACTACCTCCAACGTGACACCCACCGTTGGTTCTGCGTCCGGTGGTGGGTACTCCTTATTTTCCCCTTCCACTTCACGCTCGATGCTTACTCCGCTCTGTTTCCCCATGTGTACTCTCTCTCTTTCTCAACTCATCATTCTCATTTCAGAGTTCGGCTATCTCTTCCTAGAGAAGTTTGGTAGCGTCCGCCCGCCCACGCCGATATATTTCTTCCTCACGCTTCTTTTCCTCCTCCCCTACCCTTTCCACCTCGGTGCTCTCTGTTTCCTCCACCATTTCTCTAATCGTGGCTTTCTTAGGTCTCCCTACTCCTCTTTTCACTACAGTAGCCATTTTAGTTTTCGGCTCCCCATAGACGGCACCAAAATGTAACTACAAGAATTACCCCCAATGGAATTACTAGTCTTCTCCTTACTCTTCCCTCCGTCCTCTTTTCTTTTTCTCTCTCTTTGTCTTTATACATCCTTTTCCCTCAACCGCTCCCTCTCGTTCGTTCATTCATCTTGATCCTCTCGTCTCGACCTTTGCCACCGTCCCCGCCAGTTTACCGCAGCTTCTGGTGGTTAGGGTTCTCATGGGTTCCTATCTGCCGCACCCATCGTCCCTTCCTTACTCTCCCATCGCCCACTCACCACCCCGCCATATACCCGCAATTCTCGGCGGGTATCGTGCCGCGTCTTAGATCCGTTGCACTCGGTCTTCTCTCCACTATTCTGTATTCGGGCCATTCGCCACCCATGGTGTCACACGTCATGAATTTGACCCCTACAATATAAACAATTGTAATCTCTTTAGAATTCAATCAAGTAAATATACACTGAACTGATGTCTTTGAAGAATTGGAACACTTGGAGAAACGATTTGAAGTTCCTGAAGTAGAAATTGATCCTGTAATAGTAGAGACAGAAGCACATGATCCGGATGTATCTGAAACTGTAGTACATGACATTTCCCCTTCTACATCAATAACTGAAGATCTCGATCAAAATGCTCCGCCTCAGGTACCTCCTATAACCTTTAATGAGTCTGTTGGGGTAGAAAGTCTTGAACCTAGACAATCACAAAGAGCTGGTAAGGGAGTTCCTAAGAAACAATATGAACCAGACATCAAAGCCAATGCTAAATGCCCTATAGCTAACTCTATGTCTAACCATACCCTTTCTGAAACCCATGCACTTGTCATAAATCAATTGTCTATTGTATCTATTCCTAGTAACGTGCAGGATGCTTTGAAAGATTCAAAATAGAAAAAAAAAAAAAAAAAAAAAATGAAGAAATTGGAAGCCCTTCAAAAGAATGTAACATGGGAGGTAGTTGATATGCCTGTTGGAATGAAGACTATTGGATGTCATTGGGTGTTTACTGTGAAGCTTAATGCAGATGGAACTATTGATAGATATAAGGCGAGATTGTTTGCCAAGGGATACACACAGCGTTATGGAATTGATTACGAGGAGAGTTTCGCACCTGTAGCGAAAATCAATACAGTTCGAATTTTAATTTCACTTGCAGTAAATAGAGATTGGCCCTTGTACCAGCTTGATGTGAAGAATGCATTCCTGAATGGGAACTTGGAGGAGGAAGTATACATAGATATGCCTCCAGGTGTGAAGAACTATCCCAAAGATGTTGGGAAGGTATGTAAACTGAAAAAGGTTTTGTATGGCCTAAAACAGTCTCCAAGAGCTTGGTTTGGAAGACTTACACAATCAATGAAATTTTTGGGTACAAACAGAGCAATTCTGAGCATACCTTGTTTATCAAACACAAGGATGGTAAGATTACAGCTCTAATTGTGTATGTTGATGATATGATCGCTACAGGAGATGATCCGAAGGAAATACATGAATTGCAGAAGTATTTGTCGAAGGAATTTGAAATGAAGGATCTAGGACAACTGAAGTATTTTCTGGATATTTAAGTTGCAAGGTCTAAAAGGGGATTTCACTCTCACAGAGGAAGTATGTCCTTGATTTGCTTGCTGAAACCGAGATATTGAATTACAAACCGATGGAGACACCCATTGAGATGAATCATGGACTCGCCATTCACTCTGACCAAGTTCCTACTGATAAAAGCAGGTATCAGCGTCTTGTAGGAAGGTTAATCTATTTATCTCATACTAGACCTGATATTGCTTATGTTGTGAGTGTGGTTAGTCAATTTATGCATTGTCCTAGTGAAGAACATATGGATGCAGTCTTTCGTATACTGAAGTATTTGAAAAAAGCACCTGGCAAAGGTTTACTATTTGGAAGGTATGATGCATTGGATATTGTTGGATGCACAGATGTAGATTGGGCTGGTGATAAAATTGATAGACGGTCTACATCAGGATATTTCACTTTTGTCAGTGGAAATCTTGTCACTTGGCGTAGTAAGAAGCAGAAAGTTGTTGCCAGATCGAGTGCAGAAGCTGAATTTCGAGGTATGGCACAAAGAGTATGTGAATTGTTATGGATTCGTACTATCTTGATGGAATTGGGCTTTGAACTTCAAAAGCCTATGGAGTTACATTATGATAATAAAGCCGCCATTCAAATTGCACATAATCCAGTTCAGCATGATAGGGCAAAGCATGTGGAGGTTGATCGTCATTTTATTAAAGAAAATCTTGACAGGAAGGTTATTCGTTTTCCTTTTGTAACTTCTGAGGAGCAATTAGTTGATGTTCTTACCAAAGGTGTATCCCACAAGGTGTTTGACAGCTCAGTTGACAAGTTGGGCATGATTGACATCTATGCACCAACTTGAAGGAGAGTGTAGAAAGTTGTATTCTGCTTTCTGTATATAGGGCGCGAGTCGCACCCAGATATGATGTGGATAGAGCGCAACCCGCTCTCAGACGTTCGGGATGTCCAATGAATTGAGTGCTACACGCGCCCTTCTCTAGCGCGGCCTGCGCCTCAAGTGATAGTGATTTGAGCGCGACCTGCGCTAGTCTCAAGTGTAAACAGGGTGCGACCCACGCCCCATGTTTCTCAAGCCACCGAATTTTATTCATTCCTATTTTGTAAACTCTATATAAACAATTGTAATATCTTTAGAATTCAATCAAGTAAATATATACTTAATTGAATTGAATCCTCAAGTTCTACAATTTCAAATAGGACTAAGTTTTTCACCTAGCTTCTTCTCGAATAACAAACTTACTAACAGCGCAAAGTTTTAGAACGGACAAACTGTTTGATTGGGACAACAAATTCATTATAAAGACATAAGCCAAAGTTCCAAACTAAATATCAGTTTTCAGCTCAACTCCATACGAGTCATTAAACTTTTTTAAATTAGGTGTATTTCCAATAATATTTGTTGTTTCATTAATTATCACTAGGCCGCATAATTAATGTGTTAGAACATGAATAAAACAAACATCAAAGAAAGCTAACCATTCAGTGTCTGCACGCCTCTTAATGAACTCATTCACAACCTGTTGAAACCATAAAGAAATTTTGATAGCATCCACATAAATAAATTTAAGGTAAAAAAATTAAATAAAAAATAACTTCTGCATGAACTAAGGCGCAAATAGAATGAAATTCATTCAGAATCAGGAACACATAAAAGATTGATAAGAAAGTTACTATTCCGTACATTTTGTTGGAATATTGTTGGGGGAGACCTCGTTAATGAAGTGAAGTTTGTCCTTCAAACTAACAGTATGCCTAAGGGTCTAAACTCCATTCATTTGCTTAGTTCCTATCCTTCAACAATCTCGAACTATAGACACATTTCTTGTTGGAATGCAACCTACAAATGCACAGCCAAGATTCTTTTAAAAACATTGACACCTGTTGTGAAATCTATAGGAAGCATGAACCAGTCTGCCTTTGTTCCCAAAAGCTCAATTCAATTCAAGACAAATTACTTTTGCCTCATGAACACCGCAGAACCGCCTATACAAAGAAACATATTTCACCTAGGTTTCCCCTTAATATTGACACGAGTAAGGTCTATTCTATCATACAGTTGCTTGGGAAGCTGTTGAGAAAAGAGTGCCTGTAAGACTTAATTGTCCACCCAGACTCCAGAACTGGATCAAGTTTTGTTTTTCAATCCCCTGTTTCTCAATTTTTGTAAACGGAACATCTAAAGGGTATTTCAAAGGAATGAGGCGTTTGAGACAGAAGAATCCCGACCCATCTCCCCACCATCGATTAGTTAATATTATGGAAACACTGGGTTGTCTTCTTCTTCAGAATTTGATATCAGGAAGGATTGAAGCCCTGGGCAAGAAGGCCAAAGTTTTTAACTTATTATTTGTAGTAGATCTTTTACCGTTACTCAAAGGATATGTGAACTCTATGGATGCTTTCAGGGGTACTTGGAACCAAATTTCAGACTAAAGGTGAACAACTTCAAAAACAACTTTGTTGATTATAGAAATGAACCAAGCGGAACTGAGAGTCAACTACTAGCTGATATAGTTGATGTGCAACTAGCAGCACCACCTGTCACTTATTCAGGACTACCCTTAATGGCTACAAGATTGGGTATCACTGTATCAGGGACTGGAAGGCAAGGCATTTCCAGGGAGGCTGCAGATGATTTATTCTGTTCTTTCAACCTCCAATGTCTGTCCCAGATTTATGTCCTGCCAAGCAGGCAAGCTCAGTACTAGAACAGCTTACAAAGATATGCACCAAATTGCTTTGGAGTGGTCTAGATATCAACCTTGGCATGTTGTTAAGAATAAAATTATGAAGGATATACACTGTATTTACAAGGATAACTTAAGGAGTTAGAGGATAACTTCCAAGTCAGGTTACTTACAAACTCACTTGCCATTGTGGTGGACTATTAGGAACTAATATATGATTAAAAAATGTGTGTGGGTATGTAAGCCCTGAAGCTGATCAAGACAGACAAACTAACACAGATGCTACCTTATCTGCTGCAAGGGCTGGGTTTGGTTGTGTCATTAGGATTTAGGAACACTGAAGGAGTAATACTAGACTATACAGGTTCAAAAGACTTGCATTATGTTATCTTTCAAGAACTGTTTATGAACACAAAGGATGTGTGCTGCACCATCAGAATAAGGTGGAAGTGGCTACATATTCTATAAGAGCAACCATCCTACCAGGAATTAAGAAGCGTCCTTCCTCCTTAGCACTCCCTTAACCTGACCAGGGCAATACAAGGACTGGCTACATGTTACTTGAGCCTCGCCTTTTGTACATGTCTATAGGGAGACAAATAGATGTGCAGATTGTTGGGGTTTATACCAATACCAATCGATTCTCCCACTACACAAATAATTTGTATTTGAACACACTTCAACTCTAGACAAATTCGAAATATCAACTACAACCTATACTAACATGTCCAACTTGCTAAACAACTATTAACAACAAATAATAATGTAAAGCAGAATTAAAACAAACGACAACACAAAAATATACCATGGTTCGGCCAATGGTGCCTACTTCCACAAGAGCTAGTTCTTTATAAAGTGGGAAGGAAGATTACAATCTCTCCTTTCAGCCTCTCACCTTACTAAATCACTCTTATCTCTTTACAAGGTTGTCTCTCTGTAAAGGTTATCTCTCAATCTTGATAGCTTTCAAGATTGGGTTTTCTCTGACATTTGTGCTGCCTCTCGTGTGTTTTATGGGTGTTAGGTTTTGCCAAAAACCTTAACTCTTATTGCAAACTTGCGGTCCCAATTTTCTTCTGAAAATAGACTTGGGCGCGGGTCGCGCTGAAGGTATTGGAAGTCTTCAACGGCATGGGCGTGGGTCGCGCCTTGGTCAAGGCCAATCTGAACGCGGGTCGCGCTCAAACATTTCCACGCATAATGAACTCCTTTTCTCTCTCCTCATGTGAGGGATAAAGCCAACAATCTCCCCCTCCCGAACAGTGAGGGGGCTTTCTCCATGCAATTTCCAAATCAACAGGAAGAGTGTGTTGCTATTCCGGCAATAGCACAACAAACATCAAACTTACCTTCGGTAAGACTTTGGTCATCATATCTGACCCGTTCTTGTTGGTATGGATCTTCTCGATACACAAATGCTTGTCTTCGAGTACTTCTCTAATCCAATGATAACGCACGTATATGTGCTTGGATCTAGAATGAAAACTCGGATTCTTGCTCAAATGGATGACACTCTGATTGTCACATAGAACTACAAACTGTTTATGCTTTAGCCCTAGCTCGTCGAAGAACCTCTTTATCCATAGCAACTCTTTGCAACACTCACTGGCTGCAATAGACTCGACTTCTGTAGTGGAGAGGGCAACACACTTTTACAACTTTGATTGCCAAGAAACTGTTCCCCCTGCAAAAGTAACCAGATAACCGGAGGTGGACTTCATCGAGTCAACATCACCTGCCATGTCTGCATCAGTGTAGCCTTCAAGTAAGGGCTTATTTCCACCAAAGCACAAACACAATTTGGAAGTGCCCTTAAGATATCTCAGTATCCACTTAACACCTTCCCAATGCTCCTTCCCCGGATTTGACAGAAAACGGCTTATAACGCCCACGGCGAAAGTAATATCCGGTCTTGTACACACCATGGCATACATCAAACTACTCACTGCAGATGCATAAGGAATCTTTTCCATCTGACTCTGCTCATGCTCACCCTTTGGACACATCTCTTTGGTCATGCAGAACTAGCCACCAAGCGGACAACTGACTGGTTTCGTTTGATCTATGTTGAATCTCTTCAACACCTTCTCAATGTAGCTTTCTTGCAAAAGCCACAACTTCCCACTCTTTCTGTCATGAGTGATCCGCATCCCAAGTATCTGTTTTGCTTTACCCAAATCCTTCATCTCAAAGGACTTACTCAAGTCTTTCTTCAGTTTGGATATCTTGTTGATGTTTGGGCCAACTATCAACATATCATCCACATACATCAATAACACTATGAAATCCCCATCTGAAAATTTCTGAACAAACACACAATGATCGGAAGCAAACTTCTTGTATCTTTGCTTCGCCATAAAGGAATCAAACTTTATGTATCACTGTCTCGGTGCTTGCTTCAACCCATACAAGCTATTTATCAACTTGCATACTAGGTGCTCTTTGCCTTTGACCTCAAACCCCTCTGACTGGTCCATGTAGACATCTTTTTCAAGGTCTCCATGAAAAAAAAGTTGTCTTAACATCTAGCTGCTCAACCTCTAGGTTCATACTTGCACCAAAACCTAATACCACCCGGATAGAAGTCATCTTCACTACAGGAGAGAAAATGTCATCAAAGTCAATACATTTTCTTTGACTGAATCCTTTCACAACAAGGCGAGTTTTGTGCCTTGGGTGAGGATTGTTCTCCTCATGCTTGACTTTGTATATCCACTTATTCTTGAAAAAATTTCGTCCTTGCGGTTTCTCAACTAACTCATAAGTGTGATTCTTATGCAAAGAATCTATCTCGTCATACATGACCTTCAACTACTTTTCTTTGTCTGTACCTTCAAGTGCCTCTTGATAGTACATAAGTTCTCCACCATCCGATAGTAGCATGTACGTATGTGGTGGATACCTGGTTGAAGCTAGTCTCTCTCTGTTTGACCTCCTTGCCCTATCTGCTGGTGCCTCAGGAGGATGCACTTCTGCTTGCTCTGGTGGTGGTTCATGCATCTCATCTGCATTTTCTATATCAATAGTTTTTATCCAATCATGAGCAATAGGATTCTCATCATGAGCTTCAAACTCATAGTTCTCTACATTCTCAATGCCTTCTACACGTTCCACAGTAGAAATAACTTCTGGTTCTGAATCAACAAGATCATTGGTGAAAGCCTGTAGCTTCTCACCCTCCTCAAAGTCTGCTATGGTTTGGTCTTCCAGGAACACAACATCTCGACTTCGGATTACCTTCTTGTTAATCGGATCATAGAGTTTGTAACCAAACTTTTCATCTCCATAACCCAGAAAAATGCACTGCTTGGCTTTGTTATCAAGCTTGGATCTCTCATCCTTCGGAATATGCACAAATGGCATGCACCCAAATACCCTCAAGTATCCATGATCAACATCTTTGCCTGACCATACTCTCTCTAGATAGTCACTATTCAGAGGCTTTGACGGTGATAGGTTGATCACATGCACGGCTGTACGCATTGCTTCTACCCAGTAGGTTCTAGGTAGCTTAGAGTGAGACATCATGCATCTCATCCTTTCTATAATGGTACGGTTCATTCTCTCTGCTATTCCATTCTGTTGTGGTGTCTTAGGAACGGTCTGCTCATGACGAATCCCATGACTCTGGCAATACTCTTCAAACGGCCCAATGTACTCACCCCCATTATCTGAGCGAATACACTTCAACAACTTCCCAGTCTCTCTTTCCACCATGCTGTGGAATTTCTCAAACACGCCAAGTATTTCATCCTTGGTCTTCAGACTATAGGCCCATATCTTTCTTGACGCATCATCAATGAAGGTCAAGAACTATGAAGCTCCCCCATGGGACTTCACTTTTATAGGACCACATAAGTCTGTGTACACTAGTTCAAGGACATTATCCTTTCTATGAGACAGGAATCTTTGGAAAGACACCCTGTGTTGTTTTCCTACCAAACAGTGAATACATGTATTTAAATGTGTACCTTTAATGTCTGGCAAGGCCTTTTGCTTAGCAAGAACTTCCATCCCTTTTATGCCCATGTGACACAGCCTCTTGTGCCACAGTTCGGAGGAAGAAGCTTCTTCGCATTCACTTCTACTTTACACAAACTAGCATGTGTTTTGTAAAGAGAGCAAGTTTTCTTTCCTTCCTCGCTACAATGGAACCTCTGCTTTCGGTTCCATACCCATTTACCAAACGAGTTTACAAAGCCATCGCCATCTAATTTCCGGCCGAATTAGGTTTCATCAGATGTCGGGGACATGTCTTACATTCTTGAGTGTCAAGGTGTAGCCGACATTGGTTTCTACATAAACATCTCCAATGCCTATAATCTTCAAGACGCCACTGTTGCCCATCCTCACTTCACCATATTCACCACAGGTGTAGGTAGTGAAGAATCCCCTGTGCGGAGTGACGTGATAGGATGCTCCTGTATCTATCACCCACTCTGTATCCTGACATGAGGTACTAAGACAGCACACACCATAATCTGACACAATTCCCACTAGGTCGTCGACTAGTGCGGTAGTATTTCTACCTGTGTTTCCGTTCCTCTGCACCATGTATTCATGTACACAGTTATTCTTCTCATCTCAATCTATTCAATGTTCTGCACTCATATCTAAAGTGGCCCTTGGTGGCACAATAGTAACATTGCCTCTCTGCCTTAAGAATTCTAGCTTCACCCCTAGATTTACTTCTGTCATCACCTCTAGAACGAGATGGTTTTCTGTATCTACCTCTCCCCCATTTCTCTATGACAAGGATCTCTGAGTGTGAGGAGTTTCTTTTTAAACTCCTTCTAGTCTCCTCATTCAACAAAGACGTGTTAGCCATCTCCATGGTAACAATTCCATCCTTGGCTGCTCCGTGTAGAGAGACTGCTAATGTCTCCCAACTTTTGGGTAGAGAGCTTAATAGAAATAAAGTCTCAACTTCGTCTCCCAAATCAATCTTCATCAAATGCATCTGATTGATGGTATTCTGTAATTCGTTAAGATGCTCAGACATTGAAGAACCTTCTTGGTACTTCGTGTCGGCAAACTTCTTAACGACCAGCACTTTGTTTCCGCCCGACTTCCTCTCATAAAGGTCTTCGAGTTTCTTCCACAAACCAAAAGCCGTAGTCTCTTGGGATACATGGTGAAAGACACTGTCGTCAATCCACTGTCAAATGTACCCAATTGCTTGTCTGTCAAGCTTGCTCCACTCAGCCGCGGCAACCGCTTCCGGTTTTTCTCCTCCATTCTCAATGGGTTGTGTCAAGTGCTTGCAATATAGCAAGTCTTTCATCTTGGCTTTCCAAATGGTGTAGTTCTTCCTATTCATACTCGTCATGCGAGTGTTCACGAAATGGTCCATTTCTACAAGTTATTTAAACTCAAATCTTCTCTCAGGAATTTTGTCAAACACCTTCCGACCAAGATTTGGATAACACCCTAGGCTAATCTAACCAAGGCTCTGATACCACTTGTTGGGGTTTATACCAATACCAATCGATTCCCCCACTACACAGATAATTTGTATTTGAACACACTTCAACTCCAAACAAATTCTAAATATCAACTACAGCCTATACTAATATGCCCAACTCGCTAAACAACTATTAACAACAAATAATAATGTAAAGCAGAATTAAAGCAAACCACAACACAAAGATATACCGTGGTTCGGCCAATGGTGCCTACTTCCACAAGAGCTAGTTTTTTATAAAGTGAGAAGAAATATTACAATCTCTCATTTCAGTCTCTCACCTTACTAGATCACTCTTATATCTTTAAAGGGTTGTCTCTCTATAAAGGTTATCTCTCAATCTTGATAGCTTTCAAGATTGGGTTTTCTCTAACTTTTGTGCTGCCTCTCGTGTGTTTTATGGGTGTTAGATTTTGCCAAAAACTCTAACTCTTATTGCAAACTCGCGGTCCCAATTTTCTTCTGAAAATAGATTTGGGCGCGGGTCACACCTCGGGCAAGACCAAGTTAAGCGCGGGTCGCGCTGAAGGTACTGGAAGTCTTCCACAGCATAGGCGCGGGTTGCGCCTTGATTAAGGCCAATCTGAGTGCGGGTGGTGCTCAAACATTTCCACGCAGAATGAACTCCTTTTCTCTCTCCTCATGTGAGAGATAAATCCAACACAGATCGACTACCTAGCTACTCATGCTTTAGATCAAGATTGCCATTACTTTGTCCTCCGGTCTCCTGATGAACAACTAACTAAGAATTTTGTAAAAGCGGACGAAGAAGGTAAGATTTACCAGCGATTGAGGGCAGGGTCGGCTCAAGCCAAAGTGTGGCCTTAGGCGATGCCTTTATTTGCGAGGCCTTTATTTCTAATGCCATCTATAATCACCAAAAAAAAAATTCATCAGATATTCACAATTTTATTATAAATTAAGAGCGAAAATCTAGTATTATGACTCAAATCGAACGAAAAAACGATAAGAACGTAACCAAATAAACATCAAAACTATAAATAAATAAAATAATAGATTCATATTGAAATAAAAAAACAAAAAAAAAAAAAAACAAAAACAAAACAAATTTCACAAAAACTATGAGCATTAGATGATGAATTGATGATTAACTGTTTAGAACTCAAAAGTGAAATTGACAAATGGTTAAACTTGAAATTGGTGAAATAGAACAAGTGAGAGAGAAAAAAGATTTAATGAGAGAAGTGTAATGACAATTTCTTTAATTAAGACAAGTTAATTAAGATAGAAAAGAAGAAAATGCATAGAATGTGGAGATTCTTTCACTAAACGTGGAATTTTCAATTTGTTTTTATTCTTCCAATGAAACAATTTGATTAAATGAGCACACTCCTACAAAAACTGAAATTACTATGCACTTGTAGTCATTGGATTCATATTAATACATCGAGATGTCATTTGTACGGTGGACTATTGGATTGTATACACTCCACATTAATTCACTCCGAAATTTAGTGCGTGGATAGAAAACCCATTTGTAAACAAATTGACTATCATATCCTTTTTTGGTATTTTTTTTCTTTATAAAATTAGGTAATAATAAACAAATATGTGGATAAATTAGGAAATATGAGGCCTTTCAAATTTGAGGCCTTAGGCGGCCGCCTAACTCGCCTAAGGGTTGAGCCGGCACTGATTGAGGGTCTGCCTAACCTTGACATCTTGATTAAAAAAAAAGTTAATATTCAACTCAAATAATAGTTGAACTCGTCTATATTTTTTTTACTGGACTGGAAAATGGACATATACTGTACCCTGCTTTTCAACGTCTACTTTGCTTTAATAAAACACCTGCCAAGTTCCCAAGTTGCTATTTACCTATCACATTTTACGCAGACAAAAGAGTTGGCACGAAATAAACATAAATTTCCAGAGTCATGATTCTTTTGCACAAAAATATTTTAACAATATAGAAAGACTTTATATTTCTTACTTTAGATCTGAGCTCATCCGCTAAATCTTTTTGAAGGCTCTCAGATGGAGATGGCTTTCCTGCTCTCAGGCACACTCCATGAGTGACTGACCGGAACAAGCATCTTCCATCTCCTGGTATACCTGCAGAAGAAACTAATAATGCATGTCAAAACAGTCTCACAGTGCAAGAGTTTCTGCACAATATATTAAACGAAAGTTTGCAAGTTCAATCAAAATAATACGAAAGGTAAAACTATATCTAAACAAGTTAGTAAATATGTAATGTGCCGAAAAGGTATTCTGATTTCGTTATCAATATCATAAAATAACCTTTCCTGATTATCAAAAATTGATGGAATCATATTGGGGATATCAATTAAGGAAGTAAGTCTGACACAAAAAATTGTTATAAATTTATTTCAGAATCTGGGCAAAAGATGAAAATTGAAACGAAAACAAACAAATTGAAGAAACAACGAGTAAAAACCCAACCTAATCCATGGTCCATTATGATCACTAAAAAACTTGACGACGAAGAAACCAACTTAATTTCAAACTAACAGGACACAAATAAATTGAAATAAAAAACAACACATGCAAGTGCAAGTGCAAGAAAAGAATATATATAATACAGAATGGCATGAAGTACTTTAACAAGAAAGAATCATTCATTTTTAAAACACATACGAATTGTTTGTACTTGAGGAAGATCATCCATGCTAATAACATAGCACCAAAAACGTTTTCTTTTAATAAGTGAGTGAGAAACCCTTTACCTATCAATGATCTCTTTTGCTGTCTTAATTAGTAAAGAAGAAGAAGAAGCAACGCCGCATTTCTGGAATCTTTACCTTTTGTGGTTCAGATGCTAGGCCTAGGATTTTAGAATCAGATTCCTAAAATGCTGTTGTTGGCGCCAACTAAATATTCTCATTCCCTGACGTGGCCGAGAATACTCCAAACTCATGACGTAACTTGAGAGAGTGATTGAGTGAGAGCAAGTGCGCCACCAGGCAAAAGTCATGGGCCAAACTTGAAAATTAATGGCAACTGCTCCCCTAGTGTGAAAATTAGGAGGGTGCTATGCTATATGGATTGACATCAAAGCTAAACTGTCTTGGTTCGTGGACGGAAGTTAATTGCTTATTAGCGAACCTGAGATTTGTTTATTTCAAATAGCAAAATATACCAAAGAAATGGTGTACCACTTATAATTAAGTAGATGAAAAACAAACAGCCATAAGCACTCATAAGTAGGAAAAAACAAACTGAAATCATATTTAAATTCAAGCTATAAGTGTAAAATTAATACAAAATACAACACCTTTTTACATTACATTTATTTACTTCAATTCTTATGCCACGCTGTGGCAAACAGTTCGAGAATTGGGTCCTCATACCCTCTTTCATTTGTCTTCAAATCTTTGCACAGAATGGACTGGTGACCCACTTCACCATCCTCTTTCTTCTGTGTTTCTTTCTTTGTTCCCATTTCTAGTATTTCCTTATAAGTTGGTTGGACCATTTTCCTTTCCTTGTCATGGGCCTCCTTGCACACATCTTCATTCTTCTCCATGAATAGAATATCCCTGAAAGAACTCTTGGTTTTTGTTACATCTTCACAACTTCCTACCATTGAGTCAGTTGTGCAAGCTCTGTCTTCAGTACTGTCATCATCATTTACATGAATTGGTGCATTGGTGTCGTTGTGACGTTCTTCGATTGATGCCAATTCGTTTGCATGGTCATGACTATTGGTGTCAATCATAATCTCCTTCTCCGTCACAACATGAATTCCCCAGTCGGTTAATGTGACAATCAAAAAATTCAATATGGTGATTAAACAGCTCAATGCCCAATCAAAAAACGGCACTCGATGCATCACCATCAATAACTTGTCCGCTACATCATCAAATTTATCTGGAACAGTCTCTGAGACTTGCACAAGCATTTCGATCTTGTCAAACAAATAGGCCGACGGTGGAAATAAATCCTCAGATCTCCTTTCTAACATCAAGATATGATGATCTATTAAAGAAAGAACTGACAAACATTGACATTGCATGGCGTAGACAATAGGTGCCAAAAATGTGGCCACTTTGTTTATTAGAATCCCTGTTGGGCCATTAATATTTTCAGCTCTGGTATACGCCTTGTGAGCTATGATTAGAATTGCAAGTCCCCAAGTGTGCAAAGGTTGATGCCTTCTAGTACTGTTCCTTGTATTCCCCATTGAAGAGACCTAATTAATACACACATTGTTAATCACATACGGCAACAATATTCCTGCATGTTAATTGAAAAACATACCTTAGATTGAATTGACATCCCTGCTTCCATTCCTTATTTTGATAATAATGTTACTACCACACCTGTTCATTTAATAACAAATTGAGTTACAAATGAATTTAATGGAAAAGAGAAAGAGGAACACACCTTAAAAAATGGTGATGTAAAAGATCAGATTCCAAAATAAGAAGAAGAACAAGAGGAAAATAAAACGGTTGGCTTCAGTAGGCCTAGTCTTTGACAAGTGTTTGTTGTCACATATATTTCGATGATGTTTATTTTCATCCACCACCCACTTTTGTATATCGAAGTTAGGCCCGGCCTAGCCCAGCCCATCCCAGTCCAGGCCTTAAAGAGCGTGGGCCTTGATAGGCCCATAATCAGTATCAATAGTTTTCTTGCTTGGGAAGAAGACTCACTTTTTATAAATTAATCACAAGATCTGAATTAGGGTTTTGAGACACTACCTAAAAGATGAAACTCGATACAAGTGGTCTGGAATCTTCATCATCATCTACGTCATCACTTTTGTTTGGAGAAGGGTTTGAGACTGCCACTTCTTTTGAACTACCAATAAGTAAAAATGTAAGTTTTGGTTTTGTTTAATCTATAAAATTGTGAGTGGTTTAGAAAGAATGAGACTTTGACTTTTTTGTTTTGTTTTGTTTGTGGGTTTCTAGTTTGATGGATTTCAGAAAGAAGCTATACAGATGGTGAAGCCTGCGAAAGGGACAACTACACTTGCTTTTATATTCAAGGAAGGTGTTATGGTTGCTGCTGATTCTCGGGCTAGCATGGGTGGATATATATGTATGTATTTGTTTTTAATTTTTTTTGTGATTTTGTGAATAATTACGATTTGTTTTGTAATATTCTTGTAAATAGTGTTATTGTATTGTTTCGTGGTACATGGTCATTCTTATCATATAATTAACTATGCGTAAGTATAGAGTGCATGCATGATTTGTGGCAAGCATGATTTGTGATTTATAATGCAGTTATGAGGTCATTGCTTAGTTGCGTTCTTCTAATGTTTCCCCCTGGTGACATTAGAAAATAATGTTTCAATCACCTGGACAAAACTTGTGTGGTACCTCGTCCTGCTTTGTTAATAGCTCCTGTAAAGGAACATGTTTGTAAAATAATTATGTTGACTAACCGCAGGGAAAATTGGAATGATTAGGGAAGTCCTCGCCAACACTAAGATTTACACAGTATGCAGGTAGAAGCTGAAAGATATACACTTTCAGGAAGTGTAGATGTTCCTTTTGGCTTTCTGATTAAATATTCCCTCCTTTTTCCCTCTCGGGGTTTCTTTAGATTTACTATATGCCCTTGTAGTGAAGCAGTTAACCACTAAGGAGGTCCTGAACTCTGTTCTTCTGGCTTAGTTTCACAGCCATTGTCATTTGAATATCTTTCATCTGACCTATGCTTTCAAAAGCTCTAGTGCTTTTGAGGCGCTCAAGCAGCCATAGGCGCCAATTTTGATGACAATTGCGATGGCTTAGATTTCTGTGGGTGTTCCTGTGTTGTTTTGAAGCAGTGTCTGGTCTTTAGGTAAACATGGTAAGAGTACGATCTATGGTTTTAGTCAGAGGGACAATTTACTGGAATGGTCATTCTTCTTCTGTTGATTGTGTGGTGGGCACTTTGCCTTCTAGGTACGTGGATCTTCCCTTGGGGGCGGAGTATAGATCTAGAACCATATGGGATAATGTGATTGAGGGATTTAGCAATAAACTAGATGGGTGGGAAGGGGTTTTCTTTCCTATGGCAATAGGGTTATTCAGATCAAGAGCACGCATTCTAGCCTTTTTGTTTACTATGTCTGTCTTTCATATGCCTCATAATATTGCTCATAGAGTGGAGGCTAGGTGGTGTTGCTAGGTAAGTGCGTAGATTCGGGAAGAGAAGGATAACCTTTGGAGAAAGGTTATTGTGTCTTGGTGAGAGCCATTTCTTACGATGGCAGGGTTTGGAAGATCTTTTAAAAGTTTGGGGAGATTTCCATAAGAACATTAGATGCCTTAGGGAATGGCGAGAGTTTCAGTTGTTGATATGCCCTTGTTTCAGATTTTCCCTAGATTATATGACTTATTTGTATTACAAAATCAGCAAGTTTTCTCTTACATGAGGATTGTTAATGGTAATATTGCTTTGAACATGGGTATAGATACAGCTCTATCCGAACATGGGATATTGTGACAGGGATACTGGATTCTATATTTAAGCCCCATTTATCATCTTAAAATTTAAGTTCTTGAGCCATCACTCGCCTTGAAGCTTTATATCAGTAATCAAGCAGCTCTTTGCAATTCGCTAGGCCTTTTAAAACTCTCAAAGTGAGAAGCCATAAGTTTGAGTGACCCGGTTAGTATATCTGCCCAGGTGTCTCAATTCATCCTTGAGTGACCCAGTTAGTATATTTGCTCAGGTGTCTCAATTCATCTTGGAGCGGAGGTGGGTCAGGTTAGGTGGTTGAGGGGCCATTCTTTGTTATTTTGAGGCAGTTTCTGGGCTTCTTGTGAATCTTGCCAAGAGTAAGATGTATGGTGTGGGGAGTGTTCCCTTTTTGAGCCGTCTTGCGTCGGTGTTAGATTGTCAAGCGGATTCGTTTCCTTTCCTTGTACGTATTTGGGTCTTTTTCTTGGGGCCGACATGCGTTCTAAATATATTTGGGATCCTGTTATTGAGAGATTCCAACATAAGCTGGCAGGGTGGAGGTGTAGGTATCTCTCGAAAGGGGGTCGTTTGGTCTTGATTAAGAGTACTTTGTCCTCTCTTCCGGTATACTTTATGTTTCTTTTTGTCATTCTCAAGAGAGTTGCTAATAAGATTGAGAGTATCATTAGGAATTTTTTATAGGATGACTCCGAGGAGCAACATAGGTATGATTTGGTGAGGTAGGAGATTCTTTATTTGGCTAAAAACGTTGGTGGTTTGGGTTTGCGTAGTATGGTAGCATTCAACCAAACGTTTTTGGGTAAGTGGTTATGGCGTTTTAAGGAAGAGAGAAATAGTCTTTGGAGGAAGGTGGTTGTGTCTCGATTTGGGGAGAGACATTTTGAGTGGGAGAGTGGTCTGGTTTCCATACCTTATGGGTGTAGAGTGTGGAGGGCAATTCTTAAGGTGCTCATTTTGTTCTGAAGAGGTATTCGATACAGTTTTGCAACAGGAGATGAGATTCTTTTTTGGGAGGACCATTGGACAGGTGGTGGGGCTTTAGTCTCTGCTTTTCCTTTGTTGTTTGGTCTATCCAAAAGGGAAACCCATTTTTTATTGTATGGTTAGATCCGAGGGAGGCATATCTTGGAATCTTGGACTGAACAGGGCTTTGAATGATTGGGAAATTGGAGACCTAGCTTCACTGATGGCAAGGCTTGATGTGACTATCCCGAATGCACAAAATGGTGATAAAAGAGTGTGGTGTCCCAGCAATAAAGGTATCTTCTCGGTTAAGTCTTTTTATTTTTCTATCATTTCTTGGTTGTCTAATGCTAATAGTCCTAGCCCCATTCCCCGAATTCCACAGGACTATAATTTGGAAATCCAAAATTCCCTCCAAGATTGCTTTTTTTGCATGGTGTGCTTCCTTGGAACGCATCCTTACTAGGGCTGTCAACGGGCCGGACCTAAACAGGACACCCCTAGGTCCAAGCCCGGCCGAAATCATATTTGATATTTTGAGTCCAAGCCCGGCCTAGGTCCTATTGGGCAAGTTCAGATTCAGGCCAAGCCTATATCCGTTAGCAATACATAGAAATTGTTATTTTTGTTTAAAATTTAATCAAATTTGTAAGTAGCAAGAATCGAACCCACATCTCTTGTGTGGCAAACATAATACTAACCAATATGGCTTCTAATTTTCTATGTCAACTTTCAGTAAATATAATAGATATATTAATAATATTAAATATAAAACACATAAAACTATTATAGATTTCGGGCCGGGCCATTATCGGATCGGACATAGGTATGTCCAAACCTGGCCCAATAATCTTATCGGGCTAAATTTAAAGTCTAAGTCTTTATCTTATCGGTTCGGATTCAATCGGGCTTCGGGCTTGTCCCGGCCCATTGACAGCCCTAATCCTTACTATTGATAACCTTTGGCGTCGGAAAATATGTTTGGTCAATTATTGTCAGTTGTGTAGAAAAGATGGTGAGTCTGTGAATCATGTACTTCTTTGGTGTTCTTTTTCTTAGAAAATATGGTTTGCTTTGCTTTTAGAGTCTGGAATGACTTGGGTATGCCCGGGCCGGGTATTGTATTTGCTTAAAGGTTGGAATCATGGTCATTTCTCTTCTTCTGGAAATCGCATGTGGAGCTTATTACCTTTTGCGATCATGTGGGGCATTTGGCTAGAGCAAAACCGTCATCACTTTAATGGCATCTCTATTTCGCGTAAGAAGACAATGCTCTCGATAAAAGCTTTGTTATTTCGGTGGTTTAAGTCTTCAAAGAGTTTAGAGGATGCTTCTTTGAGTATTTTGTTACTAGATGGGGTCGTATTATGTTTTTAGACATGGGGTGACGGTGCATGTCAAGGGTTTTTTGATTTTTTCTTCTTATGTTTTGTTTCATCGCTTGTAAATATTTATTTTTCGGTTGTTCTCTTGTAATGTAGGCCTTCTCAGCCTATTTTTCTTTTATTAATGGAATATCACTTTTACCGAGCAAAAAAAAAAAAATTCATCCTTGATTACAGCTTTCTATCGGCCAACTTCATTCTGCCGATCCGCCAAATCCATCTAAAATGTAAGGATTCAGTCACCTCCTTGATGGCCAAGGTTGTCAAGTTTCTTAGACATGTAACTTGTCCCCAGATATCAAGCGTGAATTTCCTTAAGCACCTCATAGAAAACCCCTCACATTTTATTTTTGGGAATTACCATCGCTAATAGGCATTGCAAACTTGGGAACAATGTGGAGTGTCTTGCTATTTGCTGGTGTGTGTGTTAGACAGGAACAGAATCTTTGAGTGCAAAGCCTCTACGGTGGTGAAGCTATACAATGTAAAGAGACATATTTGTAACTGGAGACCCATTTTCCAGTTTGAAGATCTTACAATCTTATTACTCGATCAAAGATGTGATATTTGTAACTGCTTCTACCGCATACTATTTTTAACGTGTTTCACGGGAAAAACTAAAAACCATAGAAGAGAACAAAAGAGACAACTACTCTATCCTAATTCTTGGCTTAGCCTGTCGTGTCATTGTTTTAACATCCTTATACACCAATCAGATAATATATATTGAAAGATGAATTGTAAAAGATTTCTTCCTATAATTGTATCTACTCGAGGTTTGATATATCTAAGAAAATATTTACATTGTATATTTCATACCATGCCAAGTTTCAATAACCATACTTTCCCCTATTTGCAGCATCCCAGTCTGTTAAGAAAATCATTGAAATAAATCCGTACATGCTTGGTACAATGGCTGGAGGAGCTGCTGATTGCCAGTTTTGGCATAGGAATCTAGGCATTAAGGTGAGATTACTTTTTCTTCAACTTCCCTTCTTTGCTGGGGTCTGTTGTGGTTTTATAGTAAGACTATTGCCAATGGTGTTACAGTTCATTACGATCCGTTTGCAATTGTGCCTTATTCCCTTATCCTATATCCTTAAAACTCCATGCCCTAATAAACATCTGAATATATTCAGTCCAAGAGTGTTTGGCTGAAATACTTGATAATGAACTATGAATATGACTTGGTAATTAAGTAATTTATTTAGCATCTCCTTATCTCACTACCATGTCATGTCCAATACTTCATTGTTTGTGATGTTTTTTGACATTATTCTTGACCTTTGTAAGTATCCAAGGGAATTTGAGTAAAACCTGGTGAGGACAAAATACAGACTGCCTGTAAAAGTCACTGTTGATATAAGGGTATTAGTTAGACTGCTCACTAAAGATGCTCCAAGGGTACATAGATGGGGCAGTTATTTTACCTGCTAGTGGGTCCTGATGTGAGTTCACTGTGTGTTGCACTGTTGCTCCTCAATGAGGATCAATAATGACCCACATCTATCTCTACTGAAGCAAATGATTACCTTTTCTGGATTAGTCGCTTTTAAGCATCCTATTTTTTGCAAATTTGAGTTGCATGTTGTGTTGATCAGATTGTCTTACTTTCCCATTGTATTAAGAGCCTCTTATGCCTATCATGTTTCTTATGGTTCAACTAATCAACTCTATAACTTTAACTACCCAACAAAGTCAACTTTCTTCACATAGGTGGTCTTTGTTGTTTAATGGTGAACTATAGAGTTATAATTCTGAATCTCTTCGCCATCAAACTGTTGGCTAATTTTTTTCTTCTTTTCTTTTGTTGTTCTCAGTGCCGCTTGCATGAGCTAGCCAACAAACGAAGAATTTCAGTTACAGGTGCATCGAAGCTACTGGCCAACATTCTCTATTCCTATCGTGGAATGGGTCTATCAGTTGGTACTATGATTGCTGGATGGGATGAAACGGTAACAATATCTATCATATAACATTTTCTCTTCTTAATTTGGATATAAACTATATATCTTTGATTTCTTTGTTATCTGTAGGGTCCTGGGCTGTACTATGTAGATAGTGAAGGAGGGAGATTAAAAGGAACAAGATTCTCTGTCGGATCGGGGTCACCATATGCTTATGGTGTATTGGATAATGGGTAGGTACCACAATTTATTTACAACCCTTTCCATTTTGTGGGCCAAGAGTTGAGATTTTACTGTTTGTCTTTTTTGCATATACTAGGTACCGGTATGATATGTCCATTGAGGAAGCCGCTGAACTGGCTCGCAGATCAATTTACCATGCAACATTCCGTGATGGTGCTAGTGGTGGAGTTGCTAGCGGTACTGTTACCCTTTCTCTCTCTCTCTCTCAGTAGTTTCAATGTTGTTGCTATTCAGTTTATTGTATTTATGCAGAACATTATGTATCTTTTCTCAGTTTATTATGTTGGACCAAATGGATGGAAGAAACTATCTGGAGACGATGTTGGTGAACTACACTACAAGTACTATCCAATTGTCCCAGCCATAGTGGAACAGGAGATGGCTGACGTCGCTGGGGCTTGAGCTATTTTGGACTCCCTAGTCAAATATGTATCCCAGGTGTGGTGTATTTCTTGAATTTCTGAAGAGGAACAATGATGAAATCTGATTTAAGTCCATGAAAACTGTAAGACGGGGTTGCATTTTGTCAGCATTCAGTGTAGCTTTCCTGCTATAAAAACATTTCTCCATGATGTATTTTACAAGTTTGAGAAGTTTGGCTGGATGATAGTTAACATAATTCTGTATTTAGGCGATCTTCTCAGATGCATGGTACACTGATTCTTCTCTGCAGATTCAGGGTAAGAGTACGCGATGGCAGAGTGCTGTATGACCCCCCATTCCTCATTGAATGCTTTAGTGGGCACAACACTAGGATATATTTTCTAATTGTCTTGGTGGGTAGGAGTCTTAAAAATCAAAATTGCCAATTCAGTTGGAAAACAATATACCATTTATGGGGAGTATAATTGACCTTTTTCAGAAAATTACAGTTTGGTTGGATAACTTATCCTATGCACGTTCACTGCGATTTGTTGGTCTACGGTTAAAATTCCTCTGGAAGTACGATGTACATTCTAACTTCTAAGTACGTTATTACCGTTTTTTTATTTATTATTTTTTCATCATCAATGGCAAGGGACCATTCTGGGATGGGGGCGTGGCAATTTTGTTAACATGCAGCTCAATTTCAAATTAGAATGAGCACGCTAAAAACCTTAATCCAAAGATGACTGATAATTTAAGATTTCAATGGAAATATTAAAACTTTGAAAGGACACATGGTGGCCTAGTGATGATTTTCAACGGATAAATCAGTTTGATAACTTTGATTACAATAGTAATAGGAATCATTTCCTAAAAGATGCAGCACACTTGTAATACAAGTTTATAGGCCAACAACAAGCACTAGTGCACTACTAAGGTTGTCTTTCCACTAGTTGTAGCTTCAAAGCATAATGTTCCATGATTAATTTGGGAATACATAATGAACAAGAGACTGGTAAACCTCCAACAACAAATGTCGCACATAAAGTTTTTCCTTCCTTTTTTGCTCATTGAACCAGAAACAACTAAGTAGACAGAGAGTAAGAAAGATGGAGTTTATCTAGAGACAGGGTGGAGTTGGTGTGTATGTGAATTCTAATTCTCCATCATATCTCACTCTTCAGTCGCCACCCAACTGTCCCATTAACATTTAAGAGTTTCGTGGCTGTCGTTGCCAATGTGCAATATCCAACGGGACAATTATCACTCTAGAAGATAAATTACTTTCCTCAAGACAATGTTTTACATCTGCATCATTTGAGGGCCCAAGTCCTTTGCTCTTGCTTTTCTTCTACTCCCTTTATGTTCAAGTCTTTTTGGCGGGAGGGTAGGGTCCTCTAATCAAACTTTGCTCTCTATACTCTATATTTTCACCACCCTCCCATTTATCTCTTTCTCATAAATACCATCAAACCTTTCTTTCTTCTTCCTTCCATACCAAAAACAAACAAAAACAGACCAATCCATTTTTCTCCAAATGAATATATTCCTTCTTTACTTTCTCATTTTTCTGCAACTCCAAAACCCAACCTCAACTTCTGCTCTCTCCTCCGACGGCCTCTCGCTTCTCGCTCTAAAGTCCGCTGTCGACACATCACCTGAAGCTTCAGCTGCATTCTCTAACTGGAATGAGGACGACCCAAATCCATGCACTTGGTCAGGTGTATCTTGCATGAACTTAACAGGATTTACCGATCCTCGAGTAGTCGGTGTAGCCGTCTCAGGGAAGAATCTCCGAGGCTACATTCCTTCCGAGCTCGGTACACTCATCTTTCTCCGTAGATTAAATCTACATGGAAACAATTTTTACGGGTCGATTCCAGTTCAACTTTTCAATGCTTCATCACTTCATAGCATCTTTCTTTACAATAACAATCTTTCGGGTTCACTTCCTCCTTCGATCTGCCACCTTCCCCGTCTTCAGAATCTTGATCTTTCCAAGAACTCACTCTCCGGTTCACTTTCGAGTGATCTTGAGAAATGTAAGCAGTTACAACGGTTAAATCTAGCTGGAAACAAATTCTCTAGTGAAATTCCTAGTGGAATTTGGTCAACACTAGATAATTTAGTCCAGTTAGATCTGTCGTCTAACCAACTAAGTGGATCAATTCCAAACGATCTCGGAGAATTGAAATCATTATCGGGCACTTTGAATCTTTCGTTTAATCATCTATCCGGTGAGATCCCGAAATCACTTGGGAATTTGCCAGTGACAGTGAGTTTTGATCTTCGAAACAATAATCTAACTGGCGAAATCCCACAGACGGGCGCGTTTGCTAATCAAGGACCAACTGCATTCCTCAACAATCCATCACTCTGCGGTTTTCCTATACAAAAGAGTTGTCAAAATTCACCTCAGAGTAGTAGTACAGGAGGAGGAAGTACAGGTGCAGGTCGAGAAACCAAGAACGGTGGCTCAAAAAAAGGGTTGAAACCGGGTTTGATCATATTGATTTCAGTTGCGGATGCAGTTGGAGTTGCATTTATCGGAATTGTTATAGTTTACATATACTGGAAAAAGAAAGGTAATGAATCTTGTAGCTGTACCGGAAAAACTAAGTTAGGTGGCAATGGCGTGAAGAGGTGTTCGTTCTGCTTTTGCACGAATGGATTTCCAGGTAATGAATCTGAAAATGAATCTGAAAAAGGAGGAGGTAATGGAGGAGGAAATTTGGTTGCGATCGACAAAGGGTTTAGTTTTGAATTGGACGAGTTATTAAGAGCGTCGGCGTACGTATTAGGGAAGAGTGGACTAGGGATAGTTTATAAGGTGGTATTAGGGAATGGAATTCCAGTAGCAGTGAGGAGATTAGGAGAAGGGGGTGAACAGAGGTACAAGGAATTTACCGCGGAGATACAGGCCATTGGAAGGGTTAAGCATCCGAATGTAGTGAAACTGAGAGCTTATTACTGGGCTCCAGATGAAAAACTTCTCATATCCGATTTCATCTCTAATGGCAACTTGGCTTCTGCTCTTAGAGGTCAGTTACTTCTCTCTTTGTTTTACTTGTGCATTCTGCAGTAACTGCTTACAGCACTTTTATTTGCTCTCTGACCATAATTATTTTGGTTTCACCTGGCATGACCCAAGTATTCCGTTATTTGTCTTGCTATTGATCTTAGTTACTGGTAATACGAGGAAGGTAGGTAAATAGGTAATGAATGTAGTCTAAGTGGTACTGTGGTAGTAGCATAGCATCTACCATACCCACTACCTCTTCCTATAAATCATGAATGTCAACAATCTTCAGTCCATTACCTAGATTGGTGAGAGCATTAATTATGGGATATGATGATCTATTAATCTGCCAACCTGGAGCCATGCATTATGGGTGAGACCTTCAGATATTTTGCTCAATCCCCCACCCACCTTCACCATCACCCTAAGAAAATGCAGTGGATATAATATTTTCTTGTTTTATAAGGGGGCAACTACTTGAGATACTTTCTTATACACATGAGAAAGAGGAAATTGCTTTCTCGATGTCAAACTTTAGTATGTCTGGTTGATGATCCAAAATGACTTTGGAGGAAAGTGTGCAAAGGCATAAGACTGAATAAAGCGATCTTTGCCTACTAATGTATAGGACATAAATTAACCAAACTTTTGCTTTGCTCAAGACAAAAGCAAACAAAAGGTTAGCTGATGTGTGTTTTTTAAAATATTTTGAAAGCTTAGGGAGGTAGATGGGTGTGGTTGGATCTCGCAACTTCAAAGCATCAAGTCAAGTGACTTTCATTTCTTTAACGTCACTTTTCTGCAGAAAAGGAAAATTTTGTAGTAAAGTAGATTGATTGTTCATTCCTTTTTGCTGGCAGCAGCATCAATACCTTAGTTGTGTAGTGTAGAATTGTGTTCGAGTGTTCGACCCTTACTCTTGGATTCTCATTATTCCCCTTCTATTGGCACAAATGCCTATTTCGGATCCCACTGGCCTAAAATATTTGCAATGAGACAGAAAGATTCCATACCAACTGGCTTGAGGAGGATTCCAAATCCTGCTGATGTAAACTGCACTCTGAAGAGAAGGAGGTTTTTTAGTGTCAATTTGAGGGTGCAAAACAAGAAAGAAAAAATCAACTGTCCAACGGTCCGTTATACTAAGGACTTGGGTAATTAATAATGGTGACAACTGCACCTACCTAGCCATGTTAAGATCTAAATAAAAAAAATCCTTGGCTTGCTATTAGTTTAACAGGAAAAAATTAATTAATCGTGTATATTATATTCGTTCAATTCTCCCGCATCAAAATGATAGTGCCCAATAGTCGAAATGCCAGATCTGCATAAAAATGATAGACTAGAGTTTTCAAGTTATCTGATTTCCAAGCTACAGTCTCTATGATAACAATGTCATTACTACAAAAGAAAATAACTGAATACAAACAAGATCAGATGCTATAGGGATCTGATGCGGTAACAGCAGACCCTTAAGCCACCAACTAATTAATTTGGAAAAAAAACGTATCTTGCTTAATTCAATTCTTTCATCGTTTCAAGTATTTTTACTTGATGTAATTATGAAATCTCTGCAGGTCGGACTGGCCAACCAACGTCAAGTTTGTCCTGGTCTGCTCGCTTAAGAATCGCCAAGGGAACAGCCCATGGCCTGGCATACCTCCATGAATGCAGTCCACGGAAGTTTGTCCATGGAGACGTCAAACCCTCCAACATCCTCCTGGACAATGATTTCCAACCCTACATATCAGACTTTGGCCTTAACAGACTTATTAGCATCACAGGTAATGATCCAAGTTCCTCAGGTGGCTTCATTGGTGCAGCACTGCCCTATATCAAGTCTGTCCAACCTGAACGTACCAACAACTACAAGGCTCCTGAGGCCCGCATAACAGGAAGTAAGCCTACACAGAAGTGGGATGTATACTCCTTTGGAGTTGTATTGCTCGAATTGTTGACAGGAAAATCTCCAGAATTCTCACCCCCAACTACATCAACATCGACCGAAATGCCTGATTTAGCACGGTGGGTGAGGACAGGATTTGAAGAGGAGAAGCCATTATCTGATATGGTAGACCCGATGTTGTTTCAAGAGGTCCACGCGAAGAAAGAAGTGCTTGCAGTATTTCATTTGGCTCTAGCATGTACAGAGATAGACCCAGAAGTGCGGCCCAGGATGAAGAATGTTTTTGAGAACCTCGATAGGGTTGGAACATAGGCTTGCTTTCCCTCTGTCTCATCTCTATGATGCTGCAGTCGATTCTAATTTTTTTGGGGGCGTTTGACAAGGTTCTTTCTGCTGAAGCGTATTGCATTTTCAGTCACAACTCAAAAATAAATGGACTACCAATGCTCTACACTCTTTGTATGTGGAAGCACATCCATATCGGCAATGTTCACAATCAGAGAATTCAAAGCGTGAGGGCATACAGCATTTCGGATAGAGCGAATTTGTAGCAGTTTTTTATTCAGTCAAATTTGTTTAGGAATATGAGTCTTTTCATAGTACGACATACGACTCCTATTTTATGAGAAGATACATTCTTTTATTTCTTCCCCACTTCCCGGCCATTGAGCGAGGGTCTCATTCTTAATGCACCAAAAGTTTCCTGCATGCCCCTCCCCATCTGCTCTTCATCCAAGACGCTGTGACACTGAGTAGTCGTTTGTCTGCAAATTTTATGAGCATTTTGTTTTCCATTTCCTAAAGAAAACAACTTTACTATGGCTAGTAAGTTGAAGTAAATGATAGGACACAAGCACACAGAGCGTATATATTTTCTTTTCCTTCTGCTCAAGTGCCCATCCAAGATAGAAGAATTTGACTGCCTCCAAGGACATGTCGAAACATCTGCCTTGACAGTAATGTGGCGATTCATCATGACCCATTCCGAATCCAACTAGTCTCTGGTTGACTGGTTCCTCAGCTCTAACCATAATCACAACATGAGAGAGCTCCCTGGCCCAAAATCCGTAACGTTTTTGACGAAAAATCTCGTCTGAATAGAATGTTCTCGGGTTTGGAGGGACAGTCGACATTGTTCATGTAAAACACAATCCTTTATGCAGTGGCAATTCAATCTCTACACTATATGATAGCCGGGTTTTAAGGAACCCCTCCCCACTATCGAGTAGGCTAATTTAGATCTCTTTATTTACTTAATTTAGAAACACCTCCCTCATTAAATTTATCCCTCACTAAATTTTGAATAAGCCCCACTTTTATTAATATAATTTGAATAAGGTCTTTTTTGTATTAATAATTTAGAAACACCTATCTAATGTCACTGAAATTAAATAATTACCCCCATTTTTCACATTGAAATTAAAACAAGTCCTATTTTATTATTGATAATTTAAAATAACCTCCCTAATATCACTTAAATAACATAATTATCTTCTATTTTGTTTTAAAAAAATAAATAGATGAGTCTTTCCTATATAATTACAATTACGATTTACAATTATAATCCAAAAAAACCATACTAACTATCGATCTAGAGGGGCGGGTGAGACTTAAGAAAACCGATGTGTAGCACGGTTTGCATACTTGTGGCTATATAAAAGGGCGAATGCGTCAGTCTAGTAGCCTCTGCCCTTAGATTTCTTTCCTACGATAAGAGTGAAATATCTAGTGTCCAACGATCTATTTTTCATGACCTCAACCATAATCCTGTTTGGCACCAGAAATACAGTTGTTTACACCCTGATTTCCCATCTAGGGAGGATCCTAATTGGGTCATTGGGTAAATTAAAAAGAAAAAAGAAAAAGCAACAATGAGTTCCTTAGTCCTTGCACACCAACAAAACAATAATTTTCAGTCTTTAATACAAGCCTTAACTTCGGTGAAATAGATTGTTCTTTGGGCGACCCTCAGAAAAGAATTGCATACGGAATCAATGTTATTCACTCCAAATAGATCAACCTACACAAGGATTGATCTTTCTCTCTAGACAAGAAGTTAATACCCTCCAATACTATTCCAACACTTCTCAATATCAATTAACTAGCATATAAAGAAAAAAAACCGGCGAGAAAACAAACTAATGCAAAAGAAAACAAACCACAATACACATATATAACGTGGTTCGGCAATATATAACGTGGTTCGGCAATATGCCTACGTCCACCGGCGAGTTCCAAGCTTTACTAGATGTCCAGAGTAACAAATTATAAGAGCTCTCAATTCACTCACAAAAAATGAACACTCAACTTACTAAGAATTTATCTCTTACAATCTCTCTCTTTCTTGGTTTTGGTTAGGTTAGGTTCTTCTTTAGAAAAAAAACTTTTGTTTTGTACTGTTTCCGAAACGATCGAATTTCTGTTGAAATACTGATTGAGCGCCCGGTAGCCTTTAGGCCGCATACTTCGAAGCGTCTTGGCGTCTGACAACCTGTCCGCCAAAGAGAAAAAAAAAAAATAAAATAAAATAAAATAAAAAAAAAAAAACTCATTTTTCTCTACATTCTCCACCTCGTTGAGGTTTTAATACATAAAACCAAACCGAACACATTCAGCAAGAAACACTAGTCCCGGAACTCGCCGTCAACTGCCCCGAAAGGCCATGTCCACAAAAGGCTCTTTCAAATATGTAGGATTTGGAGCAAGTCCAAATAGTGTTGGAACTTAACTCCGGCAACAACCTTCATCAGCATATCAACAGGATTGTAATGGGTGTCAACTTTCTCAAGTGCTACATCACCATCCTCAATGACATCCCATACAAAGTGATAACGGACATCAATATGCTTGGTCCAAGCATGATGAACCTGGTTCTTCGCCAAATGAATAGTACTCTGACTATCACAATACAAAGCAATACTGTTTTGCTCAATACCCATATCATCCAGAAGACTTCGAACCCATAGTGCCTCTTTCACTGCCTCTGCCACTGCCATATACTTTGCCTCTATAGTAGATGGAGCAACTGTAGCCTGTAACATAGACCTCCAACTAACCGGTGCACCATGCATCATAAACACATAACCAGTAGTCGATCGTCGTCTATCTAGATCACCAGTATAATCTGAATCCACATAACCACTGACATAACAAGTACCTCTACCATAAACTAATTCCACAGCCAAGGTACCCTTCAAGTACCTCAATACCCATTTCACTACCTCCCAATGCTGCTTCCCAGGATTGTCATATACCTGCTTACAATACTAACTGCCTGTGAAATGTCTGGGCGTGTACACACCATAACATACATCAAACTGCCCACTGCACTAGCATAAGGAACATGAGCCATATGTTTTTGTTTCTCCACCGAACTAGGAGAAAATTTAGCTGAAAGCCTAAAATGCCCAGCCAAAGGAGTAGAAACCGACTTTGCATTCTCCATACCAAAACGAGAAATTACTTTCTGAAGGTATTTCTTCTGAGATACAACTATCCGTCATTTCTTCCTATCTCTGTCAATCTCCATGCCCAATATCTTCTTGGCTCCACCTAAGTCTTTCATCTCTAACTCAGAGCTAAGTTAAGATTTCAACTTGTCTATCTCCACCATGCTTTTGGAAGAAATAAACATGTCATACACATAAAGCAGGAGATAGATGAAGTCATTACCACGAAGCCTACAAAAGTAAATATAACAGTCATACTTACTTCGGGTATACTCATGTTGTATCATAAACGTGTCAAAGCGCTTGTACCATTGCCTTGGCGATTGCTTTAAACCATACAATGATCGATTCAACTTGCACACATGATCTTCTTTCTTAGCAACAACAAAACCTTCAGGCTGTCTCATATAGATCTCTTCCTCCAAGTCTCCATGCAAGAAAGCAGTTTTCACATCAAGTTGCTCTAACTCCAAGTTGAAATGAGCAACTAAACTCAATAACATACGAATAAAAGTATGTTTGACCACCGGGGAAAATACCTCATTGTAGTCGACTCCTTCCTTCTGTGAGAAAGTCTTTGCTACCACTCTTGCCTTGTACCCAGTACTATCAGACTCAGGAAGGACCTATTTCTTTCTAAACACTCATTTATTGTCGATAGTCCTTTTGCCCTTTGGCAATAAAACAATGTCCCATGTGTGATTTTTATCAAGAGATTCCATCTCTTCCTGCATAACAACCAACCAATATTTGTAATGAGCATCCCTAACAACTTCCTAGAAACTATCTGGCTCATCATCTTCAATATTCAGTGCATATGCCACTAAATCCACCTGACCATAGTGTTTCACCGGCTTATCGTGCCCATACTTGTGCACTTCCTTAACTTGTCTCTTTGGCCTAGGGTAAGCCATTACAAGTTGCGAATGCTCATGCTCTTCTTCCTGTTGTTGCGTGGTTCCATGATCTGGTACCTTATCATGAACCAACCAGTCATCTGCTGCATCAGACAACTCAAGCTCAGTAGCTTGAACTTCTATAGACTCACCATTTTGCCCAACTTTTTCTGGCTTACTGAAAGATAACACGGAAGTCTCATCAAAGGTAACATCTCTGCTGACCAGGAACTTATGGTCTTCTAGTCACCACAATCTGTATCTCTTTACCCCATTTGTGAAGCCCAAGAATATTGCCTTCTGAGCTCTAGGATCTAGCTTGATTTCCCTCACATGGTAGTAAGCAATCGATCCAAATACTCGCAAAATACTATAATCAGTTGGGTTACCTGACCACACCTCATAAGGCGTTTTGTAATCTATAGCTGGAACATGTGACCTATTGTACAGGTAACACACCATGGACACTGCATCTGCCCAATACTCTTTGCCTAGACTGGTATTAGACAACAAACATCTCGCACTTTCAAGCAAGGTTCTATTCATCCTCTACCATCCCATTCTGTTGAGGCGTGCCCCTGACTGTCCAATGTCTAGCAATACCTTGTTGCACACAAAACTCTTGGAAAGGCCCATAGTGATAGGGTTATATACTAAAAGCATTACTTTTGTATTAACTCTAATTCTTCATATTTTGAATGAGAATCATATGGGCATATATTATGCATATTATATATGTTATTAGTTATATGTATGCGTTTAATACTTTATGTTGTAGATGATATGGTGTGTGGTGACACACAGAAGATCATATCATCAGTACCTTATAAAGTATAAGTAAACGTTCACAACCTAGATGGATTTGGACAAACCATTGGTACGGTTGTAGTATAATCTGGTATTAGTCTATCTTGACTACAGGATTACACTAGTACGCTTTGTGTGTACTGAACAGGACCAAGTGAGGTTGTTTCTCTTTATACTAACTATATAAGAGAACAAACACCTCTGTTATTATAGATGCTTGTCCTCTTAATCCGGATATAATAACGGGTACTTACGTGCATTGTGCATTGCTTTAAATCACCAATGAGTGAGATTCATTTGTGAATCAACAAACTTGATGGATTGGATAATGACATTGTATGTAAGGTGTGCTGTTGATTATAGAAGGAATCTGTGACCCGCAAGAAGTCGGGTTTATGATGTCCCCTTGAGGAGCTCATAAGGATTGTCATGTAAACCCTGCAGGTGGATTTAATCCGACATGACAATGAGGTTGAGTGGTACTACTCAAGGATATAAGAAGTTGATTAATGTAGTTGTCAGTAACTTGACTTAATCACCGGGCATTCGATATCTTAACACGGGAAGATCAACAAGCATATAATATGGAGCCCATAAACGTAATACACGTAATTTGGGATTAGGGCGATAGTGCAACAATGGCCTTTAGTGGAATAAGTCATTTGTTGACGGACTTGGGCCATGTGTTCTGAGCGAACATGGGAAGCCCAAGCCTGTCAGGAGACCTAACCCTAATTTCTCCTCATGGTCCCTGTTGTAGCCTATATAAAGAAACCCTTCTTTCCTGGCCAAATACTGAGTGATTGCTCAAGAACAATTAGTCCCAAATTCGGCCAAGAGAGAAAGAAGGGGTTGGTAGATCGTTGCCCACACAACGTTCATTCCAAGGATAGGAATACAACAGAAGATCAAGAGGTTGCTGATTTGTATTCTCAGAGATATCACAGCTGATCAAAGGTATGATTCCTAACCAAATCGTGAACGCCCGTTATTCCACTACGCATAGGTTTTCACGGTTTGTAGTCAATGACATGAAACCATAACGGTTCCTACACATAGGTATACTCAGTACCATTGTCAGACTTTAAAGTCTTCACCTTCCTATCTGTGCGATTCTCAACCCTTGCCTTCTACTTCTTAAATATCTCAAACACTTCATCTTTCATTTTCATCATATACAGCGACACATAGCGAGTATGATCATCAATGAATGAGACATAATAACGGTTACCTCCTTTTTTTGAAGCCACTCTGGAGGGTCCCTAAATATCTGTATGCACATAATCAAGGATGCTTGTTGTCGTGTGCTTGCTTGAATTGAACTTGACTCTGCACTGCTTCTCATAGACACAATGTTCACAGAACCCCATACTTGGCTTCTTCAAGTCCTTCAAGAACGTACCTTCGCTTGCACAACTCAGACAAACCCTTTTCACTCATATGCCCTAAACGATATGCCACATCGTAGTGCACTCAAAATCATCACTACATGCACCCACTGCTACATCACCTATGACCTTACTACCCATCAAAGTATACAAGGTTCCATGTCTTTGACCCTTCATAACAACTAAAGAGCCACTAACAATCTTTAGGACTCCACCTTCCCCCACAAACTTGTGGCCTTTGGAATCCAAGGTACAAAGAGAAATAAGGTTCTTATTTAGCTCAGGAACATGCCTCGCATCGGTTAAAGTCCTCACTACACCATCATGTATCTTGACCCATATAGTTCCAATTCCTACCGTCTTACAATCAACGTCATTACCCATCAAAATGGAACCACCATCAATGCTCTCATAAGAAGTAAACCACTTTCTATTCGCGCACATATGGTAGGAACACCCAGTATCAAGAATCCATCTTTCTGCCATATAGTCTTGTGTGGACACACAGAGACTCATATCGTCCCCTTCAGAGCCTGAAGCAAAACTTGCCTCAACTTTAGCCTTACCTTTCTTCTTACTATTGTTCTTGTTATCTATCTTCAGGTGAAGACAATTACTTGTGTAATGTCCATTTTTTTCGCAATTATAGCACTTCAAATGTTTCAGCGGCTTCTTTGACTTGGACCTAGACCTCTCATTGCTTGTAGAGGCCTTTTCATACGACCTTCCTCTTGCCACTTGCCCTTGTCCTGCAGCAATGTTATTCTCAACTCATGTCTTCTTCATCAACTCATAAGAAAGAAGCACACTTTGAACTTCGTCAAGATCAACATCTTCTCTGTTCATAAAAGTAGTCATTAGATACTCATAGCTTTCGGGCAAAGAGAATATTAAACATGCCGTTTGATCCTCATCATCCATCTTCATACCAACATTCAAATAATCGGCTAGACGTCAACGGAACTCACTAACGTGCTCTTGCATCATTGAACCATCCACCATCATGTACCGATAAAGATGTTTCTTAAGGTACATCTTGTTCGTCATGCTCTTGGTCATATACATAGATTCTAGCTTTAGCCAAATACCGGCAGCGGTATTTTCTCCCATCACATTATATATGACCTCATTAGCAAGACACAACCGGATTGATGAACAAGCCTGTAGATCGAACTCTTCCCAATCATCATCACTCATATTCGCCGCCTTAGATTTAATCTTCTTTAAAGCCTTGTTGGATGAGGATGTCCTTTACTTGGACTTGCCAAATCCCAAAGTTATTTTTCCCATTAAATTTCTCTACTTCAAACCTAGCATTTGACATCTTGGGAGCCATTTTTCAAGTCACACACAAGAACCCAAAAAATATTTCACTCAGGAATTTTATCGAACACCTTGTCTACATAAATTTTGAGCATTATGGTTCTTTACCAAAACTGAAAATCCTAGGTCGTAAACCTTGCTATGATACCAATTGTTGTGAATTACTAAATGCAGAATCAATGTTATTCACTCCAAATAGATCAACCCTACACAAGGATTGATCTTTCTCTTTAAACAAGACTTCAACACCCTCCAAGTACTAGCCCAACACTTCTCAATATCAATTAACTAGCATATAAAGAAAAGAGACTAATGCAAAAGAAAACAACCCACAAGACACGGATATAACGTGATTCGGCAATGTGCCTACATCCACCGGCGAGTTCCAAGCTTTACTAGATGTCCAGAGTAATAGATTACAAGAGCTCTCAATTCACTCACAAAGAATGAACACTCAACTCACTAAGAATTTATCTCTTACAATCTCTCCCTTTCTTAGTTTTGGTTAGGTTAGGTTTTTCCTTAGAAAAAACTTTTGTTTTGTACTGTTTCCGAAACAATTGAATTTATATTTGAAATCTTGATTGGAGTCTTGGTAGCTTTTAAAGGCAGCATACTTTGAGTGCATTCGCACCTGACAACCTATTCGCCAAAGAGAGAGAAAAAAAAAACTATTTTTCTCTACAATGCATATTGAGCCAATGTTGTTCAAATTCTGATATTAATTCCTTCCCTCCATATGGCCTCTCAAGATTCTTCACTGGGACTAATGTCCATCTCCCAAGCTAGCTTTTGAACAAACTTCTAGATCCTCCAGTGACAATGAAAAGAAGACTAAAGCTTAACGCTTTGTCTCTACCCATGATTCTATATACTAAGCCACTAAGCCAATGAAGGTTTTGTTAGAAAATGTAGTCTCACTCGAAGTGCACTTACTGTAACACTTGATTTCTAACTAGTAATAGTAGGCACTGTAAATTTATGAAAAATTGTCTTAATTTGAGAGAGTCGACTAAGTTATAGGTGATCCTAAGGCTCATGTAGTGGATTACTGTAGCATTTTAGGTATGTAGTAGCCTTCATCTGAAGTTGAGTTGCTTTTAGCTCTAAGCTAGGAAACAAACAAGCGATGAAGCGAATAGTAGTAGGCATGGTTGATTAGAGCAAGTCCAATGGGGGGCTATATGGGCTGCTAAAGAGCCATATAGCACCCCAACCACAAAAATGTCATTCCAATGGGGTTGCTAAAAGGGTTTTAAATTTGGAATGAGTCAAAAACCCAGCCAAAGTTAAAACCTTCGTTAGCAGCTACCATAATAAGTTTTGGGAGATGGACGACATAGTTTATGCCGTCTATTGGTTATTTATGTACAGACGGCAGAAACTATGTCATCTGTCTCCCGTTTTAATTAAATGGATGGACGACAGAAACTATGCCGTTTGTACCTGGCAGACGCAAAAACTGAGAAATCTTGTTCTTCTATTTATATACAAATTCCCTAAAATTCATATTCATTCCATTCCACTCACGCCACAATCCGATCAATTACCATTCATTCCATAACTCAACAATCCACACATCCATTCAACTAACTAAAATTTATTCATTAAACAAACATAATTTAATTCATTCATTAAACATAATCCATACAAACATTAATCAATACAAACATAAAAATAAAAAAATAATAATAATAAAAACTAATTTCGACTCGAACCCTCGCCAGGTTGCCTGTTCTTTGATTTACTCCCTCGCCGTGATTCTCGCAATGTCATTTCTAGAATATGTGCTTCTAACTCTGCGACTCTATCATGTGATTTTTGCTTCTCTTCTCACTCGGCCACCCAATAATGATAGTATTCGTCGGTTGTAGTCATAACCGAATAGGGCATCTCATGCATCATTAGCTGCGACTCGACATATTGCGCTCTAAATGTAGCCTACAAAAAAATCAATAACTTTAATCATCACTATAAACCAAATATAATTCAAGTTTCAAAATATAAACCAAATACTAACCTCATCTAGAGTGTCAAAATCCGGGACAAGGTTCAGAAGATAACTTTGATCAACATGAGGTATAGGTATGGCGACATGCATTCCCTGAGATGTAACTATGTCATAGCTCCATGGGTTATCCGGATCGGAAGGAGCTGGAACAAAATACTCATAAGGACCTTGATATGAAGAGTAAGGCTCAGCAAGGTGTGGCCGTGTGGGATACGCAAATCACTTCTAATAGTCTTATGTCCCACAAAGTCTATGTTAACAGCTCTATACATGTTAGCAGACAATATATGATCCCTTGAGACGCGATCCCAGTAACTATCGTAGTCACCATTCACATCTAAATATAGAGAAGCTTGTGGCCACAAGTCTTCATTCATTCTAAGATAGGACCTCCACTGACTAGCTCTTCCCAATGGGCATATATTCTCCGGAGGAGGGTGTGGGATGAAAGGTGTCCCAACGATTTGGTGACAACACCTATCACCCAGGTACCACACAACTCAAAGACGATTCGGCACATTGTAAGATTATACGAATGACGATGTACACGGTGAATTGCCTCACGTAACCAAACATCATCCATGGTATCTCCCTCCACATTATCAACATTTAATTGCATATATCGAGTATGAAACCATGGTGTCCACTGTATCGCCAATGTCGACCTAGTCTCGAGTTGGTTACGATCTAAGTGAATGTTGTGGCGTCCTTGACCACTTCGGCGATCTTTAAAGTCATTTATCCATGCTCTAATCCGTGGGACGATATCATGGTCCATGTTCGGTCTCAGAAAAGGAGTCATGGTAGGTACGTACTCATACCACTAATACTATCATAAAAACAAATATCAAAATCAAACTTGTACGTAATTTAATATAAAGTTATAATACTAAAAATTTAAAACTTACTTGTAAAAGAGGGGTGAAGCCACCACATTGACCATCCGCAACATTAGTTGTGACTCGGCATGCTTGATCCAACGCGTAAATCAAAGCTCCAAACATAGCACAACCCCAATCATACTAATGCATGTATTCTAACCAAACCAAACACTCTATCCAACCTAATCTCAGTGAACTATCACCCGTGGGGAAAAAACACTACGTGATTAAGTAAAAATTGAATGCTCGCAAATATCTATTCCGATATGTACCCGTCGGGCACCAACCTTCGTCACTCTCTTTCGTCTTCTCCATGAACTCATTCACAAAAAAGGAGGGTTTGATACCCCCTTTAGCCCAATGCTCCGGCCTTATATTCAGCCAACTTTGTTGTGCATAATCAAAAGTCACGAACCGACCTTCTCCAAACGTAACGGCCTTTCCCCTTCTTACGCTCATTCCCGTGAGCATTGTAACATCCATTGGAGTGATGCCTATCTCGCTTTGTAGAAAGTGGAAAGTGTGAGTTGTGTCCCACCACCGCTCGATCAAGGCGTATATCAAACCACAGTCAGCGTTTTGATAACCACATCGAAACAATGACCCAAATGGAGATTGTAAAATTTCATTTCGTATGCTTTCAAGCAATCTCTTTTGTCAAGCATTATCTTCCACCAATTGTTCACGGATGTCCAACAACACCGCAATTTCATCTCCCCTCCCTAAACATTTATTCAAAACACTTCATTAAAATTAAAGAAAATACAAATTATGATGTTAAAGGAATCAAATTTAACGATAAAATGCTTACTATATTTACACGATGAGAGATGTGAGTTTCTGGGTTTCTAGCCAATGTAGCATGTGTTAGTGGATCGACTAGGTCCGAAAATTGAATTACTGGAGGATTTTGCAAATTATAGACTTCGTTTTCATCCTCGATCATCAGCGTTTAGTGTTGACATTGACTCATTTGTCAATCCACTAACTGATTTTTGACCGAAAAATCGTTTACCCTTGTTACTCATTTTGCGTGGCACCTGCAATTCAATCAATAATATTTTCTTTATAACTTCAATTTATTTTTATTTTTTTGCTAAGGGTAATTGTATTAATAAAAAAAAGTTTTTCGAAGTACAAAGAATGGATAGGATTGATAGTAAATCACTATCTCAAAGCTCAATTTACAAATCTATAGTACGTGGTGTTCATATCCTCAATTCTATGCAAGCAATTTAAACATTCTAACATTCTAATCAATTCCAACATTCTAATTCAACAAACAATTACAACATTCTAATCTATAGTAAGTGGTGATTTTTTTTGCTAAGGGTAATTGTATTAATAAAAAAGGTTTTTCAAAGTTCAAAGAATGGATAGGATTGATAGTAACTTCAATTTAAACAAAATGCACAATTTCAAACTAACATTCTAACATCAATTCCAACATTCTAATTTAACAAATAATTCAACAAACATTAAACTAATCTCTTTAACCTCACAATTCCAACATTCTAATTCAACAAACAATTCAACATTAAACTAATCAAAATAACCTCACAATCAAAGTAACTCACAGTCAATCAAAAATAAACTCAATAAAATCAAATTTCAAAGTTGTAATAATTCATACCTGGTGAATGTATATCAAAATAATCTAACAGAAATTGAAGTGAGAAAGAGGAGGTCACGAGATTGAGAGGGAAGAGACGAGAGAGAAGAGAGAAATAGGGAAGAGAAAGAAATTCGCGTTTTTAGTAACTGCTCTATACATACGGCATAATTTTTGCCGTCTGTTACAATTTAACATACAGACGGCCCAAACTTAACCGCTGCTAAAAATTGTGATTGAAATGGTTTTTTGCTTTTGGGCTGCTAAATATGGCTGGGCCTGCTAAAAGGCCTATGTGGCACCTTTTAGCAGCCTATTATAGCTGCTCTCCATTGGACTTGCTCTTAGAAGACTACTCTGGTTGATTTATAAAGAACATCGAGAAGATTTATAAAGAACATCGAGAAAACATTGCAATTATTCTTTGGAGTATTGCAATCAACTATCAATTTACACCTAGGCCCTTGGCGTAGGCTCTAAGCTCAGGTTTTGCAGTTAAGGCAGCCTAGGCTCATGCCTAAGGGAGCCTATTGAACGGAATTGCATCGGGTATGTGCGTGATTGCGTATGTCAAACACCTCAACTGACAAGGCATAACTCTTTGGACCGGGTATAACTGTGCTGCAGAAATTTGAAATAATTGTAGCTTCTATCCTACTATCCGAGGTTTGGGATCATATATGCCCGTGTAACTTCAAAGCATAATTTCTAGTTCTGATCATTATACGCAAATACAGTATCTCTTGGGAGAACTGGACAAGGAATTGATTGCACTCCGAGAGAGCATCATGACCTCCCTGTAATCCACTTTGTGTTTTCTAAAAGTTTATGTTGCAAAAATAACAATCTAAAGAAGGATTGCCGGTATGCAGACACAACAATCTCTCTTGTTATTTGGATCTTCCATTCTGATCTCCGGATCGGGTTATCCATTCATTGGTAGATTCAGCATACTGAGTTCGTCACCAGAGGGCAAAGCTCAACATTCCCCAACTAGGTCACACGACAATTTTACTTTCTGATATCAGACGGTATTCCCATTTGAATGCACACATCATTTATGTAAGCCAAGTTGGCAATGTGGCATCCGTTGTCTATTTTTTCGGACGGTCACCTGGAAACTTGCGCAATCAAATTGATTTTTGAGTTGACTCCATAAACTGATAAACCCATACGTGAATGTTACAATGATCAGTTATCACCGCAATAAAATCACAACGAAAACACAAAGACAACGGTACCAAAAAATAAAAAACCATGCAAGCAAAGACCTATGTCAATATAGGCAGTTAAATTGTTCGTTACGAAGCTGTAACATGCGCTCAAAGCTTCAGGAACAAAATTGAGTTTTTCGTTTAATGTGTTTTTTTTTTATGAAAATTTGAATTACGTGTTATATATATATAACATGCATTATAGCATAAATTGGGATACATAAACAGAAGGTGTACATAGCATGATAGCAGCACTACTAGTCCGGTCCGTGTACATCAATTTATCGAAAAAACCATTACCATTCAACAACTAACATCAAATTTACTCAAGGTAGTGAGCATCAAAGGATCAAAGGGAGAGAATAAAGCAACATAAAACTAACGCTACCAATCAAATTCTGAGGAAGGGGGATTTTTTTTCTTTTTTTTCACATTTTACCTCAGTAATAAAACACCTATACAAGGTGGAATATCTTACATTCGCAAAAATAAACCAATAAGCTTTCTATAAAACGAACTTATGATTATACATCTCTGCAATTTTGCTAATTTTGTGAAAACAAAATACTGAAGAATGAATTTACTGTGCTCTAGTTGTCATATAGTAATCCCCAACTGTTAAGAAAAAGTGTTGACCTACAACCACAGTAACAGCAGGTTGATCTGCAATACAATCAACCTTCAACTGCCAAAAAAATACAGAAAAGAAGTTACTTGAGAATGATTTCTTTGAAGAAAGGATATAATTTGATGTAAGAGAGTGGAACAGACCTCCCCATTTCCATCCTGAATTTCTGACTTCAGTTTGGAATGATCCCTTGATAGTAAAAAGGTTTGTAAACCTTCAGCATACTTCTTAACTCCTGACAAACGCCAAGAAAACTCTAATCAGGCGAGGAAAAGAACTATATGAAATTTGGCAGTTTCTATATGAGTACTAATATTAACCTGAATATAACCCAAGAATAGCATCCAAGCTAAATTTTAGTGCCGGCCTTGCCAAATGGATTGTAAAATCCAGACCAGATATACCATGGAAACTTCCTTCACAGAGAATAACCTGCAGATAGAAAATTAGATATGTTACTGCACAAAAAAAAAAAAAAAGGTGTATAGATCTGGCTGCTATCACACATGGGGAGTTGAGGGAACACTCGGGCCTCAACTACCTTAAGTCCCTCAGCAGTCATTTCTATGAAGAGTCTAACCCTACTGGTGTGAGGAGTATGAAAAAAGGTCAACATGCAAAAGTTCAAATTGGTAGGTAATTATAGCCACTACATGATGCTACTCGTATTGAATACCAATCTCAGAAGTTTGGAATCTTCAAAGGGACAACAATGTTTCAGACTCTTCTTTAGATTGCTACAAAAATCTGTGGAAAGGTCCATGTAAGGCAGGGCCGCAGGGTCCCATTAGTAGGGGTTAAAGATTGGCATAATCAAGTGGGAAGTTGACACATAGCTAGCGTTGAGACATAGCTCAGCCCCCTTCAGCGATGCAAGCACTTATTGTAATATTAATGACATCCCTGCCAAAACATCGAATTAGGGGTTGATGCTTGGTTGATACGCTCCCCCCATGGAGATTCTCTCTGCAAAACTCAGTTCATTTGTGTCTAGCCCTTCTGAAATATGTGTTCAAACCTAACTCTGTCCACAGTTTTAAATTTTGAAAGACACTTTTCTTGAAGGTTAACAGATATTCAAATGGTCTGATTAGTCACTTTATTTTGGAGAAAATCTCACCATGAGATCTCTCCCGTTCCCCGAGAAAAACAAAATTACAAAACAAATGCTAAAACTCATTTTGGAGGCCCAATTATTGGCTGAAAATGTCAAACTACGTTTTCATCTAACCACTTTGGTTGCCTCTGGAAAAAAGGATTTAAAATGCCAACAACCGAGTGATAAGATGCATGTCTCTCTTCACATTCCATTCTCACCATAACCAAAACAGACCACTTTCACTTATCTCTCTCACACGCACTGCTTCTATTCTCTCATCCAGATCAGTGTTTAACACAAATTTATTAAGAGGGCACAGCTTCTAGGTTCAATGTTCTCTTACTTCTAAACAACATAATGTCAAGAACGTTGATTCAATAATGTATTAAGGCAAGTAAGATGTTATGTTTTCTGGAAGCATGTAATCATCAGAATTCAGAGCGCGCCTTTACCCTATTCACATCACATATCTAGACATTCCCAAGTAACAGAATTGATGTTCATCTTTTCCAATAAATGAAATTGGTGCATTTTAGGATTTTCATGTTTTCACTAAAAAAATGCATTTTAGGATCAGACGACCTTTCACAGATGATCTTTACCGTACCTTAGGGGAATCCCAAAGACGAATTGAGCAAGATATACACGTAAACTGAATAGTTTTCGTGAGTCATCATCTTTCATTGACAAAAATGATGGAAATATCCGGTCAAAAAATAGTAAGAACCATACTAAGCAACAAAACTTACACTTCGTAATGGAGCCATGGTAGAAGGGAGCAAAGGAGATCCAAGAGCCTCTGTGATATATGTTTCCTACACATACAAGAAGAAGATTCTTATTTTCTACCAATATATTTCGTTATTAGGACATTAATGATGTCACAAACTTTTCCAAAACAAATAAAAAAATTATGATAAAAATAAGTAAGTAGTTTCATTAGCATGTTCTTAAGGCATCAAAAAACTTTCATTCAAGTCTTTTTACAAATGATAGACAACCACTATTATACTGCCAATTACATAATGTGCCATCATCTCTGTAATCCCCATATCCGTCTACAGGCACTTTTTCTTTATGAATGACAACTTCAGGAAGTTGGGCTTTTCACATAAAAATAGGAAGCTGCCTGTTTTACCACATAAAAGAGGACGACTGGGCCTACATATACAAATATCTAGAGGGTCAGAGGGTGAGGTAGCAAACTGAGTTGTATTGAGCCAATTACATCAGATGCCACCTATCACACAAACCTCATTCAGGTATATTTTCTTAAATGGCATTCAAGAGAACTTAACTGCTTAAGATATTTGAGAATGTAAAATTAACAAGCGAGAAATATCAGGAAAATATATAGTTATGACGGTTCTTAGTTATCATGATTATCCTACAATACTACTATCAGGTGCCAAGTTCCTCAATCTATTATTGCTGCGTATTACCAATCCTAGACTAACCTGAGACTTTAGAACTCGGTCCAAGCTAGACTTATCACCACCCACAAATTCAATATACACCTCCACCACATCTGTAGGCTCCAGACCAGCTTTCTTTCTTAATTTCTGGATTTTATTAACAATCTGCACAGAAATACAAATTCAATCCTTGGATATGAAATACATTATCACAAATTTTATACCAAAACCAGGATCTTAATAAACGGTCAATTAGTATATAATATACCCATGTTACATGGATACGCCATATTTTAAAACTAATCCGTGTTGGATACGTATCCACGTGTCCGTGTCAGACACATATCGGACACATATTGTATGTCAATATTTGATATTTCGCCGTGTCAAACACTTCGCGTGTCCGTGTCAGATACAGGCACACCTATCCTTGTCAATGTAACTACGTAATATATAAGAAAAATGTCAAAGTGAAAGACGTTTATCTCGAAGTCCTTGGCCAGTTGTCCATACGCTCTGTCTAAAGACTGAAACTTCATACAAATCTTATAAAACAAAGAAACTAATGCATTTTCACCTAAGACCTATAACTAAGAAAAAGAGTGGTGGGGAGGGGAGAGAAGAAGACTTATGCGACCTCAAGTCTCATCAACATTGCTTTCTTAGCTACACCAGTAACAAAGACAGTGACTGCAAATTATGGTAACTCAAGAAAAAAATTCAACGTCTCTTTCAACCTTGAAAAAACAAGGGGCACATGCAGGACAGTAGTCTTAAAAATAATCTGCAGATGCAATCTTCAAATTCATGCTGAGGGATGATGTGTATCCAATTGGCTTAATCCATGGGGGTATATTGCAGGGAAAAGGTGATATGGTTGATGGGCCTAATGATGAGTTGATGACATACAGGTTGCAATCTAAGCTATTCAACATTAAATCTGAAAAATCAATGCAGAGAACAAAGCTGAATAATTAGTTACCTCTCGCGCCACTCCTTCTTCAAGTAATGATACATCTAGATGCAAATCCAATACCACCAAAACATCCCCTAAAATGGACATAATAGCAGATTATAAATTTCCATCTCAAAAGCTTTTCTGAAAAAATTCAGGATAAAATTATGTACCATCTCCAGCTGCATCATATTGCTTCTCTGCAATGTCATCAGGACGCTTGAACTCCCGAACAATCTGCAAGATTTATATGCACCTCAATTAACCTAAGAAGCTTGTCTCCCACATATCAGGTCAATGGATGGGTTCCTATGGTTCATTTTGCACCAATTTGGTGGTTTCTCTTCATAGATTTGGGACTCTATGGAGTCTTCCTTACGCTTATTTCTCTGTTACGATGGTACTTCATATTTTGTGCCGTTCCGTGTCGGCCTGTCCGACACAGACAAACATCTTAGATACAATACCGACACTTCTATACAAAGAGGTGGATGATAATGTACCTTTATAATATATGACCCAAAGAAAACATTAGAATTGAAATCTTATAACTACAAATTTTTACTTATCTTTTCTATAACCATCTTGTCATATAGTTTTTCTAATAAAATAAAACTAAAAATAAATTGAATACTAGCTGTACCCACGAATGTAATTTTTTAGGCCTTGCTGGGTCTGAATCACTGTACCGGTGTCTAAATCAGACACTTGTACCCTTACACACACAACACAGGTATATTTGGGTTTAATTGTTTTTTAAAAGCGCTGAGGCTCGAGGGATGTACCTCACGGGACAATATTTTGTGGGGAAAGCCAATCAATACTAGTTACATGATACTACGTTCTCATAATAACATCTTTCTAACGAAAATACACAGTTTACAAAGTTCCTAACTGAAGTACAATACATCGTTTTAGCTCCCTATTCTCTTACTTCTCATAACATCTTTCTAATATTCTTCTATCTCTTACCAATTTCTACGGTCACCTATTTCTGAACTGGTGGTGTACTTGTCTAATAAGATCGTCTACTACACTCATGTTCTTGGATATAAAAACTTTTAACATTAAACTGTTCAGGCTTCACTTGAAATATTTGAAACATCACAAATGAGTTTATAAAGCCAAACCTATATATTTCCTTTTAGCATGTTCCTGACTTTCTCCTCAAACTTGACGCATCTACAAATATGCACACTTACGGGGCTTACACCTTGAGGCTAGTGCCGCAAGCATTTTGTATGTCATATGACATGCCACGTTCATTAATGCTTAAAAACATTAAGTGGGAATCAGGTCATCAAATGTCAGTATGAGTGTCCTTAATCTTTATGCACAAATTACAAAAAATATCTTGGAAAGAAAGTTAAGATAATATTAAAATTCTTATCATGATCAAATTGTCGTTTTTCATATACATATATACTTATATACATCTCAAATTTATATACCAAGATGTAGAAGTAAAAAACAATTTGGCATGAGAAACTACCTTAATATCACTAAGCTTCAAACAATGTCCAGAAAGTGTCACTTCCCCAACTCTCTGGAATGTCAAAATATCTGTCTGAGACATGGCCTTGACTTCCTTAGCAACAATACCCATAGCTTTTCCCAGTCTTTTACCTAGTGCACTACAGAACAAATAATCCAGTAAGTAACAACTACGTAGGAAATGATTGTGAAGCCCTTTAAAAAAATATTACTTCTCTGTCAATGACATACCTAAAATCAGGTTCTGCACGCAAGGAAGCATATTCCAGTGGATCATTGCATGTAACAAGTTCTTTAATAGTGAGCTCTTCAAGCACATACTACATCATAAGAAAAGATTTGTATGTTACATAAACAAAATGCTCCAAGCACAAATGGGAATAAACACACAGGATGCATTGATAAATTATGTATGCATGTGACATGCGACTTAACCATAAAAAATTATTTAGGATGAAATTTACTAGACAGACAAAGAAAACCTCGATAGAAGTGCTAATACATAGACACAGACACAGTACTATGGGATGCTTGCAATTTCAAAACGAATATTATGAACCAAAAAAATCAGAACTGTTAAAACAGCATATCTTCCGATCAAAAATCCATCCGAGTATCTGCTGTTTTCTTTCGTTTATTTGAGTATGCACCAAATTTAATAAAATATATAAATAAACTGCCACTAATTTAGTAAGGTAGAATCCAAGGTTGAATGCACTCACGCTCATGAACAGAATATCTTAAGGAAATACCTTACATATTTTGGAATAGGGTTACTAACCTCTCGTAACTTTCCATCAATATCTTCAAGAAAGCCACTGTCGGGATGGACGATAACCATCTTTCTACATCGATTCAGAGAAGGACAATCATCGAAGGAAAAACAAGAGCAGAGAAGAAAAAAATGTAAAAATATTGAAGCTACAAAGAAACAGAACCACAAGAGCAAAGCTGCAAACACACCTAAGTGGCGTCTTCAGAGGTTTGTTATGGCGCTCTCGAATATTACGTGCAAGATCAATGACTCTCATCATCCTTGATACACTTTGTTCAATGCGTTCGTCTCTCTAGGACAATGGTAGCCACATGCACAGTAAGCGGGGATAAACTTTAAAAAAATAAGTACAAAAACTGACATCTAAGCTATAGCTGTAAGAACTACAACAGTGAGAACCAAACACAAGCCCCAATATAGTACCTTCCCTCCTGCTTGAGGAAAACTGCAGTAGTGAATGCTTTCCTCGGACCCATTGCAAACCTTGCGCATATTTTGATAAAGAACTTCAGTGAAGAATGGTGTAAATGGAGCCATAACCTCACATGTAGTAAGAAGCACATGGTAAAGAGTTGAGAGTGCTGTTCTGCAATCCTCTTCTCCAGTACGGCCTTTTAGCCTCCTACGGTTTAGCCGTACATATATATTCGTCAGGCTCTCAATAAATTTCAACAGATATGGCACCACCGTGTATAGCCGATATGCATCCATTTCTTGGCGGACAAAGTGAACGAGACTTTCGGTCGCTGAGTTGATCCACTGGTCAAGCACGTTTAATGACATCTGAAGAGAGACCCAATCAATGGGAACAAACGGTGCATACCCCTCAACCTCAAGTCTCTTGGCATTCTGAACCAGAAACCTGTATGCATTATACCAAGGAAGAAATACATTTTTCACCACACTGTACACTCCATCCTCTTTGAATTTTAAAGGTTCAGCACGCACAACAGGAGAATTGATAACATATAACCTCAATGCATCAGCTCCATAACTATCCAAGATTTCTGTAGGTGGAGGATAGTTTCTAAGTCTTTTGCTCATCTTTTTGCCATCCGCGGCCAATACAAGACCATTGCATATGAGATTCCTAAATGCGGGTTTGCCAAATAATGCCGTAGACAAAACCATAAGAGTGTAGAACCATCCACGGGTTTGGTCTAGACCCTCCGCAACAAAATGACCAGGAAAATTATTCTCAAACAGTTCAACATTCTCAAATGGATAGTGGATATACGCATAAGGCATTGATCCACTCTCGAACCAACAGTCAAAAACATCATTGACTCGTTGAAGAACTCCAAACTCGGGACCACGACTGGATGGAATAGTAATGTGATCAATCTTGTGACGGTGCAAATCATTCACCTTAGCACCAGATAGCTTTTCGAGTTTTTCAATTGAATCCATGACTATTGTCTCTTCACCATCCTCACTAATCCAAACAGGAAGAGGTGTGCCCCAGAACCTACTTCTACTGACAGCCCAGTCTCTAGCATTTTCAAGCCAATTGTGAAAACGCTTTTCCTTGACAAAATCAGGAACCCAATATGTCTGTTTGTTATTTTCTAACAATTGTTCTTTCAACTTTTCAACCGCAATAAACCAGCTTGGCACAGCCCTATAAATAAGTGGAGTATCAGACCTCCAACAAAAGGGGTAAGAATGCATAAATGTTTGAGATTTTACAAGCCTGCCTTTAGCCTTAACAGCAGTTATGATATCCTTATCTGCAGCCTTTACATAACACCCACCAAAGTCAGATATTTTCTCTGTAAAGCATCCATCATCATTAACTGCTACGATTAGATTTTCTCCCTTATTAATTATGTGATTTTCAAGGCAAACTCGGTAATCCTCTTCACCAAATGCAGGAGCACAGTGAACAACGCCAGTACCACTATCATCTGTAACATAGTTGTCTGCAACAACTCTGAATGCTACATCCGAGAACTCTGTGAAATAATCAAATAGCGGTACATACTTAGTTCCAACTAGGGAAGCACCAGTAACTTTTTGCAGCAACTCGTATGATCCAGTATCTGCCTTATCTTCAACTTTCTCATTGGAGGAGGTCTTGGTCTTGGCCTTTGATTTTTTTGAATCTTGAGCAGGTCCATTTGGTGCATCAGCCTTTGGCTTCTTGATGTTGGTAGGTAGCTGAGACAACCGACATTCTGCGACGACATAGACTGACCCAGAGGACTTGTCCCGTACCTGATCACACTCACTAGTTATTATAGAAAAATAAATAAATAAAGGGAGGTCCTGCAACATTGCCATGATGATTGGAAGATGGATTAGGTTGCAGGGATGCTCATTCCATTAGCTAACACATACAGTAGAATCTCAATATACTAATACATCAAACTCATTAAAAACTGACCTTCACATAAACAAAATTCGCATTGACGCAGAGACAGAGATTACTAGGAAGAGTCCACGGTGTGGTTGTCCACGCCACAAGGGACGCATTATCAGGATCATCAATTATTGGGAAGGAAACCATGATTTCAGGGTCAGGTACATCCTTGTAGTTTTCACTAGCTTCAAAATTAGAAAGCGGTGTTTTGCAGCCAGTGCTGTATGGCATCACCTTAAAACCTTTGTAAACCAAACCCTTCTTAAACAACTGAGCAAAAACCCACCAACAACTCTCCATATACTTCAAATCCATAGTTTTATACCCATTATCAAAATCAATCCACCTTCCCATTCTCCTAACCGTCTTTTCCCATTCCCCAACATACCTAGTCACGATACTCCTACACTCTTCATTATAATTCCCAATGCCCATTTTCAAAACGTCATCTTTACTTTTAATTCCTAATTTCAAATCAATCTCATGTTCAACAGGTAAACCATGACAATCCCAACCAAATCTACGTGTCACGTGATGACCAATCATTGTTTGGTAACGTGTAACTATGTCTTTAATTGTACCAGCTAGTAAATGGCCATAGTGTGGTAAACCAGTTGCGAAAGGTGGGCCATCGTAGAATATGAATTCGGGCTTGGATTCAGACTTTTTTAATTGCGTTTCGAAGGCGGAGATTTGTTCCCATAGTTTTAAGATTTGTTCTTCTTGTCTTGGGAATGAGTAGTCTTTTCCTTCGCACACTTCTTCCATCGTTGAGTTTTTTTTTAGGGTTTGGGTTTTGGAGTGAATGAGCTGCTGTCTGTTTTTTCAACTTTTTGTTTATCTAATGGGCCGGGCTTTCTTAGACTTAAGCCCGATGGGCTAAAACAACTTAATGCTCACGACCTTTTGGACTCTATTCTGATTTTTTATTTTTATTTTCCGATAACCGACTCTATTCTGATTCAAGGAACTGTTTCGTTTAAGCATCATGCTAGTCCAATAAAAACGTATTTACTGCGTCCTGCCATAGAATATGCTACTTAACAAAAAATCTAGTTATCATAAATTGGTGAGCATCTCTGTGAGATTCAACTTTTGACACTATAATTGAGCTTACTTATTAGGGTAAGAGTTACAAATTGTCATTGTGTACTAATTCAATTACTGCAAGTTTTCATAATGATTTCGTAGGCAACCAAATTCTTCATCTCAACTCTGCATGAAGGTGTCTTTGAAAGTGTCTTTAATGGGGACCATTTGTTGGGGTCTTGGTAGTAATATAACTTAAGTGGTTTCGTGATCGTGTACACACCTTTCCTTCCTCTTTTAGAAAGAAAATTTCAAGTTTCCCTCTCTTATCCGTCCCTTTTCTAGTTTCCTTCTTTTTCTGGTAAAATCCTCCACTGCACACAGTGTGAGTTCAGAGGAAGAAGTCGAATCTAAGCTAGCAGTTGTTAGTTAAGACCAAGATGGGTACTCAGTTGGACAATTTACAGACTTTTCCGATGCTACAAGTAACAAATGGTGCGATTCATTCCTCTAGAGAGCAAGGTAATAATCCTTCGATGGTGAACAACAGAGCGCGAAAAACACTCAAAGAAACCCCAAACCAATTCAGATCTGAGATGGAGTTCTCTTTTCAAGGAGATAAGGTCAGTCCCCGATCTGACTCTCCAAAGATTTGATCTTGATATGATAGAGGTGTTACCCAAGTACCTTTTGATCTGCGATGGAAAGGATTGAATGTGTGGAGAGATTATGTGGTGGGTTTTTTCCGGAACAAAGACTGCCATATCCGGTTGTAAGGGAAGCCTTGAAAAAGAATGGAAAACAAAGGGTGATTACGAGATGGTTCATGGATCTTTGAATTGTTTTACTTTAAGTTTTCCAATGAGAAAGATAAGAGGAAAGTATTGGAAAATTCTCCTATCTATATTGCGGAAATGCTTCATTGTTACCCAAAGGACACGGGATATTGAGAAGAGAAAGAATACGATGAAAGCAATACCAATTTGGGCAAATCACGTACAATGTCTTGAGAAGGAGTTATGGATTTGGGAAAAGGTTGGGATTCTTAGTCGTCGAATAGGAGACCCCCCGGAGAATGGATGAAGCTACAAACAACTAGGAAAAGACTCTTGTATGCTAGGGTTTGTGTTTTGGTAGAAATTGACTTCGAGTTACCCGAGACATTTGATATCAATATGGGAGGAGAGGATGTAAGAAAGATAGCAAGTAGAATATGGGTGGATCCCAAAACTCTGCGATAATTGTAAGAGATTTGGACACAAAAACGGATGGATGCTTCGGGAGGGCAATAATCAAAGGATAGATCCTCGGGTGGAAGGTGGGGTGATCCCTAATGTGGAGGTGGAGGACATTGGAAACACTATAAATGAGATAGGGGAAATTAACAGGGGGCAAAGTGATCTTCAGAGTCATAAAATGGAGAGCGGAAACGCACTATCTTTGGTGGCGTGGACAACACAAGAGGGTAATCCTAATGAAGTCTCAATGGATGAGTTATGCTTGAATGTAATAGCAATTGGAAGTGAAGGGGTTCTAAGGAGCACTAATGAGTCATCGGTGGTGACCGAGAATCTGAGAAGGACTAGTGGCTACTGGACGAGACAACCCAAACCGGTAGAGGGCTCGAGGTGGTAGTCAATGCAACAAACATGATTCGGATAGAATTGAGGGCTCAGAGATGGCACTAGTGATCACAACCCCAGAAGAACCAGAAGCTGTCACAGGGAATGCACAAGGTTATGAGAGCGATAGTGATACTGAAATGAGTCAGAGTAATATGTTTACGGCACTAGTTCCGTATGTGGAGGATAGACAGAGTGAGGATATCCAGACAAACTCGAATCTCCTGATGCACTATGATTTAGAACAGAATGAATATAACAACCTCCTGGAAGCCACTAGAAATGGGGACTTAGAGGATGCGGAGCCATCAGAGGATGAAACCATTTACTTTAAGGATAAGAACAATATTCCACTGGCTGAATTACAATCTCCAGTTACTCCAAGGAGTGGTATTGAGACAAAGAACAAAGGAAAGAATACCAAGGAATCAAGTGGAAAGGAAAAACAAGGAAAGAAGAGCAGGGGGCGACCTAAGGGGTCAAAAAACAAACACCCAAAATTCTAAATGATAGGTCCTATTTGTATTTGGAATGTGAGGGGAGCTAATGATCTTTTAAAAGCAAAGGAAATCAATAAGGTGAGGGTAGATAAGAAGCTGTGTATCTTTGGACTACTGGAAACGAAAGTTAAGTATCCGAAGTATGATATCATTAGAAATATTTGTCCCTTCACGGGAGCATACTAATAATTATGGTGAGTCGGTCGGCAGAATTTGGGTTTGCTGGGATCCGAATGTTGTCAAAGTGGCTCTTTTAACAGCCGAACGCTCATACATTGTAGAGTTACCTATCTTCCGAAGGCTGAAGAATTCTTACTCATTTTGGGTATATCGCGAGTAACGCACTACAAGAAAGGAGAGAGTTGTGGAATGAGGTGATAGACATACAAAAATCGATACATCAACCATGGTGCGTAACAGGAGATTTCAATAACATTCTGACTGTAGATGAAAGATTAGGGGGAGAACCAATGCATCCGAATGAAGCGGCTGATTTTAAGATATGTCTTCAGAATGCGGGGCTGTCGGACATCAAATCTACGGGATTCTTTTATACGTGGTGGAATTAGTCTATTGGAACAGCCAGAATCATGTCGAGGATTGATAGATGCCTGGTTAATAATTTGTGGCTAACTCACTACCCACAAGCGTTAGCTGAATTTTTGCCGCAAGGGGTCTCAGATCACTCACCTATGCTCCTAACTTGGAATGACTTCTCTAAAAAACCCACCCCTTTCAGGTTTCGCAACTTTTGGGTTACTCAGCCAGAGTTCAAGAGTATGCTAGAGGAAGTCTGGGAAACAGAAATTGTTAATAACCCGATGTACAAGTTGATGCAGAAACTCAAGCTGCTAAAGGTAAGGATTCGACCATGGGCTCGGAGAAACTTCTCCAATCTCCATGAGCGAGTAATTGTAGCAAGACAGAAACTACAAGATGCTCAAGTTTTGCTCCAACACAAGTCTGATGATGTCGTGCTAGGAGAGGCAGAAAGGGAGGCCATGAAGAAATATATCAATCTCGCTAGAGCAGAAGCGATTGATATGGACCAGAAAGCTGAGGAAAAGTGGATGATTGATGGCGATAGATGCACAAGTTATTTCTTCAATTCATTGAAGGAAAAGATAGCTAAGAAAGGTATATGGACTATTGTCAACGAAAATGGGGAGACAGTCCATGGACAGGCAGAAGTGGCAGAGATTATTGTTGCCTACTTCACCAGGATGTTAATCGCAGCGAAGACCGCCAGGGGAAGAGAGTTCTTCATGGAGTGAGAGTTCGGAACACTATAGCAGCGAATCTGTGTGATGTTCTAGATGCCGAGGTGACGGGGACGGAGATAAGAAAGGCAATTTTTGATATGGAGAACAACAAAGTGCCGGGACCTGATGGGTTTAATCCATTTTTCTTCAAACAGTGCTGGGAAACAGTGGGAGACGATGTCATAAGTGCAGTCCAGAATGTATTCAGAAACTTTAAGATGCCGTGGGGTATAAATGCTACTTTCTTGTGCCTCATTCCAAAGGTGAGCAACCCTACAATAGTGGAAGATTTTCGCCCCATTGCACTGTGCAACACGATATACAAGTGTATATCCAAAGTAATCACTTCTAGAATGCAATTGGTGATTTCGACCTTGTTCATGAGAATCACCGCTTTTATCCCGGGAGATCTATACAAGATAACATCCTCATGGCGCATGAAGTGTTAAGAGGGTACAATAGAAAACATGGTGCGCCCGGATGTTCTATTAAACTAGATATCGAAAGCCCTGATACGGTCGGGTTGGCAATCAATTCTTTATCTAATCGGAGAGATTTGGCTTCCCTTGAATATCGTCGATGGATACAAATGTGTTTCAGCGCCATTCTATTCTATCTTGGTGAATGGGTCGCGGAAGGTTTTTTTGGAGGGAGAGGATCGAGACAGGTGACCCCATGTCGCCATACCTATTTGTGATTGTCATGGAAATTCTGGGTATTGTAATCAGGGAGAGCATTGCTTCAAATCTCATGCACTACCATTCGAAATGCAAGAGATCATTGTTGACGCATTTGGCATTCGCGGACGATGTTCTTATTTTCTGTAAAGGGGAAGTAGGCTCTATTAAAGCTCTCAGGGAGTGTTTACAGATCTTTAGTGAAGCGTCTGGCCTGAAAATTAATTCTCAAAAGACCACAATCATGACGGGTGCCATGGAGCAACAAGAAGCAACAGCTTCGCTCGACTTTCGGGCTGGAATTAGTGAAACCACCAAAGATTGAGATATCTTGGGCTCCCAATCGTTTTACGATCGACCGGTATCAAAGACTGCCAACCTTTGATTGAGAAGATAATTGGTAGAATCAGGGATTGGAAAGCAAAACTTTTATCCCATGCAGGGCGACTACAACTGATTCTATCGGTCTTGAGTTCTCTAAACATCTATTAGGCTCGTACGTTCATTTTACCGTTAATGGTCCTAGAACAGGTGGAGAAGATATGCGCCACTTTTCTCTAGAGTGGGACAGAAGCAAAGAGATCGCACATCAAGCAAGCTTGAGTACTATATGCAAAAAAAAAGGAGGAAGGTGGCTTAGGCATAATGAATGTGAAAATATGGAATAAAGGTCGCCAAGCTTTCGGTGTACTCTTGTTTAAGATAGCAAGTAAAGACAAAGCGATTAATGTCCGGTCAAATGGATTTGGGAGAATCACTGGTTGAGAAGTAAATACTTGTGGACCATGCCGATTCCAAATTGATTGTTCATGGTCATGGAGAAATATCTTGAAGTGTGGAAAAGAAGCAAGAGAGCTAATTAGATACTTTCGATCGCAAAATGGTGAAGACACACGCCCTCGCATGACATTTGGTGTGATAGTAGCCCTTTCTTGAACAATCCTCACGCTAGCAGAACTTCGACTTCCTCTCAATGCAACAAAGAAGGAACTTCGTGACAAATGGAGAGTGGAATAACACGATTAATGCGAAGTTGCGATCTCACATACTCAGAGAGGATATCCTGAACACACCAGTTAATCGCCATCTTGCTGGAGACCGAGTGGTGTGGCTTCCTCATCATAGTGTTCACATCAAACAGTGCATATCAAGCGTTAAGCAGGCAAAGAGAAAAGTAAAGTGGCGTAGACTGGTATGGGGCCGACTGGTAATCCCTTGGCATTCTTTCACTTGTTGGCAATTGTTTTCTAACAGCCTATCTACCCAAGACAGGTTAGTACAAAAGAAGATACTCTCTCACTCTTCTTGTTGCTTGTGCCATCAAAGTAGGGAGTACTCTAATCACCTCTACTTTGAATGCATTTTCTCCGCCGAGATCATCAATGGAATCAAAGAGATTTTGGGTATAGTTACGGATAGTAGGAATTCCAATAGAGAGTGGTCGCCTATCCCGAGATTGTGTAGGGGCTCGAGTTTGGTGGCTGAAATATATAAGAGCTTCATTTCTTGGGCGGTTGATGAAATTTGGAAGGAGCCAAAATCTTGTGAAGGTTTCAAAATCGAGGAAAAGGCCAAAGATCGTGGTTTTGAGAAGAATTCTAAGGAATATGAAAACCTACACGCAGGTACAAGTACTTTGGAAATGGAGGACACAAATGAAGCCGTAAGATTGGCTCAAAGCTATCGGCATCCGTGTCAAGTTCCAAAGAGCGACACAACAAAGATTGTCAATGGACACCGCCGAAACAAGATCGCGTCAAAGCTGAATACGGATGGGTCCGTGGATGAGAAGGTAGGGCATGGTGGAGCAATCGAATTGCAAGGGGAAGTTCCGCAACAGATTCGGTAGTGGTGGTGAGAGATCAGTCCCCGCTCCGTGAGCCGAAAAGCTATAGAGGTTGTTTGGGGCGGATGCATAGAGATGGGTTTTGAGAATGTAGATGTATCGTCGGACTCTCTCGTAGCAATCCAAATGATAACAAAACCGGCTAAGCCTCCGCGGAACTGCCTCGATGTGCTAACACATATCCTAGAACCGTCGTCCAACTTTATAAGTCGTATTTTTACACATGTATATCGGAGACCAATCGAGTCGCAGACCACCTTGCAGGACTCTCTAGTTCCCATGTAAGGGATATTTTGCATGTTGGTCCTCCTCTAGAGAAAGATTTACATAGGATTGTCGAGGAGGATGCAGCGGGTACTATATATGTAAGATTTAATTGATTAATGCAGGTAGGGGTCTGCCTAACCCCAGCTTAAAATTTTAAAAAAAAAAAACTCTGCATGAAGGATTTCCTTTATGCAAATAGTGTGAAATCAACTAAAAAACCAATGGAAATAATAGATGACCGGAGAATATGAAAGAATACACAAAAACCACGCAATTCATCTTCACCAAACCCTACTCCACCATTCTAAAATATAGGCACAACAAGTCGCTGGAGATATTATGGTTTATCTCTATATATATTTAGCATATGGGTCAATAGTAGTATTAACCTTGTCTTTATCTTTAGCCACTTTCCCTTTAGGTTTCCATATTGGAATCTCTATAGGTTAGGATCTTCAACTTCTATTACGATGTTTTGTAAGGCTGTCTATTTTGGCTGTGGTTTAACTGGAACTTCTACAGTTGTAGGGTCTTCAGTTTCTATGATAGTATGTGGTAGGGTTTCATTCTCAGCTTTCAATTGCGGGCGAACTTCAGGCATAGTCACTTTGTTATCAAATACTCTATCCGAACGAAGGGTAGTGACTGCATGTAGGTCCCCTTGGTTTATATTACCATTACACTGAATATTGTTCACTTCGAAGGCGGTATTTGTTGACTTAGGATTAAGCACTACTTGACCTAGAAGCATGCCTGTTTGGTTATTATTTTGGATAGGAGACATGTCAATAACCTTTTGGCACAAAGACTGCATCATTTGAAATGTTTATTGCATCATTTGATTTTGTTTTTCCAGCAAGGTCACTACTACTTCGTCTATAGATGGTTTGACTGGTGGAGTGGTCATAGGAGGAGTGATTGGAACTAAGGCTTGTTGAGTGGTCATGTTTTAATTTTGATAGTGCTGGGTCATGAGCACTAAACCGCTATTCTAGTCACATAAGTTTCCTTGTCTTTGATGCAAAATAAACTAGCTGAAGTTTGTAGTGGGCCTAACATTTGATTATTAAAACCTGGAGGTGTAACTTGTTGTTGTGGATTATAATTAGTGTTTTTACTCCATTATGTGTTAGGATTGTTATTATAAGCGCAGACATTTTCTGGTTGTGGTGGTAGTTGTTCATAGACAAAAGGACAATAGAAATCGGAATGCTCAAGACTAAAACAAACATTATAACGAGTAGAGTTTATGTTCATGACTAGAGTGGGTTTCTGTTGAACAAAAAGGGCATCTACCTTTTTAGTGAGGGCATCGAAAAGAGTTCTAAGCTCGGGATCATGTTTAACCTCAAATATACTAACAACCTTAATTGTTGAAAAAGGAGTGGAGTGGGAAGAGTCGTTGCCTCCCCAATTGTTGTTTCTCTTAGATTGATCTTCTAAGAATTTATAAGCCTCCGAGGCTTCTTTACTAAGGAAACTACCCCCATTCATTATATCAAGAACCTCTTTATGATGGTGTGAAAGCCCCTTGAAGAAAGCGCTGACAAGCATGTCCTTGGCAAGATTGTGACGGGCATTCAATGAGAAGAATAGTGAAACGATTTCAGGCCTCTGAAAAGGATTCATGAGGGTTCTGGCGGAAGAAATGAATCTTTTGAAGCATTTCATCTGTCTTCAGTTGTGGGTAAAACTGTTCCATGAACAATTGAACAAGTTTAGCCCATGAGTATACGGAGTTTGGCATTTTGGCAGTTAACCAAGAAGCTGCCTTGTCGGCTAGGGAGAATGGAAACACCCTAAGTTTAACTTGATCTGGACTTACGCTAGGATGATGGAACGTAGTGAAAACCTGTTCTATCCTACGCATGTGTTGATAAGGCTTCTCATGATCTAAACCATGGAAAACCGGTAACAAGTTAAATATATTTGGGGGAATATGAAAATCCCCCACTGGGTCTGCAAGAATGATGCACGACTTAGGTTCATCGATCAGGGCTTTGTAAAAATCAAAGAGAGGAGTCTCCGCTTCTTCAGCCATTGATGCAGGTGTAGTGTGTGATATTTTAGATAGGCGTGTGCGTTGACGTTTATGATATAATATGTTAGATGGTTTCTTCTTACCAGACCTTAATCTCATGCAAAGCTAAGTCTAAGATTAAAGAAATAATCACAGTAGTCAAACAAGCCTGATTATAATATAATTTAACTCCTCTAACAGAAGAAACAAGGAGTGGAACAAAGTAGGAGAACATGTATGCCTCCTTGCTATGCTTACTAGCGCCTTAAAAACCCAAGTGCAATGTCTTGTAGAAGCCTGGAGCACCGTGCAGCACTGTTCCATCCCTGAAGTGAACTGTAAGTGACCTAAAAAAAAAAAAAACAGTAACAGGTAGAGGGTGTGTGCCCTGTAATCTAGGCCAAATAGGGGGTGTGCGCCCCTTGACTATTGATTTGAAAGTCAGGCTTGCTACAATAGGTTTTAGATTGTTCCCGTGGATCGGGCCGGAAGTCCTATGATAGATCAGGCTTGCTACAGTGGGTTTTAGAATTTTTGTACTCTTTTTTTAGAAAGTGATTGGGCTCACACGAATACTGAGTAGTACTATATGGGCCTCCGTGGATCTACTATAAAAAGATGAAGTATTATGTAATGGGTAAGGGGGTGTGAGACCTCGTGATAGGAGTAAATATGGGGTGTGAGCCCTCGTGATAGGAGTAAATATGGGGTGTGCCCTGCGGTGCTAAAAACAGAAGAGGGGCCTATTCTATAACTATAAAAGTAGGGCGTGCACTCTCTGTAAAAAATCTACAGTGAAACAAATTTTCTCCAGTAGAGTTAGAGAGATGTCAGGAGTTAAATGTACAACTCTTATGGATCCTCTAACACAAAAAATTGAAAACTCAGTATCGAATCTAGCAGAAATTTGAGGAAAACACGAAAAACAGTAATGAAAATAGCAAGGTGGGAAGGGAATAATGGGTTGTTTTGCTTGAATTCAATAGCGGAATTCACGTCTAAAATCAATTAAGATGGCAGCGGTGCTATTTGATAAACATAAAAATAGTAGATTTCTCTAACTTATTCTTACACTATCAATTACTATTTCCTACTCTCATATACCAATATATATATATATATATATATTCATGCAATATATCGAGTATAGAATCGTTCTACTCTTAATTCTCTAGACCTAAACGAATTCAACTAATGGCAAACAAGGAAACAATAATAAGAGTAATATTTATAGATGTGAATTTATACTAACTTAAACTAAACAATTAAATATAAACTTATGAATATGAAGGAGAAATTAGAGAGAGTTTGAATACACCTTAATGAATTCCTAATATGCTAGCATAGAGTTGTTTCAATCCTAATTTTTATGTTTTCACACAAGGTTCAAATGTAAAAGTTAGGCTTTTATTGATCCATAATTACTTATGGTATCTCTAGTCATATAATAATTAGCATGAGAGTAAGTTTAAACTCATTCTCATGGCGGATTAACTATCATTTAGTCTAGGTTAATTCTACTTATATCTAAGTAGAGAAACCTAGGCTTGAAGCTCTTTTAACACCTACTATACACTAATATATCAAGTCTTCATCAAAGCTTCAATCAAAACCCCTCTAATGGAGGTTTAACTATAATTCATTCGACTATCATATAAATAAGAATGAGAATAAGACATAGTAATAATAAGAAATTTTATTAAACTAAGAACTTGAAGTGTTTTAATGGAGATTTAGGTTAAGAACATAAAACTAAATTATATTAAACTAATGGGGAGAGAGAGAGAGAGAAAAAACTATTGCTTTGCCTTAAACCTCTTTATAAAGCAAATATTTAGGTTACAATTTCATGCATGAGCTTGGGAGTTGTGTTTTGGGCCACTAAATCAAGCCCAAAACCTAAATACTTAAGTCCAAAAGGGTTCTCACTATTAGAATTTATTGAAATACTATTTTTGGCTACTTTTGCTACTCTAATTAGGTCAAGGCTTGGACTATTAGAAAGCTCTTTCCGAGCCGGTCGTTTTGACATATAATGGGCCCAATTCTGAGGTCTGAGTCCAAAGATATGGCATGTTGAAGTTCTATTGACTTTTTTGTTCTTTTTCTACTCGAGTTGACTTTGACTTTCCAGATTTGACTAGACGTTAAAAAACTTTTTCTCCTTGAAACTTGGGCTTTAACTATAGAATTTCTCTAGCAATCAATTTGACTAATTTCTCTTGCAAAAGTGATGTCTTTATGCACATATTTAACTCTAATACCTTAAATACACAAAAGCAATTAAACAATACTAAACTCTTATTATTATCAACATAATTGGCCTAAATGGAATACTATTAAGGGGTTTAAACTACAGTTTTGGGGTCTTATCAGTATTTTAGTAGATCGAGCGAAGATTGATATTATAAAGGATCTACCCAAATCAAGAATTGTCAAAGATATTCGTGTCTTCCTAGGTCACGCGGGATTCTACCGTCGATTTATCAAAGATTTCAACATAATAGCAAGACCACTGTCATATCTGTTAGGAAAAGATGTTGTTTTTTATTTTGATGAATCATGTGTTGAAGCTAGCTTTTATGAAGTTAAAAGAAGCACTCATTTCAGCGCCGATCATTCGTGCACCAGATTGAAACCAACCGTTTGAAATCATGTGTGATGCATCTGACTATGCTATAAGAGTTGTTCTAGGACAAAAAGATAAGAAAGTGTCATACGCAATCTACTAATATACGCCAGCAAGACTTTAAATGGAGCTCATATTATTTATTCCACCACAGAGAAGGAGCTTTTGGCCGTTGTATATTCTCTTGACAAATCCTGCCAATATCTGATAAGTTCAAAAGTAATATCTATACTGACCATGCTGCCTTGCACCATATACTTGCTAAGTAGGATGCCAAGCCAAGACTGATCCGATGGATATTACTTTTACAAGAATTTGATTTGGAAATACGTGATACAAAAAAAAGGAACAAAGAATGTCGTTGATGATCATCTTTCAAGATTGTTAGTGAAGAATGTGAAAGACAACTTACAAATCTGTGAAACTTTTCGTGATGAATAGTTGTTAAGTGTAACATCTCTATTTTTATTAATATCCAAAATTAATTATTTCACAAAATTTAATATATTATTGAGTATGTCTTAAGTTGACTATTAAATTTAAGTGAATATGTATGTTTGACTTTTGAAAAAAAAAAATAGGGAAAATAGTCTGTTTAGTTTGAAAATGGTTTAATAGGAAAGTTTTTAAATTTTAAAATAATGTGTAGAGATTTTATTAATAAGGAAACATGGAGAGAAAAAAATTCGTAATTTATGGGAGAAAATATGGAAAGACTTTGATGAGAAAGAAAATGTCTATAATTTGTGGAGAGAGAATAGTTTTTATTTAAAAAGAATGTGTAGAGAATTTGTAAATATAGAAATGTCTTGAGTTTGTTTTAGATCTAAAAGAAAGAAGAAGAAAACAAAAGAGAGAAAAAAAAAAAAAAAGAAGATTAAAAATAAGAAGAGAAAAGAAGAAGAATGAATGAATAAATGAAGTATTTCTATTGCTTGGTGATATGGATTTTACATGGCGTTGATTCTTTTCTATGATTGTTCTTTCGATGGCAACAACTAAAGAATATATATATATCGATATATATTTTATATATATATATCGTTTTTTCTGTGATTTTTATCTTGTTTGCTTCATAAATGCTTCATTATCATTTTATAAAAGTTCCATATTTAATTATGAACATTTGTTATTTGTTTTGAAATTTTAATTGTCGTTTGGAACGATGATATGTTTGCAGAATTCTACACAAGTATTGACTTGTGACTTGAATTCGACTAATTAGATGATGTAACTAGTTTTTCAACATAACTAAACAATTTTAGTTCTCTAAGTCATCTTTCATTTCCAATTGGCCTTGACTGATTCCAGTTTATATTCTATTTGATGTGAATTTTACAAGAAAGTATGTCAGAAAATTGAATAGCAAAATTTAAGTTGTTAGGTCTGTTCCATCACATAGTTTAGGGTACATACTAAACAAATTAGTGTTTAGGAATTTTTGTATTGAAATGGATTTTCTGTCTAATTTTCATAATAGTATAATTGATTCAAAACTTTGATTATATGAATTCTCTAAATTTTTTAGAATGGACAAAGGTCAAACTGTCCTAACCAATTTCTTATGCATAGAACAAAATACGTAACTTATTAGTGTAGGTTTTAGTTGTACAAGAAAAAATATAATAATCATGCAATTTGTATCGTATTAATATTTTAAATAAATGTGTATTGATTGGAGGAGTAATTATTTTATTTATCTAAAGAGTTCTATTACATGTATTAAAATAAGAGTTGCATGCATAATTGTTTGATGAATATTGTATGTATAGAGCGTATATTAATACCAGAATAAATTAAAAAAAAATGGATGATGACAGTATATGTATTAAATATTGGTTTTGTATGAGTATAATTATTTATAGATTTTATTAGCATGTGATATACGTAACAAATTGGAAATGTTGTAATTGGGAAATTTATTTACTGTTTAGACGTGTTTGATGGCTAAATGGGGTTCGGATGGATTAATTAGAAATCTTTGTAATGTAAATCAAAGTGTACGTATGATTCCAGTGTGACATGACATCCCTGAAATGCTATAAAAATATTATGCAGTATGTTTAGAGCAATGGTGACATAATGTTGTATGTTATAATTGTTGTTATGTTAAATGATATGATATGTTATGATATCTATTAAATGCGATATTTTTCATAAATAAATGTAAACGCTCCATTATTATATTTGTGAGATCCTAGATGAGGTATTATAGTCTTTATGGATATTTCGAAAGGGATTGTGGTTTAGTACAATAATTTTATTTGGCACGTGAAAGAATAAAATGGCTATGAGATGGATGGTGATATTTTCAAACGTTGTGTTTTAGTGCAATATATTTTATTGGCACATAATAGAATGTAAAATAATTACAATATATAATGGTAAGATATTTGAATAAATTACTTAACAAAAATTCTAGAACCTAGCTACCACAACTCATATGATTAGCCCTTGTATAGAGCGTATGTAATATGATTGGCCCTTGTATAGGGTGTATAAGATGTTGATTAACCCATCTGTAGGGCAATCGTAGCCGAATAGTGGCTTAATTATCTCGTTCACAAAATTTAGAACGAGATGCGCGATATTTTATGCCGAATAGTGGCAGTACTCACCTAATGGTGTTCGTGTGAGGGTTACCTGGTATGCGATATCCCGCTTAGGGTAATTACGCACGGAGTGGTTCATTACGTGAGGGGAGGCATGTGGATGTATATGTTCGGCATTGGGGAGCGATTGTGGTAGTCAGGGAAACTAGGTAAAACATAAAGACAACGTGATTCTAGAGACAATTGAATAAATTCTAAACAATAATTATGATGATATATCAAAGTGTACGTTAAATCTATAATAAATTATTTATTGTGGTTATGAAATTGGTCATTGAGATTATTCTTGTTGGTTCAATTAGATGATTAGAATTATGTATATGATGTGTTGTTTTATTGTAATTTATTTTGCATTCACAATGGTTTTGCAGAAGGGTGAGTTGAATTGATTATTTATGTAGGTGTGACCCACTCTGTGATTAGGCCTACACCAGTGTAAGTATAGAGAAAGTGTTAGTTTTGTTATTTTATTATTAGATGCAGTTGATCTAGTACGGTTTGAAGCCAAGGCGCCTCGGTGGAGGAACTAAATGCCTTATTATTATTGAATTGGAAGCTAAGATGCCTCAGTGGATGAGCTACCTACCTTAATTATTGTACTTAAGAATATTGTATTATTCGTTGGATGTTAAGGTGCCTTGGTGGAGGAACTAACAGCCTTAATGATTTTGTATATATATGTATAAGTATGATTTGTATTTTAGGGCTACTCATACCAGCATTGTTTATAATGCTGACCCGATTTGCATGTTTGCTTATCGGGTGTGTTCATAAAATGAACATAGTCGATAAGTCTTGACAGGATTAGTGTTGAAGAAGGTTGATTGCTGCTTGTGGTTTGCGTTAGCGTCTCATTACATAATATATTTTGTTTTCCCTTAAAGTGCAATAGATTTTCAGTTGAGACAATGTTTTTGTATTTTCAGTTGTAATTATAATTAAAGAGTTGTTGAAAGGAAATTTGTAACTTAATCATATTTATGAATTTTCTTAAAGAAGCGAACTTTGATTTATTTTCAATTTTTATTGTTTTCAAATGATTGGAATAATCAAACGGATAATGGGTTTTTGGAAGTTGAGAGTGCATCACACCTCGAAAATCGAAGAGTCGAGAACAAATATTATTTTTCCGATTTTGTCGAAATTCGGAGTGTGACATTAAGTATATCAGAAGTGTCATGGTACGACCACATCGCAAACTATTTTGTGACCGACAAGGTACCATTGCGTTGGAACAAGCAAGAAAAAGATGTATTCTTTTCAAAGGCTAGATATTATTTTTGGGATGATCCATACTTATTCAAGAAGTGTTCGGATCAGATCATTCGAAGATGCATCCCAGAATCAGAATAGGAATCCATTCTATCATTCTGTCATGATCAGCCTTGTGGAGGACATTTTGGTCCCCAACGTACTGCAGACAAGGTAACAAGCTGGATTCTATTGGCTTACTATTTTTAAAGATGCAAATGTTCATTGCAAAGCATGTCCGAGATGCCAATTTTTGGGTTAGACCTCGAAAAGGTTCTAATGGCCTCAACAACCGATCCTTATCTCAGAAATCTTTGATGTATGGGGTATAGATTTTATGGGACCATTTCCACCTTATTTTGGTTACACCTATATTCTACTGGTTGTAGACTATGTTTTGAAATGGATTGAAGCAGTTCCTACAAAGACTACCGATCATAAAGTCATTGTGGACTTTTTGAAGAAATTTATTATACCAAGGTTTGGAGCACCGAGAGCCATCATCAATGATAACAGTTCTCACTTTTGTAACTGTATATTTAGGAATCTTATGGCAAAGTATGGAGTAATCCACAAGCTAGCTATTTCATATTGATAACCACCCAAAAGTTTATTTTAAACCATAGTATTCTACTTAGGCTATTATGTTTATAATAAATAAGGGTTAGTACTATTTACGTGTTTTTGTGCATTTCAAGACTTGAAGTTGATTAGATGACTAAAAGCACCACTTTTGCATGGAAAATGAGTCAAAATGATTGCCAAGAAAGTTCTACATTTAAAGCCCAAGAATCATAAAGAAAAACCTTTTTCAAACCCAGTCAAAGTTGGGAAGTCGAAGTTAATCAGGATACAAAAAGAACAGAAAAGTCAATAGAACTTCAACAGGCCGTATCTTTGGACTCGGGCCTCAGAATTGGGCCTACTTTATGTCAAAACGACCAGCTCGGAACCAGCTTTCCAATGGACCTAGGCTTGCCCCAATTAGAGCTATAAAAATGGGTGAAAAGGGCACAGAAATAATTTTCAGCAGTTGTAGCCTCTTTAGATTTAACCTAATGGACTTTGGGCTTACTTTAGAGGCCCAAAGTCCCCCTTTTTGGCCCATGCACGAAAATATAACACTAACCCTCTCCTATATAAAGAGGGTTAAGGCTAAACACTCCTCTCCTCCTGAACTCCTTCTTTTCTCTCAATCCCTTAGTTATAATTAGTTTTAGTTTAGTTTAGGGTTAGAATAATTTTAGTTTGTAGCCACCATTAATTTCCATCAATAAAAAACTTTAGTATTAATTTCAATTATTGTCTTTTCAATTATGTCTTTTATTCAATCATTAGTTAGTATGATTGTAACGCCCGTATTTAAAATAAGTATTTATTTATTTATTTATTAATTAATTTAATTATTTATTTAATATTTGATTGGATTGGATTTGGGATATGTGGGCCTGGTTTATGGGCCCGAGTCTGTGTTGGGTTTGGGTTTCAAACTTAAGTATATAATCACATTGTTCTAGAAAATAGAGTTTTTAGAGAATAAAATATAATAAAAATAGAGGCGGCTGGTTTGCTCGAGCGTTGGAGTGCGACGGTTCGGACGATGAGGGATTCATCGGGTTTTAATACATGTGAGTAGATATTTTATGGATTTTTATTTTATAAAATCCCTGTTACTGTCGATTTCTTTTCTGTTGAAATCTGTCGCGTTGTTAAAACTTAAAACTCTAAAATTTGATAGTTAACTGTCCGATCGTTGAAACTCGTAAAACCGAGATGGAACCGTCCGGTTTGATTTGGGCCCGCTTATGGCGGCGCAAAGAGCCCAAACAAACAAAGGGTTGTGTACATGGTTTGAAAATAGTATACCGTGGTTGTGTGTGGGTTGATTTTGGGTTTGGTGGTAGGGGTGATGGCGGCCGGAGATCGGGTGATGTTGAGCTCTAAGAGGTCGCCAATGGTCGCCAAAGCTACAACCAAGAAATCGCCAGTTATTGTTTTGATCTAGTTTGGTGGAAACTATAAAATTGTGTTATGTTTTGATTGTTAGTTGGTTGATTGATAATGGGTTGAAGTGGGGTAGTGTAGGGTGTATGAGGCTGTCGAATGGGTGCTGGAAAGGGCTGTCAAAGCTCGGAGAAACCATTAATGGCGGCTCGCCCAAACATTCCAGTAAAATAGTTTGAACTGTTTGATGGTTGTTTGTGTTGGTGGATGGATGAGTGGTTGTAGTGGGGTAAGGTAGGGTGTGTGAGGGCTGTAAAAGAGGTAAGAATTGAAGCTTTGAGAAGTTGTTAATGGCGGATTGAACCAGATCTAGTTTTGATGATGGGTTATCGATTTAGTGAATGGAGCTTTTGCTGTTGTTAATGTGGTAGGGTTTTTAACAAGGATTAAAACCGTTAGGTTGAAATGGGAGGAGGAGTAGAGATTGTGGTGGTCGAAATTTGGTGGCGGTGGAGGAAGAGAGCTGATGGAGAAGACGACTATAGCTGTGGTTGGGCCTTGGGCCGAACCAATTAGCTACTTGGGCCGGTTTCAGTTTTTGGGCCTTGGTTGTTTTGTTGGGCCAGATTCATTTCTATTTTCTGTTTTGGTCCGATATTAATCTTTTGAGTTTGGGCTGATCCTAATCTTTTAAGTTGGGCCAGTTCTATTTTTGGATGGGGCCAGTTCTAGTTGTTGGTATACATGGGCCGGTTTTCTTTTATTTTGTGGGCTGGGTCATTTTGGTGTTAAGTGGATTTGTTCCCTTTAGACATTTCTAGTTGGGCTAAATCTATTGTTGGGTCGGTCTCTGGTTTGGCTTTGATGTTGGATCAGGCTAACATTATTTAAATCTTTGGTTAAGTCATAGGCTTGGCTAGTTGGGTCCGAATCATGACCTTAGCCCTGAGCCCATGAACCATGCACCTTTGACCTTAGCCATGAACCTGTTGAACATAGAAATGACAGTTTGACTTTGACAATGACAGTTTGACTTCGACCATGATGTGTTGACTTTGACCGTTGACCTTTGTCCTTTGACCGTTGACTGTGGAATATTGACTTTTTCTAGATTTTCACGTATTTAAGAATATGGACAAATGTAGTAATAAAATATTGTCGAACATGGTATAATTTTGTTTGTCTTTATCTAATTAAGATTTGACGTGAGTAGTGTGTAAAACCTATAATATATTGGCACGTAACCAGAGGGGAATTATGATAATAAGACTTAGATATATATGTTTTTATGAGTATTCCATTATATACGGACTTAGATTCATGGACTTTAGATTTTTGGGGATTTGATTGTGGACTGTGGACTGTTTAATTGTGCTACGTTTTATGTTGTAAATTGTATGGACAATTCAAATGCTAAAATGCTGTGGAAGCTTGTATAAATTTGGTTGTCATTATCTAAATAAGATTTGACGTTGATATTGTGACATTATATAATATGTTGGGATATATATATATTAAAGGCAATAGTTTTGGAGAAATAAATATATAGACACTCCATTATTTTATCTGTGAGATGCTAGTAGAGTATTTGTGGATATTTCCCACGGGATTGTGGCGTAGTGCAATAATATATTGGCACGTGAAAGAATAAAAGTTGTTATGAGATGTATTGAGATAATTCTAAATATATTTGGCGTAGTGCAATATATGATTGGCACGTGAAATAATAAGTTTCGAGATTTGATATAGAGATACTTGGATATCGTGCAATGAATAGTATTGGCACGTGATAATGTGAATTGTATTATAACGAGAAACGTTGAGCTTCAGTTCAATTAAGTATACTGGCATAAGATAGAATAAGAATTATTCTGAGATATAAATATATGACACCTGAATAAATTACGTAACGAAAATCCTAGAACCTGACTACCACAACTCATGTGATTTGCCCTGTGTGGGCGTATGTGATATGATTGGCCCTTGTGTAAAGTGTATATATAAGATGTTGATTGACCCATGTGTTGGGCAATCGTAGCCGAATAGTGGCTTGATTATTCTGTTCGCAAAATTTGAACGAGATGCGCGATATTTTATGCCGAATAGTGGCAGTACTTACATAATGGCTTTCGTGTGAGGGTTACCTAGTGTGCGGCATCCCGCTCAGGGTAGTTACGCACGGAGTGGTTCATTATGTAAGGGGAGGCATGTGGATGTACATGTTCAGCATTGGAAAGCGATTGTGGTAGCTAGGGAAACTAGGTAAGACATAGATACGACGTGATTTTAGGGACACGCAAAGAAAGCCTTAATTAATATAATTATGGTAATATGTTGGTTAATAATACATCTTTAGATGGATGATTGTATATGGTTTTGCAGAAGGGTGGGTCAAACTACTTACTTGTGCAGAGACGACCCACTCTGTAATTGAGCATGAAATGCGGTACGTATATAATATGCTTGGTTGATTATTTGGTTAGTTCGAACCTAAGGCGCCTCGATGGAGGAACTACATGCCTTATTTGTTATGAGTATAGTTTGTTGTGTGGTTAGTGGGAAGTTAAGGCGCCTCAGTGGAGGAACTACCTGCCTTCATTATTGGACTTAAGGATGTCGTATTAGTTGTTGAAAGTTAAGGCGCCTCGGTGGAGGAACTAACTGCTTTATGGATTATGTATATATATGTATAAATATATGTTGTATTTTAAAGCTACTCACACCAGTATTTTTATAATGCTAACCCGATTTGCATGTTTGCTTATCGGGTGTGTTCATTAAATGAACATAGTTGATAAGTCTTGATAGGTTTAGTGTTGAAGAAGATTGGTTGCTGCTTGAGGTTTGCGTTAGCTTCGTCGCATTTTAAGATAGGCTTTGTTTTCCTTTAAGGTGATATAGATTTTAAGTTGAGATAAGGTTATTTGCATTTTCATTTGTTAATTTTTGTAATGAAGAGGACTTTTTTTTAAGTTAAAAATTTTATTGGTTTTTAATTATCCGCATATTTAAACTGTTTATGGGTTTTTGGAAGTGGAGAGTGCGTCACACCTCGGAGATCGAAGAGTCGGGAACAAATAATGTTTTTCTGAATTCTGTCGAAATTCGGGGTGTGACAATGATTCTAATGAATTGTGGCTAAACCTCCATTAGATGAGGTTTATGAAGCCACGTGAGGATGAGTAACCATTAGTTATTATTGTTTTGCATAAATAACGTCAAATTCTTCGCTGTGAGTGTCTAGAGATAAATCTCATAACAAAGAACTAGAGTTTAGAACCACCACCAAAGAGATTTGTAGTGGAGCTAAACTCTCAAGCTAGTGAAACCTGGATCCGAGACAACTTGGTGTTCACTAGGGATTAAAACAAACGATTCGATACTAACTAATAGTAAATCGAATCGCGTGGCAGATTAAACCCTTTCTAATATCTTCTCTCATCATATCATCTATAGTTTTTTACCCTTAAATCTACTATTTTTACTCTCACTAGTAAAGTATTATTCTAATCTAAACTTGCATTCAAGTAATGTACGACTAGAGTTGTACGAACACGACTACTCTTCCCTCTATCACATGATTTAGAAAGTTTTATATTTTGATAAGTACTGTGCACGCACCTTTATCTACTATTTTGATAGCATCAACAACAATAATTATTATTAATGGCACCGCTGCCATCTAGTTCGTTTACATTACGCATATCTAAATTAGAAAACACTACTTTTACTACTATTGACAAACACAACACTGAAAACATTGTTCGCAATTTCTTCGAATTTTTCTGCTACTGTTCAAGAGCATACGAGTTGTTCAACCAACTCCCTGCCCTCCCGTGACTTAAACCAAAAAAATTCAACCCTAGTTATTCACTTGTGAGCGCGCGCGCGCCTCATTTTTGCCTTCACTGAGCGCGACCTGCATTCTACTCTTAAGCGTGACCCGCGCCCAATTTGCCTTAATTCTAAGCGCGCACGCGCCCTAGGTTAATTAGCTTAAAATAATTTTTTAATATTATTTGCAATATTATCTCACGAGTACAATACAGTACTCCTATTTTATCGACTCCAAAATTTTTTTAAAAAAATATTTTTTTCATTCTAAATGGTGTCTAAAAAACTCAAAGAATTAGGATTATATAATTAAGGAATGTGCACGCACGGACAACCTCCCTCAATTCTTAAATGGCTTGGCCATTGGTTTGATACAAAAATACAAAAAAAAATAATTAATTAATATTAGTTAGTAAGCCATCCACTACCAAACCCCGTTTCATAGGCCTAACATCAAGGCCCAACACAAAGGCCATAGTAAAAAGCCTTAACATAATTCTTAAAACTTTTGGACTAATAAGGTTAATCTTTTTACAGGACTTCACAATCCATACCGTGTACCAGGACCAATACTCGTATAATTGTTCAAGTAACATTAGACGTGTTTCAAGGCTGCTGAAGACGTTATTTATACGCGTAGCAAGGACGCTCCAGGTAACACCTCTATACATTCTCGAATTAACTGTCAGAGGATTCTAATTCTAGTAATAATCAGGCTATTTTTGTAGGCTCGTTAGGAATTGTATATTAGACTTAAAACTTGCATGAGATTAAGATCTGGTATGTTTAAATCTGTCATATTAGTTTATCATGGACGCAGAAATAATCGCCTATCTAGAAATTCACCAATCACCACACACACACTATTTACACCCACCACAACTACATTTGTAGCAATGTGATAAGAGCCCAAAACTGTAATTTTAACCCCTTAATAATCATACTGTTAGACCAATTATGTGAATAATAAGTAAGAGTTAATACTGATTACGTGTTTCTATGCATTTCAGGCTTCAAAGTCCATTATGTGCAGAAATGTGCCACTTTAGCGAGATAAAGGAGCAACAATCGATAGAACTTCCTAATGCCATATCTTTGGACTCGGACATCGGATTGAGGCCTACCTTATGTCAAAACGACCGGCTCGGGAAGAGCTTTCCAATGGTCCAAGCCTTGACCCAATCAGAGGAGCAGAAGTGGACGAAAAGTCTGTGGAAGCCAACTGCAGCTGAAGAGGCCTTTTGGGATCGAAAGACTTGGGTTTTGGGCCTGATTCTTCCGCCCAAACCATGGCTCCAAGCCCATGCACGAATTTTGGATCTGATGTATAAAACAAAAGCTTAGCTCTTTGTTAATGGTAGCTAGTTAGACCTAAATTAAAATATAGAATTATAGATCTAGTTTTATTAATGAAATTAAGTTTTAGTTCCATTTAAATTTTGTTTTAGATTAAATCTCCTAATCATTGTTCTTGATTGATTAGATAAATAAAATAGATAGTTTGTCAATTTCAATTTGTCATTTCCATTCTAGATCTAATTTCAATTCTTGTTCCTATTTCATTCCAAACCATTAAGTTAGATTCATTATTGTTCAAATTAAGTAAATCTAAATTTCTTACATTATGTTTAGTTTAGATTCAATGGGAAATGTTAGATTGATGATTCAAGGCTAAACCTCCATTAGAGGGTTGATGAAAGCCTTGATGAAAACTTAGTTGTTTAGTATAGAAACGTTGTAGCATCTATTCCACTCTAGAAGGTCGTGTTTCGCCATGAGAATGGGTGGGCGACCTCACATGCTAGTTAGTACTTGGTAGAAATGCCATGAACACTAGGGATTAGACTCGGAATTCTTGCCGCGGAAAACGTAAGAATCGAGATACCACAATCTGTACTAGGTCATTAAGTTGGATTCGAGGTGGATTCGATTCCCCTCTAATTCCTTTATCTAGAGTCAAACAATAGTATTTCCATAGCATTTGTAGTTAATTTCTAGTAATCATCTTAATTAAGTATCGTAGTATAATATTTCAGAAAAGCTCATTGACTTAAGAGCGACTAGTTAGACTTAGAAAACAATCCATGCTAGGGAACTAGGAGTGGAACGAACTTCGCATCCATTTAGTGCAATTCGCATTGAGAGTGGAAGATTTGATAATAGACTAGTAAAAGTTTAGTTTTAGTTTACTTACGCCAGGAATTCATCGCTCATTTCGTAGGTAGACTATTCATTTTACATTTATCAAATGCCCGCGCCATCTTAGTTGCACTTTAGCATTGTTTTCTTTGTAGAAGTAGTTATTTTTAAGTCCCATTAAACCCACCCACCCTTGTTTGATTCATACCGTGGTTGCCGCTTCAGTTTTGGAAAAATTCCGCAGAAAAATACACCGAAGGCCAGCAAGACTCCAAAGAGAGCGCGACCCGCTATCTTCCGAATTCTCGACATAACCGAAGCCACGCTTGAAAAGAGAGCGCCACCAGCTATCTTACTCGGAGGTCGACTTTGCCTAGACTGCAATCCGAAATACCACGCCTTCACCGAAATTTCGTGGATTTCCACGGTTTGATTCAACTTCGAGTTGTCAAGCTTTTCAGTGTTCTAATCTCTTATATACACAACACGCTGCATACAAGACGCTATTCATAAGCGGGGCAAGGACGCTTATCGGTATTCCTTTCTTCCATACCTCGCATTTTTCCAGTTAGAGGTTTTCTACTAGTATATCGTAATTGTTTGGAGTGTTGCATGTTTAGTTGCTTAACTTAGTCTTGCATGAGATTAAGGTCTGGTCGAACAAAAACAACAAACGTAATTACACGGCAACAAACAAGTCTATCTAGTACACCACCCACGACACCTCTAGCTAATATCACACACACCATACCTGACATAATGGGTGAAGAAAGAGAGACTCCTCTCTCCGACTTCTACAAAGCTTTGAGCGATAGCCCTAAGTCTTGCATCGTTCTAGCAGACCAACGGGGATTTTCGAATCCCCCCAAATATATTTAATTGCTTACCGCTTTTCATGGGTTAGACCATGAAAAACCCTATCAGCACATTACAGGCGTAGGATTGAACAAGTCCTTACAACATTCCACCACCCTACGGTTGGTACGGAACAGATTAAACTAAGGGTATTTCCTTTCACATTAGCCGATAAGGCGGCGTCTTGGTTAACTGCCCAAGCGCCTAATTCTGTGGACTCGTGGGCTAAACTTGTTCAGCTGTTTATGGAACATTTTTACCCACCCCTAAAGACGGATGAGATGCTTTCCAAGATTCATTTCTTCCGGCGTAACCCTCATGATGAATCATTTTCTCGAGGCATGGAATCGCTTTCACCGATCTCCTTATAGAGTGTCCACACCATAACCTAGCAAAAGACACGCTTAGTTCGTGCCTTTTTCAAAGGACTTCAACATCACCATAAAGAAGTCCTTGACATAATAAATGGGGTAGTTTCCTAAGTAAAGGAGCCTCTGAGGCTTACAAATTTTTAGAAGACCAAACTAAACGGAATAATAATTGGGGGTAGTGATGATATCCCCGCCTCGATAGTTCTTCTTCAACAGTCAAGGCCACCGGTATGTTTGAGAATAAAACCGATCCAGAACTTAAAAATCTAATCGAATCTCTAACTAAAAAAGTAGAGGCTATTTCTGTTCAACAAAAGTCTATCCCCGTCATGAATGTAAACTCCAACCCATGTAATTTCTGTTTGAGTCCGAGCACCCTCGACAATTATTGTCCTCTAGCTTATGAACAACAACCACCGAGCAAGATAATGTTTACTCTATTAATAACTATCCTATTCCTAACGCCTTGAGACAACATCCCAACTTCAAATTGAGAAATAATCAACAAGTAACACCTCCAGTGGTAATAATCAAAACGTTAGGCAAGCAAACAATTATAACCAAGCTCCACTTAGGCAAGGACAAGGACAAAGTCAAGGGAATTATAATAATTATAACAACCAAGCGCAACCTAAGCAAGGTCAAGCACAAGGTCAGAATAATTATAATAATTATAATACCAATAGAGGTATCGTTCCGGTTAATAATACTAACTATCACAACCCACCCATAAATAATCAACGAGAGATAGTTCCAGTCGCACCACCCGTGACTACTACACCTACACAACCGGATCGTATCGACGCCTTTATACAAGTTACCCAACAACTTTTCCAGACAATGACTCAATCAAACCAACAGATTTTACAATCCATAAATCAGGGCATACAACAGTTAGCCCAAGAGAAAGCCCAACCAAAAGGTGTGTTTCCAAGTCAAGCGATACCAAACCCTAAAACAGCAAACACAGCCTTTGAGGTAAACGGTAATTCTAGTACGGAAACTACAATCGTAGGTGGCCTAAATGCCATCACCACTCTCCGGATTCGGAAGAGTGGTTGATAACAAAGTAACTACGCCTATAGTTACCCCATCAGTACTCCCTACACCAGATATCGAACTAGATACCGCAATAGAAACTGAGGAGCCTACCACGGTAGAGGTACCAGTTAAATCACAACCAAAGAAACAGAAAGCCAAGGTTACACAGCAAGTAGAGCCATATGCGAAATATAGAGCGAAACCACCGTTCCCTCAAAAATTAGCCATGCTAACTAGGGATACAAACTTTGAGGAAATTAGGAACGTTTTCAAGAATCTAACGATAAACCTCCCTTTTCTCGGCTTACTATTAAAAAGCTTCCTAACCACGCTTAAGTTTCTTAAAGAGTTGTGCACTACTAGGCGTAAAGACTAACATACCCAAAGACGCTTTTTAACCGAACAGGTTCAACTTTATCCCTAAAATAATGGAATTGTTAAGTACACAAGGACCCCGGTCGCCCCATCAGAAAATGCACCTTAGGAGATTCCCACGACGCGACCGCTTTATTAGACACGGCGAAGTGTTAACTTACTCCCCGTATTACTTGTATAAACAAATAGGTCTACAGAAAATGCAACCTACAAAAATAACGCTGCAATTAGCGGACGTGTCAATTAAGTATCCTAAAGGTGTAGTGGAAAACGTGCTTGTTAAGGTTCGTGATTTCTACTATCCCGCTGATTTTGTTATCCTCGATACGTAAGTCGCTAATGACTCCGCATCCGATCATCTTAGATTTTCCTTCTTGGCAACCGCCAATGCGCTTATAAATTGTCGCGATGGAAAGATGTCCTTATCTTTTGGCCATCTTTTTCGTCGAGGTAAATGTTTTAAAATGATGAAACAGCTTACGGATTCGTCTATAGATGGGGAGGTTAGCATGATCGAGAGTTTAGCTCAAGATTATTTTAACAACACGCTTTCCTGAAAACAATATGTACAAATTCCTTTCTTTTTTTGAACTTCGATTTTGTGAATGACTCCTACTTAGAGGAGGTCAACACCATCCCGAATCCACACCAATTGTAGACCGTCGGTTGCTCCATATATCGAGTATGAAGACTTGCTACCTAAGCAAGTATTCATTACGCAAGATAAGGACACTTATGAAACATCAACGGACAATCTGTCCACACCAGTGTTTAAACCTCTTCCCGAGTTAAAATATATTCAACTTGATCCGGATGGTAGTCACCCGATAATTATATCTTCTCGTTAACTAAAGATGAAGAGACATCGTTAATAAGGGTGATTAGGGAACATCGGTCTGCGATTGGTTGGTCCTTAGCCGACATTAAGGGCATTGACCCTAATGTCTGCACTCATCGTATACATTTGGAGGATAACGCGAAGACTTCTCGCGAACCTCCGGCCACGCTTGAACCCCGCCATGAAAGAGGTGGTTAGGGAAGAAGTTTTGTGATTACTTCGATGCGGGTATTATATACCCAATCTCCGATAATGAATGGGTAAGTCCCATTCATGTAGTTCCTAAGAAATCGGAATTACCATGGTACGTAACGGGAAGGGTGACTATGTTGTCACTCAAGGTCCTATGAAATGGAGAATCAGTATTGATTACGACGCGTTTAAATGCTATGACACGAAAGGATCACTTTCCCTTACCATTTATAGATCGGATGCTAGAACGCCTAGCGGGTCATGCCTTTATTGTTTCCCGGATGGCTACTCGGCTATTTTCAGATTAGTATTGATATTGATGACCAAGAAAAGATAACATTCACATGTCCCTTCTAACATATGCCTATAAACGAATGCCTTTTGGCCTTTGTAATGCTCCCGTACCTTCCAGTGATGTGTATGCTTCATATATTTAGTGACATGGTAGAGCTTTATGGAAGTTTTCATGGATGATTTTTCTATCTATGGAGACTCCTTCCGCAGATCGTTTGTCTAACTTTGTCTAAGGTTTTGACACGGTGTGAAGAAAAGAGCCTCGCTTTTAAATTGGGAAAAGTGTCATTTCATGGTCAAAAGGGGCATAGTATTAGGTCATATTGTATCTAGTGATGGCATCAAGCAGATAAAGCCAAACTAGATAAGATAGCGAATTCTACCTAAAAAACCACGACCGTCCGGTGAGATTAGAGCCTTTCTAGGCCATGCAGGGTTTATAGGCGGTTCATTAAAGATTTTTCAAAATAGCTAGGCCTTTAACTAACTTGCTTTTGAAGGATGCAATCTTTGATTTTAATTTTAATCGTAAACAGGCTTTTGACACCTTAAAAGTCGCCTAACCATCGCACCTATTATACAAACCTCCGATTGGTCAAAACCTTTCGAACTCATGTGTGATGCTAGTGACTATGCGGTTGGTGCCGCCTTGGGACGTAAAATAGATAATAAGTCCACCGTTATTTATTATGCTAGTAAAACATTAAACGACGCCAACGGAATTACACAACTACTGAAAAAGAATTCTTAGTCATTTATGCTTTAGATAAGTTTCGTCCTTATTTGGTTGGTTCTAAAACTTTAGTTTACACGGACCATGCAGCCACTTAGGTACCTTCTTGCAAAGAAGGATGCTAAGCAGAGATTAATCCGATGGATTCTTCTCCCGCAAGAGTTCACATTAGAAATAAAGGACAAAGAGGGGTCGAAAACGAGGTTGCCGACCACTTATCTAGACTTACAAATGACGATAGTAGTGATTCCGAGTCCATACCGACTCTTTTCCCGATGAGCATCCGTATGCTATTTTTTCATCACCATGGTATCACGGACATCGTAAATTATTTAGCGGGGATGTTATGCCTTATAATTGGTCAAGAAATGAACGTAAGAAGTTTTTGGCGAGTCAAGTTATACTATTGGGATGAGCCCTACCTTTTAAGTATTGTGCGATCGATCATTCGTTGCCAGATTCCCCGATGGGAATATAATGAAGTTCTATCGCTACGCCATGACAAAAGAGTGTGGTGGCCACTTTAGTGGAATGAAAACAGCCGCTAAGGTTCTTCAATGTGGATTTTATTGGCCTACCATTTTTAGGATGCCCAAGTGCATTGCAAGACGTGTATTAAGTTGCCAACAACTTGGGCTTAATCACGGCGTAATATGATGCCATTAAATCCAATCTTAATAGTAGAAAATTTTTGATGTTTGGGGTATTGATTTCATGGGCCCTTTTCCTGTTTTCCACGGTTATATTTATATTCTAGTTGCCGTGGACTATGTGTCTAAATGGATAGAGGCCCTAGCTTGCCGTGAGTAGCAATGACCATAAGACCGTTGTATTTTTATTAAAGAATACATTTTCTGTCGGTTTGGCATTCCTAAAGCCATCATTAGTGATGGTGGAACACATTTTGCAACAGAGTTGTTGCATCCCTAGTTAAAAAAGTACGGAGTTACACACAAAATAGCAACTCCTTATCATCCACAAACTAGCGGACAAGTAGAAGTTTCTAATAGGGAAATCAAAAGATTTTAGAAACAACAAAGAAACCCCGATAGGAAAGATCGGGTCGGCGTCTATCGGATGCCTTATGGGCATATAGAACTGCTTTCAAAACTCCTATAGGTATGTCTCCCTTTAGACTTGTATTTGGGAAACCATGTCATTTGCCCGTTGAATTAGAGCACCGTGCTCGTGGGCTATAAAAGCCTTAACTTCAATATTGATGAGGCGGGGCCAAACGCAAGTTACAATTAAATGAGCTTGAAGAAATCCGTGAAATGATTCTTACGATCTCGCTGGCGATTATAAAGCCAACATGAAACGCGTGTTCATGATAAGCATATCTTATGTAAAGAGTTTGTGGTCGGACAAAAGGTTTTGCTTTACAACTCCCGCCTACATATTTTCCTGTGGAAACTAAAAACCCGTTGGTCTGGTCCTTTTCTGGTTACTGAAGTCACCCCTTACGGGGCAATTACCTTGGTAAATCCCAAGGACAACAGTACCTTTCAAGTTAATGGTCAACGGTTAAAACATTTTCACGAACTTTTGTCCCCTGATGTGGAGGAAGTCCTTTTACAGGACCCTGTCTATGAGGACTGACCTTGTCATTGGTGTACTTACTTTCATTTCCATATACTGATAAGTACACCATTCAGGTAACCGGGCCCTCCCTGTGGAGTGTGTGGCTGTAAGTACCGGATCCTAAGTCCACAGTTCACACAATTCACGTTTTCCACTTTCGCATGTTTTCTCGATCTTTGAGTCATGTTCCTCTATGGAGTGAATTGTGTATTTATTGTTTTTCGTGTTTCTTAACAAATAAAATTAAAATTAAAATTCTTAAAAATCATAGACATAGCAATCCAACAAGTCGGGAATCGACTTTAAACGACCCGCGTTGTAAACAAATTTTGTGTTTAAAAATTTGTTTGGGGGGGCAAGCGATCCTCCTTGCATCCGGATTGCTCGAACCTTCCTTTTCGTTGCTTAGGTCCATTAGTATAGTTCATTGGGTTTGACGTCATCTAATTTAGTGTTCATTCGTTCGCGATAACTTACGTCCACACACGCGCTTCGAGGCGTCCTTCCACCCTCTCATACGTCACCCATGGTCGGAATCGAGTGTTGTATGGATCATTGGATTGGAAATTCTCTCCTGATCATTTCCATATCTCATTCGAAAGAATCGGACCGATAACGGCGGAAATCTAGTTTGAAATTGCGCTAAAATCGACAAAAGTCGAAAAATACGAATTGGGCTTGGGCCACACTCTCACTACAAACCCAGCGCCTTTCCAAAACCAAATCGCGATCTTCTTCTTCTCCAGCCGCTTGACACAAATTTTAATCCAAACCCTATCAACCAAAATAAAAAATATATATATATATATATATATATATATATATATATAAATATATAATATATATATATAAATAAAAATAGAATACATCACAATAATCACCCACCCATTGTGAAACACCAATCTTCCACACAATCCAACCGTTTCCACCATTAAACCATCCACCAATTCAAGTTTTCATACCCACCGTCGTACCTACCATAACCACCACCGTTGGTTTAGTTAGAGTTCATCAAACTCGTCGATCCACCACCATCTACAAACCCCAAATCAGTTCAAACTTCAATGGCGAACGACGTAGAATTCTTGGCCGAAAACGTTTGCTCGTTCGATGCAGTTTAGCGCCATTTTATGACGCCGGAGATGTTTAAGAGACATTGGAACGGATTGTGGTATTCGACGAGGATTTCTATCACTATGATTTGGTAGAACAGTTTTATAAGAAACGAAGTGGAGGGAAATAGGATTTTCATTAGGATAGCGAGAACGCGGGAAGTTACGAGGACGGTTGTTGATCGAGCTATTAGGAATCACCCATGTAACCAACCTAGATCGACCAAACAGGAATCCCAAGATATCTGCGGTTCTCGTTTTGATGAAAGATACGGTCATAGAGGGTGAATACAATACGATATCTCATTGCGTTAAGCGGGACGACCACGAAACCAATCAACCGGCTATAGCTCGATGGATTGGTAAGAACGCCCTCGGGAAAGACAAAGTCAGCGACATCGGACTTCGGTGTCGACGTTCTCGAATTTGCAAACGAAGGAGTATAATTTCTGCATCCTTGATTTAATTTTGAATGTGATTAGAGGAGGGGAAAGAGCCCGCCTCTTCCCGTATTGATCACTAAGATTATGCTCTCATTTAGAGCCGCTAGAGATCTGCTCCTATTAAGATCAAATTGCCTTCTAATCCAAGTATTTATAAGGAATGCATTCAAAAGACTTGGCCGTTGTCTCGCAGAGAAGGAAGTTGAGTCGGATAATGTAGGGAAGATATGACATGGTTGGTTGAGGATAATTTTGATAGTCATACTTCTAATTTAGAACGATTGATAATGCTTTATAAACCGGGTTGCGATGCAGTTATCGTATCTGTGAAGATATACGACATAGACAAATTGTAATTCGAAATAAGCAAACGAACCTTCAGACGATAGTTGAAATGCTCGTAAAGGGTCAGGACGATATCTTGTCTAACATGGAGGTTATCCACAATAATCACCAAGCCCAGTATGCCGTACTCAAGACTGAGATGGAAGCACAGCGCTTGTTCAGGATAGAGATGCTACGACGCATGCCACTCGTGGATGAGTCTGTCTCAGCTGAGTCTGAGAGGCATGAGCGTCGTCGCCGCAGGCCAGATGGCTCAAGCCATTCGTCACCACAGAGCCAGTCTCCATCTCAGGGACCATCTTCTTCACACGCCTAGGTGTTCACCATCAGTTGTGTCCTTTAATTACATTGTTTTTATTGTTTTCTTAGTGGAATTTTGTTTCAGTAGTTAGATTTGAGTATTAAGTTGTTTGTTTTAGATTGCTTGGATTTCATATTATTTTAATATAATTTATTTTTATCATCTTTCGTATAGTTGTCTTGGAAGTAAAAGTTGAAAATTAGGCCGATACCGGCATATCTATGATTTTTGTAGTGGTAGCATGATATGTAGGAGAGTTTAGAAGTTACTGTTCTAAACCAAGTAAAAGATACCGGGGTTGTTAGGAAATCAAAACAATGGTTAGTTTCGGTTTGGGTTTGGCGGTTTTTCTATTTCCTGAAATTGCCTTAAAACAATTTGGCAATTTGCCGATTCGCTTTTTGGAAACCCGAACCTATTTAAACTTCCATCATACTACACTCACAACCCACACTACACACCACAATCATCTTTCACTTTTCACTCCAACCTTTTTTCTTGTTTTTCTTAGAAACTCACTTTACGCACTTCCACGAAGGCCGCTTCAAGCAGAGCGACTTCTATTATTATATCAAATCGAAAAATCCCAGAAATACCAACTAGCTCAACTAGAGCGACCGCCAAACACCGGAAATCGAAAAATCACCGGAACCAAGCCACAAGTAGAGCGACCGCTAAAACATCAGTAATTTCAAAACCAAAGAGCGCGACTTCGCTTCTCTACGAAGCGCCACGCGCCTCTCCAAGAATCACGAAACTTTCGATTTTCTGAGGTTCTTCCGTGTTTTCGCAGCTATTCTACAAGTAGTGTTGAGATGACACCACCTATAGTGATTCCCGAACAGTCTTTTGAAGACTTGATGGGAACCTATACCTATGGAGCATCGTTCGCCGAGCCGGATCGTGCAATTAGGATGGCGGCATCTTCCGGTGAGTGATGACGATTCTTTTCACCTAAGCTAACCGAATTCTTCTATAATAATATTACTTTTTTTTTGTACCCAAGAAGGAGAACAAAAATTTTCCCTTACTATTGATGGTACGACTATGGAATTCAATAAACACTTGATAGCTTTGGTTTCGGATTGCCATTACGACCCTATGCACACGTAGGGGATATATGACGATAACTCATACCTATATGAATATGCCTATTTCCATGAGTATTATGGGGAGGGTATTTCAATATCATGGACCAAGACCAATATAACATCGCCTCGAAAGTAGCCTATCACCAATGTAGGCACAACCATGTTGTTCATCATGATGAACATTCTAGGGGGAACGCAGTTTACTTACGCCAATAATACCGGTGACGTTTTCCTTGCTTTAGCCGAGGGACGCGTCGTAGGTATGACATTCCCCGAGTTTTAGTTGCTACTCACGAAGCGAGCCCATACCTTGAGGCATAAGTACCTTCTTATGCCTGTCTTGGTTTGCCACCTTATACGCGCGCTTGCCTACCCGTGATTCTGTACCGCATACCGATTGGAAAAGGGTCGAAATCATGAGACCCACCAATCGTGTGGTAAGATCATTCCGAGCCATGACTTGGCGATGGATGGCAGTGCAACCACATTTGGTTGCTCCTTACACCCCATCGGACCAAATAACACTAGAGAGGTTAGCATTAGTTGATGATACACGGCGTAAAGGCGTGGCAAGTTGTTATGGCATGGCGGGGATGCGAAAAGAACCTCATATAGAAGAGGAGGATGACGAGTAGATGTTGGGGTGCAGGTAAGTTTTAGTTAAGTTAGTGTCCGCTTATGTCCCAAGCAATTTAATTCTCTTAACCCCATAATGGGTGGAACTCTTATAGTGTTCGCGTCGGTTTTATTTCCTATATTAGTACGCTTCTAACATTGTTTTGCGATGTTTCAATTTCCCGCGTTTCAATGGTATTTTTCCTACCCTCTTTATTTAAACGCTTTGAGGACAAAGCATGCTTTTTTTGTTGGGGGGCATAGAAACACGGTAATTAAGACATCCTGTTAGGATAGAGATATGTATAATGTGCACTTGTTTTCTAGTTAAAATTTAAAAAAAAAAAAAAAAAAATATAAATAAAAAAGTATGCTATACACTTAGGAATATTAGTATTGTTTTCTTTCTCCATGCTCTTAACAATCTAGAAGTCTCACGTGAGTCTGTTGCATCGAGAATAATTGTTAGAAACTTAGGTTAATATGTAGGTAATAATCTTTGCATCTATCTATAAATTTATTACATGAGTATCTATGATTGTTAGCAGTAAGTTTCAAATCTAGGCTAGAGTACTTTATTCTACAAATCCCGTGAGAATATAGCCTAAAGCCTTATATGAGCGAAACATGTGAGAAATGACACAAGGGAGAAGTAAAATCCGGATAGAGAAATCACACGTCCACTTGCTTGATCACTAAACCATATCCTAAGCGAGAATTTAGGCCGCTCTTTGGATCGATATAGCCAGAAATTCAAACCTATGAATTATTTTCCGCTAGTCGCCACTCTGAGCCCTTTCTTTAGCCTTCCATAAACCACAATTCCTTTACCCTGTTACAAAAACAAAACAAAATAAAAAATCAACCTACCCAATTTAGAATAAGTCTGAGAATAGAATGAGGAAGAAAGAAGAAGAGAAAAACCTGTGTAAACAAAAATTAGTTAGTTGCTTCAGAAAATAAAGAAAAGAAGTTTCCATCCAAAAAAAAAAAAAAAAAAAAAAACTCCAAAAAAATAGAATAAAAGGGAGTCAAAGGCCAAAGAAAAGAAAAAGAAAAATATGGCTAAGGATGGAAACAAAGTGTAGAAGCAAAAAGTAAATAACAAGGTTTCTCTAGTTACATAATATGAAGACTCTATTATCTCAGACTTGTCCTCTAGAATATCCATTTCTTTCCTTCTTAAACCATCTCCTAATCCCCAGAATAACACCTAATAAAGACCTCTAGCTCAATTAGGAATAGGTTAGTGTGATAGTAAGTGGCGGATGTGTTTGATCGACCCCCGCTTCCTTTGTTTGTCATTGAGATTGTAAGGTAAAGTGTGCCCACCGCACACCGGAGTGGCTTAAACTTGAGTGGAAAAATCAGAGTGGTTTTGTCTTGACATTTATGTGAGGACCTACTTAAGGACGCTTATTCCGAAGTTTTTAAAACGGACCGCTATTACATTTCATAGTATTACTCATTGTTAGATGTTTATTTTAGATGATTGATTATTACGCATATATTAGCTTAGGGTTCCGATTTGGGTTATGCTTGTGTAATTTCTAGAGAGATGTATAGATAGTTGAGCATGAATAAGGAAACAATAGTTTTATTTTCTTAGTCGTTGTAGTATAGATGAAGTTTGTGAGTACCTTCATCGAAAAACTCTCACGAGGCTATAACTTCGTCCGCTAGGGAATTCCTAGTGGTTTAAGGCCTTGTTGCATATGGTCAATGCAATCGCGACTCAGTAAAACGCGAGTAGTTAGAACTCCATTTTTGGTCACTTATTCTAATTTCTCATCTTTGCTTGAGGACAAGCAAAATGCTGTTTGGGGGTGGTTTGATAAGAGCTCAAAACTGTAGTTTTAACCCCTTAATAATCATACTTATTAGACCAATTATGTGAATAATAAGTAAGAGTTAATACTGATTACGTGTTTCTATGCATTTCAGGGCTTCAAAGTCCATTATGTGCGAAATGTGCCACTTTAGCGAGATAAAGGAGCAAACAAATATGAGAACTTCCGAATGCCATATCTTTGGACTCAGACATCGGATTGAGGCCTACCTTATGTCAAAACGACCGGCTCGGGAAGAGCTTTCCAATGGTCCAAGCCTTGACCCAATCAGAGGAGCAGAAGTGGACGAAAAGTCTGTGGAAGCCAACTGCAGCTGAAGAGGCCTTTTTGGACTGAAAGAATTGGGTTTTGGGCCAGAGAAACCATGGCTCCAAGCCCATGCACGAATTTTGGATCTGGATGTATAAAACAAAAGCTTAGCTCTTTGTTAATGGTAGCTAGTTAGACCTAAATTAAAATATAGAATTATAGATCTAGTTTTATTAATGAAATTAAGTTTTAGTTCCATTTAAATTCTTGTTTTAGATTAAATCTCTGAATCATTGTTCTTGATTGATTAGATAAATAAAATAGATAGTTTGTCAATTTCGAATTTGTCATTTCCATTCTAGATCTAATTTCAATTCTTGTTCCTATTTCATTCCAGCCATTAAGTTAGATTCATTATTGTTCAAATTAAGTAAATCTAAATTTCTTACATTATGTTTAGTTTAGATTCAATGGGAAATGTTAGATTGATGATTCAAGGCTAAACCTCCATTAGAGGGTTGATGAAGCCTTGATGAAAACTTAGTTGTTTAGTATAGAAACGTTGTAGCATCTATTCCACTCTAGAAGGTCGTGTTTAGCCATGAGAATGGGTGGGCTTACCTCACATGCTAGTTAGTACTTGGTAGAAATGCCATGAACACTAGGGATTAGATTTCTTTGCCGCCAGTGAAACGTAAGAATCGAGATACCACAATCTGACTAGGTCATTAAGTTAGATTCCTCTGGAATTCCTTTATCTAGAGTCAAACAATAGTATTTCCATAGCATTTGTAGTTAATTTCTAATAATCATCTTAATTAAGTATCGTAGTATAATATTTAGTAAAAGCTCTCATTGACTTAAGAGCTACTAGTTAGACTTAGAAAACAATCCATGCTAGGGGAACTAGGAGTGGAAACGAACTTCAGTACTCCATTTAGTGCAATTAAGATTGAGAGTAGAAGATTTGATAATAGACTAGTAAAAGTTTAGTTTTAGTTTACTTGCATTGTGAATTCATCGTTCATTTCGTAGGTAGACTATTCATTTTACATTTATCACAATGGGTGAAGAAATAGCAGAGAAATCCTTCTCTGATTTCTATTAGGCTTTAAACGATGGACTTGAGTCCTGCATAATTCTTGCATATACTACGAGAGATTTTAGAATCCCCCAATATATTTAATCTATTACCTGTTTTCTATGGGTTAGACAATGAGAAGCCTTATCAATACTTACATAGGATACAACACATTCTTACTACATTTCATCATCCTAATGTAAGACCTAAATAAATAAAGCTCAAGGTGTTTCTTTTCACCCTAGCTGACAAAGCGGTTGCTTGGCTAACAGCACAAAAGCCGAACTCTGTCGACATGATTTGTATAGAATAGTGGTGTTGAGGGTTGTGTTGTTTATCTTGAATTCTTTTTTTGGAGGATGGTTTTGATGGTTGGAAAAACTAGACTTGTAACTCTTCTCTCCTACTTTCTAATGGGTATTTGAAATTACTTCTTAATTTGAAACTCTTGGTTGATTTGTAGATGGATTAAACTTACTTTTAATTTGTTGTTAAATCAAAACATGGAATGAAATTAGTTTTGGTGGTTACTCATTTGAACTTGTCAAATGAATATAACTAGTGTTTGGGATTGAATCAAAGATAAGATAAGTAAAGAAAACTTGTAATGAAGAAAAGAATGAAGACTTGTATTAAAGTTAATATTGAAAACTTGTATTAAATCACTTAAAGCTTAAAGAACATAAAAATGGAAAACAAGTAAATAACAAATTACACTATTAAATTAAAGCATTTTATCTACTCCTAATGACCAAAGATTAGCTCTAGGGTCTCTACTCCTAGCAAACCAAATGGTTTGGACCCTAATACATTGAATAAATAATTCTCTACATCTATTTGGTTTATATAAGACATTAATTACATATTTGCCCCTCCTTCGAGAAACAACTTTTAAGTTTTGTGGGCTTCTGACTTAAGTCTATACAATTGAATTCTTGATTTTGGCTTTATCCCTGAGTCCATAGCTTTTAGCTTTGCGTCCTTGAGTCTTTGAGAGTTGACTTTGACTTTTTGGTACTTGTGCTCATAAGTTGGAATCTTCCCAAGTAGCGTCAATAGCAATCCTTTTTGCGCAAAAATGCACGTATTAGGAATATACGTCCTAAATGGCATGTATCTTGCAAACGGTAGAAAAAGTTATAAGTTGTCTGTTCATTAAGCATAAAAAGGGCACAATTGAAGTATTGTAAAGGTAATAAAACGCACATTTGGGGACTGATCAATTATCCCCAAACAGCATTTTGTTTGTCCTCAAACAAAGATGAGAGAGAAAAACTAAGATCACAAATGTGTGATTTATTATACTAGTCTTTGTTTCGCGGAGTGCGATTGCATTGACCATATGCAACAAGGCCTTAAAGCATTAGGAATTCCCTAGTGGACGAGCTTAAGCCTCGTGAAAGTTTTCTAGAGAAGGTACTCACAAACTTCCTTTATCTAATACAAAGGGTCTCGTTTCCTTATTTATTCTCAGAGGTTTATACATCTCATTAGCGGGGGAATAAAGAAAAGCTCCTTTGAACTCAGAATAATATATACATAGTAATTTAATCATCTAAAGATAAACGAGCAAAACATGAGCGGTGAAATGTAAAAGCAAAGTCGATTCTGAAACTTTGGAGAGCGTCCTTAAGTTGGGTTCTCATAGGGGTGTGCTGCAATCACAACTCTCTAATAGATTCACTCAAGTTTTGTTTTGTCAAGTGCAGAGGGCACTTATATTCCTCACATACTCGAATGACGTCCAAGGAAACCAGGGTCGATTGCTCACAATATCCACTTACTATCACACCATCATATTCCTAGTTGAGCTAGAGGTCTTTTATTAGGAATTACAGGGCTAAGGTAGTGGTTTAGAAATAAAAAGAAGGGAAGACAAACTTTGATAAGTTAAGAAATTGGGTCTTCAGGATATTTGCAACTAGAGAAGAACCTCGTTTTGTTCTTTTGCTTCTGAATTTGTGATTCATTCTTTAGCCCTTTAGCTTTGTGAGTCCATATGATTTTGATTTTTGGGAGTTCTAACTTTTCTTTTGTTTCTTTTGAATTCGACTCCATTTGATTTTGAACTTTTGGGAGATTTCAATTTTTGAATCTTTTTTTTTTTTTTTTTTTTTGAAGCTTCTAACTATTCTGTTTTTGTACAAGGCCTTCTCTTCTCTTTTTACAGTTCATCCAATTCTCAACTCGTTAGCTGGGTACTCTTTCTATTGTGTATAGTAACGGGTTAAGGATTGATGGCGAAGAAATAAAAAGGCTTTTAGAAATCGGTGAAGGCTCAAGGGGGCCGGGGTAACTAGAGGAAAAATTATCTTTTTGGGTTTTTAATGTTTATTTGGCTATATCGATCCAAAAATGGCCTAAATTCTCTCTAGGATATGGCGTGGTGATCAAGCAAGTGGACGTGTTATCTCACTATCCGGACATCCTTTGTGTCATCACTCAATAATAATTCATATGAGGCTTTTGGCTAGATTCTCACAGGATATGGAACTTAACTATTCTAATCTTGGTCTAGGAAACTCACTGCTATATACAATCAAATGCTGATGCATGCCATTCATGAAAAGATGTAGAACTATTGTATGTATATTAGTCTTAGTTCGAAGAATGAATCTTTACTCTATTGCTATAATGAGACATCTAAACTATTTATTCGTCATAGAAAAAGGAGAACAAGACGTTTAGTACTAAACAGAAAAAATATTTTTGGTCTTTTTGAAATATTTTAAGAAAGAAAGAAATATAGAAATATACTAAATCTATCTAATATAAGAATGTTATTTAGTACCACGTACTTTCATTTTTTTTTCCTAAATGGTACATGTACTTTGTTTCTCACCTATTAGTACCACTATCTCTTAATTTGTTTCAATTTAGTACCTCCGTTTGTTTTCCATCCAATTTGTCTAACGGCGCTAAATAAGATGACATCAGCACTTCTTCAAGAAACTATTGATTCGTGATTTCTAGAGTTGGGGTTGCTTTTGCTGCCCAACGTCTTCATCATTTCTTGTAAATTAAGTCTCTGACAAGCTCTATTCCAATAACAAAATCTTTTTTTTTTTTAAATGAAATGTACTAAAATTGGAATCCGCCATGTTTGCATAACAATTTTTTTAAAAGGTGGATTAGCTAGTTTCTACATCATCATCTATAAAAAGAGAAAGTATATTATCATTCTCTAGGTAAATTAAGATGATTCCTTGACATCATTCTCACTGGTTCCTTCAAGTTCCAAGCAAATCCATTGAAAACATAAAGCAGCAGCTACAGTTCCCACTTACCAAACATTTTTTTTTATGAAGCAGATCAGCATCAAAACATTAAACTAACTACTTCGGCTCTTTAGGAAAATGAAGCTTAATCAGCGTTTGGAGTTCAACCAACTCAACTTGAGGATTGCCTAACAAAATTCTCCGCAACTTTTCATCACAATTAACGACATTCTTGTTGTTTGGATCCAGGAGGTTGTTAGTTTTGATATAAGACCAAACATGCATGCATGAAACAACCCAAATGAGAAATTTGAGACTGGCCCACAAAATCTCTAAGTGTTGAAGGTAGATTACAAGGTCAATTAAGTTGGCTAGTTTCTTTGGCTTGTCTGTAATCCCTTTATTCACCACTTAAGGCAACATCCTCTGTTTTATTTTTTCATCTTGAATAATGGATTAGTCGCTGTTACTTGTTTGAAGTTTTAGTTACCTTTTGATTACTGAGATGCTTGTACAATCTACTCTACGAGGTTATTGTTAAGCTCGTAATCTTCTATTATCTTTTATTTATGCTCTAAACTATAAATTTTTCGCAGCAGTTCACTAGACATCATGGAGAGAGAATGCTCAAGAACAACCTGTTGGATTTTCAAGAACAACCGAATCAATATTTTCTTGAAGAAATGCTGATGTCATCTTATTTAGCGTCGTTAGACAAATTGGACGGAAAACAGACGGAGGTACTAAATTGAAACAAATTAAGAGTTCGTGGTACTAATAGGCGAGAAACAAAGTACAGGTACCATTTAGGAAAAAAAATGAAAGTATGTGATACTAAATAGTCATGAACTCATATAATAAATGCCTAGTTTTTGCAGAATGTTACTATACCACCCCCCAAATAGAAATATGATTTTTCCTCAAAGTATGAAGAAAAGGAAAGAGATTACCATAGGAACATGAGCAAAAACGGCAGTAACCTGTACTCTATTCTTTGTGATGAGAATATATCACCCCCAAACAAGTTTGGAGTGTAGGTTGATAGATATAGAACAAGATGTACATGGGTTATTGTACTAGGGATTTACGTAATTATTATACTATGAAATACTTAACATGCATGCATAATTATACTTAGAAGTTAAGAAATAAAAAGATGGGAAATGCATGTATGTAAACAACTAACTATATGAAATGTGTGTGTGTGTGTGTGTGTGTGTGTGTGTGTGTGTGTGTGTTGTGTGTGTGTGTTTTTTTGAATCCTCAAAAGGTATCTCTACCCATATAGAGGGTTTTTACAAGAAGATAAAATCATACGTTTATCTAGTATCATTTTGGTTACTCTAGAGCGTAAGATTTTAATTTTTATATCCTCCAGATTTGAAAACTATGTAGAGATGTTATAAAGATACTCGTACTCAAAAGCTGTGATTTCTAAGCTAAGTTTGAAAACAACCCATAACATGTGATTTTAGGCAACTTTCGTGTCGGCTCTTTATTGAATACATTCCAAGACTGTGGCTTCAGTTATGTGTGTTGGGGGATTTATTGTGCAAGACTTAAGATGTCTCGTATGAATATCATGGTGATATGGGCAACCCTTAGTAACACATAATTGGTCCTCAAACCGCCCTTAGAAGAATGGAGATTATGTACTTCTAAGGGTTGGTCTATGTGGAATCCATTGCCCGTTTTGTTTTTGGAAAATCACATAACTATTGATGTATCGAGAAACTATATTATAAGCACAGGAAAAACAATAACTTTTATGAAAAGGCAAGAGAAGGGTTTTTCTTTTTGGTTTTTTGTTCCTAAATTACTTAAAACAATAACAGAAAAAGAAAAAACTACTAAGAAAAATCACTATGAGGAGACTGATCCACCCAATAGAAGGAAAAGATTTTTGAATTTAGGTGACTCAAATTGCGAACCATCCCATGGTTTGGCCTCTCTAGATCTTCCACCTCTTCTTTTGCAAGTAGGAAAATCTAGTGAATAGGATTATCTCTATTTCTAGATAATCCAGTCTCTCCTCTCCTACTCTCTAGTTAGCCCTCGTTACAGCCATTCCAACTAGATTGTAAGACGAAACTCAAAACAACTAGAAAATCACCCACAGAAGGAAAAAGTTTTCAAAAATAAAGGGCTACAGTTGTCAACCATCCCATGGTATGGCATGCCTATGGAAGATGAGACATGCTAAACAACCATGAGAGACAACCGTAAGACACCTTCACTCAATCCCCATCGCCCTCTGATTTGTTTCACATCTCTTCTTTATAAAGGAAAGACTACTCAAATAAAGGTGAGATTGAAAGAAAAATGCTTATGTAAAAATTGAAAATAGGGAAATGAAAAATAAAGACAGGAATTGTAAATAACAGGAATAGAAAAGCTATTCTAAAAAGAAGTGTAAAATAAAGAAAAAGAAAATTATATACTTGCTCCATAGGGGTACACTACTTAAACTACGAGTAAAAGTGCTAATAAAGAATATGCAAGGTATGGACTCAAGGCTCCGACACTTACAACCACACACTCCAAGTAGAGTGGTCCGGTTACCTTTTCTGATGTATTCCATAGAAACATATATAAGGGAATGAAAAGATTGGAAATACATCATGGAACAAAGGATTTAATCCTCGTAGATAGGATCTTCGAGAATGGTTTCCTCTACATTCGTAGACCGTAACTCATGATAGTGTTTTAGGCGCTTGTAGCTTCCAAGGCTGAGTTTGCTTGTTTTAGGCGCTTGAGTCTTTGAGAGTTGACTTTGACTTTTAGGTACTTTTTCTCCTAAGCTTGAATCTTCCCAAATAGCGTCAATAGCAATCTTTTTTGTGCTAAAATGTATGTATTAGGAATATACGTCCTAAATGACATGTATCCTGCAAACGGTAGCAAAAACTATAAGTTGTCTGTTCATTAAGCATAAGAATGGCATAATTGAAGTATTGTACGTAAAGGTAATAAAACACACATTTGGGGACTGATCACGACACATGGGAAAAACTAGTTGAATTATTTATGGAACAATTTTACCCACCACGTAAGATCGATGAAATGTTATCACATATTCATTTCTCTTGCCAAAAGCCTCAAGAATCATTTTCTGAGGCTTGGAATCGTTTCACTCATCTTCTAGTAAAATGTCCCCATCATAATCTTGGTAAAGACACACTAGTCCGTGCCTTCTTCAAAGGCTTACCCCAACATCATAAAGAGACTTTAGATATCATAAATGGAGGTAATTTCCTAGGTAAAAGAGCCACAGATGCATAAAACTTTCTAGATAATCAATCCAAGAAAAGCAATAACTGGGGAGGTAACGATTACTCCCGCTCCATTCCTTCTTCTTCTACAGCTAAGGCAGCCAGTATGTTTGAGGTTAAACCAGATCCTGGACTTAGAACTTTAATTGAATCCCTCACTCGTAAGGTAGATACCCTTTCTGTAAATAAATAAAAAGTGAATTCTACTCCTGTCATCAATATAAACTCGATCTCTTCGCTGTAATTTCTATTTTAGTCTTGAGCATTTCGATTATTATTGTCCTCTTGCCTATGAACATACACCAATACAACTAGAAGATGTCTGCACTTTTAATATACCTAACGCACCTTAGAGACAAAATCCTAATTTTAGTTGGCGTAATAAGCACTAGCAAGCAGCACCTCCAGGTTTTAATAATCAAAACGTTAAGCCCACCAATAACTACAATCAATATCAACCAATGCAAGGACAAGGGCAAGGTAATAATAATAATAATAATAATAGAAGTTTAGTCTCGATAAATAACAACTATCAAAATCCACCCGTTAATAATCAACATGAGATGGTTCCTATTACACAACCCGTGGCAACTCAACCTTCCCAATCTGATAGATTCGATGCATACATGCAAACTCAACAACAGATATTACTAGCCATCCAACAATTATCCCAAGAAAAAACCCAACAAAAAGGCGTGTTTCTAGGTAAACCCATACCTAATCCAAAATCAACCAACACAGCTTTTGAATTAATCGGTAATCCTAGTAATGAAAATTTAATACCAGGAGAATTAAAGGCCGTAACTACTCTCCATTCAGGGAAAGTGGTTGACAACAAAGTAATAATGTCTGAGGATTCCCCGCAAACTAATAAAGATAAAGGAACCTTACTAGATACCGTAGTTGAAACTGAAGATTCTACCATTGTAGAAGTACCCGTTAAACCTCAACCTAAGGGGAAATTAGTAAAAGATAAAGAAAAGGGCAATACTCATATTGACCCTTATGCTAAATATAGGGAAAACCCTCGTTTCCCTAGAGACTAGCTATGTTAAAGAAGGACGATAATTTTGACGAGATAGGAAAGTTTTCAAAAATTTAACTATAAACCTACCTTTCCTCAATGCCATAAAACGTCTTCCAAAATACGCTAAGTTTCTTAATGATTTGTGCACCACAAAGAAGAAAACAAACATACCTAAAGAAGTCTTCTTAACATAACAGTTTCCCTCTTTATCTGAGCACAACAGAATCGTTAAGTACAAGGACCCTGGTCGTTCCACTATTAATGCACCTTAGGTGATACTTTCACCATAACTGCTCTTCTAGATCTAGGAGTGAGTGTTAACTTACTCCCATTTTACCTTTATAAACAACTAGGTATACATAATCTAAAACCGACTAAAATGACTTTGCAGTTAGCCGATCGTTCGATCAAGTATCCTAAGGGCGTAGTTGAAAATATTCTTGTTAAAGTTCAAAACTTTTATTATGCAGCTGATTTTGTCATTCTAGACACAGAAGTCGCTCATGACTCTGTTCCTATCATCTTCTGTGTCCTTTCTTGACAACTGCCAATGTTTTCATTAATTGCCGCGATAGTTCAATGTCTATTTCCTTTGGAAACCTTGCTATTGAGGTAAATGTTTTTAAGATGATGCACCAGACACCAGACACGACTATAGATGGCGAAATTAGCATGATAGAGAGCCTCGCTCAAGATTATTTTAACAAAACTTTTCCAGAAAACCAGATGCACCAATTTCTTTTCTTTGACAATACTAAGGATTCTTACATCCAAGAAGTACATACCCTCTTAGAATCTACTCATATCCATGATCTAGTTCCTGAGTTTGAAGAACTCAATCCTGAACAAATCTGCATTATAGAGGAGGAAGACCTTCCTGAATCCCTCATTCCCACTCCTCCCACCCCTGAGCTTAAATCTCTTCCCACTCAGTTAAAGTACATTCATCTTGATCCGGATGGCACTCATCCGATTATTATCTCATCTCAGTTATCTGCTACTGAAGAGGCAAATTTGATTAGGATTATTCGTGAACATCGTTTTGCGATTGGTTGGTCTTTCGATGACATTAAGGATATTGACCCTAGCGTATGCAAACATTGCATACATTTGGAGGATAATGCAAAAACCTCTTGCGAGCCACAATATCGTTTGAACGCTGCCATGAAAGAGGTAGTTAGAGTGGAAATTTTGAGATTACTGGATGCTGGCATTATATACCCCATCTCAGATAGTGAATGGGTGAGCCCAGTTCATGTAGTCCCTAAGAAATCAGGTATTACAATCATTCGTAATGCAGATGGAGAGTTAGCTTCCACCAGAGTTCCTATAACATGGTAGATTTGCATTGATTATAGGAAGCTTAATGCTATGACACGTAAGGATCACTTTCATTTACCCTTTGTCGACCAAATGCTTGAACGTCTAGCCAGTCATGCTTACTATTGTTTTTTAGATGGCTACTCTGGATATTTCCAGATTATTATTAACCCTAATGACCAAGAGAAGACTATATTCACATGTCTCTTTGGTATATATGCATATAAAAGAATGCCTTTTAGCCTTTGTAATGCACCTGGTACTTTCTAGCGTTGTATGCAACATATTTTTAGTGACATGGTGGACAAATTCATGGAAGTGTTTATGGATAATTTTTCCATTCATGGTCATTCCTTTGAAGATTGTCTTTCAAATCTTTCTAAAGTTTTGAAACGATGTCAGAAAAATAGTCTTAAACTGGGAAAATGTCATTTTATGGTCACTAAAGGCATAGTTTTAGGTCATATTGTTTATAAAAATGGAATAGAAGTAGATAAAGCTAAAATACATAAGATAGCGTCTCCGCCTATACCACAGACTGTCCGTGACATTAGGGCCTTTCTAGGCCATGCAGGTTTCTATAGACGTTTCATAAAAGATTTTTCAAAAATAGCTAAGCCTTTAACAAAATTGCTTTTAAAAGATGTCATTTTTTATTTTAATCATGAATGCAAACAGGCTTTTGAAACTTTAAAAGCCGCTTTAACCTCTGCACCTATCATACAACCACCAAACTGGTCAAAACCTTTTGAACGTATGTGTGATGTTAGTGATTATGCCGTTGGTGCTGGCTAGGACAGAAGTTAGATAATAAATCTACAGTTATTTTTTATGCTAATAAAACCTTAAATGATGCTCAATGTAATTACACTACTACTGAAAAGGAATTTCTAGCCATTGTCTATGCCTTAGATAAGTTTCATCCCTACTTAGTTGGTTCCACGACCATCGTCTATACAGACCATACCGCACTTAGGTACCTTCTCGCGAAGAAGGATGTTAAATAGATATTGATCCGTTAGATTCTTCTCCTAACTGAATTTACCTTAGAAATTAAGGATAAAAAGGAGCTAAAAATGTAGCTGCAGATCACTTATCTTGGTTAACTAATGAGAATGATAGTGATTCCGAATCGAAATCTGACTCTTTTCCAAATGAGCATCTTTATTCAATTTTTTCTGCACCTTGGTATGCGGACATAATTAATTTTTTAGTATCCGATATCATTCCTGAGATATGGACCAGGAATGAACGCAAGAGATTTTTTGCCAAAGTTAAGTTTTACTACTGGGATGAACCCTACCTTTTTAAGTATTGTGTAGATCAGATAATTAATTCGACGTTGCATTCCCCAATGGGAGCACAATGAAGTCTTATCCTTCTGCCATGAACAATCATGCGGGGATCATTTTAGTGGGGAAAGAAAACTGCCGCCAAAGTTCTTCAATGCGATTTGTATTGGCCAACCCTGTTTCAAGATGCCCATGCACACTGCAAAGCGTGTATTAGATGTCAACAACTTGGCCATATTACTCAACATAATATGATGCCCTTAAATCCCATTCTTATAGTGGAGATTTTTTATGTTTGGGGTATTGATTTCATGCGCATGTTTCTCATCTCACATGTTTCATTTATATTTTTGTAGTTGTAGACTACGTTTCTAAATGGATTGAAGTCATGGCTTGTCGTAGTAATGACCATAAAACTGTAGTATTGTTTATGAAGGAGTATATCTTCTCACGCTTTTAGTACATCTAAGGCCATCATTAGTGATGGAGGCAAACATTTCGTAATAGAGTTGTTGAAGCTTTAGTCAAGAAATATGGAGTTATCCATAATAGAGGTGTCCAATAAAGAAATTAAAAAAATATTAGAAACGACAGCTAATCCTGATAGGAAAGACTGGTCTAGATGTCTAACAGATGCTTTATGGGCATATAGAACGGCTTTTAAAACTCCTATTGGTATGTCACCCTACCGCTTAGTTTTTGGTAAACCTTGTCACTTGCCTGTTGAGTTGGAATATCGTGCCCTGTGGGCTATTAAAAGTCTTAATTTCAACATTAACGCTGCTGGTGTCAAGCGCAAATTGCAATTAAATGAGCTAGAAGAAATTCGTAACGATTCTTACAATTTAGCGAAGGATTATAAAACTAACATGAAACATATTCATGATAAACATATTTTGCATAAAGAGTTTGATCTTGGTCAGAAAGTTTTGCTATATAACTCACATTTGCATATGTTTCCTGGTAAATTAAAAACACGTTGGTCCGGACTTTTTCTGGTTACTGATTGATAATAATAAAATGAGTAGTTTACCTACGAAATGAACTATGTTTTCAAAACGTAAGTAAACTAAAACTGAACTTTTACGAGTCTATTATCAAAGCTTCTACTCTCGATTGAATTGCACTAAGTGGAGTAGGAAGTTCGTTCCACTCCTAGTTCCCTAGCATGGATTGTTTTCTAAGTCTAAGAAATCTCTCTTAAGTCAATGAGAGCTTTTACTTAAATGTTATGCTAACAAGACGCGTTATTTTAAATAACTAGATATAATAAATAACAAGATAAAATATAACTAAAGATAATCTACGGTTACTACGAAATACGATTGTTTGACTCTAGATAAAGAAATAGAGGGAATTAAATCCACCTCGACTCCAACTTAATAACCTAGTATAGATTGTCGTGATCTCGATTCTTACGTTTTAACATAGCAAAATTTCGAGTCTAATCCCTAGTGTTCATGGCATTCCTACCGATACTAACTAGCATGTGAGGTCGCCCACCCATTCTCATGGCGAAAACACGACCTTCTAGAGTGGAATAGATTCTACTACCAAATTCTATACTAACCACTAAGTTTTCATCAAGGCTTCATCAACCCCTCTAATGGAGGTTTAGCCTTGAAATCATCAACCCAACATTTCCCATTGAATCTAAACTAAACATAATGTAAGAAATTGAGATTTACTTAGTTAACAATAATGAATCTAATTTAATGGCTGGAATGGAATAATAACAAGAATTTAATTTAGATCTAGAATGGAAATGACAAAATTCGAATGGACAACTAACTATTTTATTTATCTAATCAATCAAGAACAATGATTCAAAGATTTAATCTAAAACAAGAATTGAAATAGAACTAAAACTTAATTTCTTAATAAAACTAGATCTAGAATTCTATATATTAATTTAGGTCTAACTAGCTACCATTAACAAAGAGTGAAGCTTTTGTTTTTATACATCCAGATCCAAAATCGTGCATGGGCTTGGAGCCATGTTTTGGGGCCGAGAATCGTGCCCAAAACCCAATTCTTCGATCCCAAAAGGCCTCTTCAGCTGCAGTTGGCTTCCACAGACTTTTCGTCCACTTCTGCTCCTCTGATTGGGTCAAGGCTAGGACCATTGGAAAGCTCTTTCCGAGCTGGTCGTTTTGACATAAGGTAGGCCCCATTCCAAGGTCTGAGTCCAAAGATATGGCATTGATTCGAAGTTCTCTTTGACTGTTGCTCCTTTATCTCGCTAAAGTGGCACGCTTTAGCACATAATGGACTTTGAAGCTTTGAAATGCATAAAACACGTAATCGATATTAACTCTTACTTATTATTCACATAATTGGTCTAACAAGATGATTATTAAGGGGTTAAAACTACAGTTTTGGGCTCTTATCAAACCACCCCAAACAAAGATTTTTGCTTGTCCTCAAAGCAAAGATGAGAAATTAGAATAAGTGACCAAAAATGGAGTTCTAACTACTCTCGTTTATTGAGTCGCGATTGCATTGACCATATGCAACAAGGCCTTAAACCACTAGGAATTCCCTAGTGGACGAAGTTATAGCCTCGTGAGAGTTTTCAAAGAAGGTACTCACAAACTTCATCTATACTACAACGACTAAGAAATAAAACTATTGTTTTCTCATTCATGTCTCAACTATCTATACATCTCACTAGCAAATACATAAGAATAACCCGGTCAACCCTAAGCTAATATATGCATAATAATCAATCATCTAAAATAAACATATAACAATGAGTAATACTATGAAATGTAATAGCGGTCCGTTTCTGAAAACTCGAATAGCGTCCCCAAGTAGGTCCTCACATAAATGTCAAGACAAAACCACTCTGATTTTTCCACTCAAGTTTTCATCTACTCCAAAGCGTGGGCACACTTTACCTTACAATCTCAATGACAACAAGGAAGCCGGGGTCGATCAAACACATCTGCCACTTACTATCACACTAACCTATTCCTAATTAAGCTAGAGGTCTTTATTAGGTGTTGCGGGGATTAGGAGATGGTTTAAGAAGGAAGGAAATGGATATTCGAAAAGGACAAGTCTGAGATAATAGAGTCTTCATATTATGTAACTAGAGAAACCTTGTTATTTACTTTTGCTTCTACACTTTGTTTCCATCCTTAGCCATATTTTTCTTTTTCTTTTCTTTGGCTTTTGACTCCCTTTATTCTATTTTTGGATTTTTGATTTATTTCTATTTTTTTTTTTTTTCTTTGGATGGAACTTCTTTTCTTTATTTCCGGAGCAACTAACTAATTTTTGTTTACCGCGTGTTTTCTCTTCTTCTTTCTTCATCATTTCTATTCTCGGACTTATTCTAAATTGGGTAGGTTGATTTATTATTATTTTTTTATTTTGTTTTGTTTTGTAACAGGGTAAAGGAATTGTGGTTTATGGAAGGCTAAAGAAAGGCTCGAGGGGCTTAACTAAGCGGAAAATAATTCATAGGTTTGAATTTACGGCTATATCGATCCAAAGAGGGCCTAAATTCTCGCTTTAGGATATGGCATAGTGATCAAGCAAGTGGACGGTGATTTCTCTATCCGGATTTTACTTCTCCCTTGTGTCATTTCTCAAATGTTTCACTCATATAAGGCTTTAGGCTATATTCTCACAGGATTTGTAGAATAAGTACTCTAGCCTAGATTTCGAAACTTCATCTTGCCAAAACAATCATAGATACTCATGTAATATATTTATAGATAGATGCAAAAGATTATTACCTACATATTAACCTAAGTTTCTAACTATTATTCTCGATGCAAAAAATTCACGTGAGACTTCTAGATTGTTAAGAGCATAGAGAAAGAAAACAATACCAATATTCCTAAGTGTATAGCATACTTTTTTTTTTTTTTTATTTATTTTTGAATTTTGAAATTTTAACTAGAAAACAAGTGCATATTATACCTATCTATATCCTAACAGATGTCTTAATTACACGTGTTTCTATGCCCCCCAACAAGAAGCATGCTTTGTCCTCAAAGCATTTAAATAAAGAGGGTAGGAAAAATACCATTGAAACGCTGCGTGAAATTCGGGAACATCTGCAAAAACAAAGTTAAAACATACAAATATAGTAATAAAAATCTTGACGCAACTCTATAAGAGTTCCACCCATTATGGGGTTAATGAATTAAATTGCTTGGGACATAAAACGGACACTAACTTAACTAAAACTTACCCGCACTTGAAGATCTACTCGTCATCCTCCTCTTCTATATGAGGTTCTTTCAGCATCCCCGCCATGCCATAACAACTTGCCACGCTTCCGTGCGTGTATCATCGACTAGTGCTAACCTCTCTAGTGTTATTTGGTCCGATGGGGTGTAAGGGGCAACCAAATGTGGTTGCACCTGCCATCCCGCCAAGTCATGGCTCGGAATGATCTTACCACCGATTGGTGGGTCTCATGATTTCGACCCTTTCCCCAATCGTATCGCGGTCTGTAATACTGGTAGGCAAGCCGCGATAAGGCGGCAACAAGATGCAGGCGGGCATAAGGTACTTATGCCTCAAGGAATGGCCTCGCCTCCAGTAGCAACTAAAACTTCGGGAATGTCATACCGACGACGTCCCTCCATTCCTAAAGCAAGGAAAACGTCACCAGCGATATTATTGGCGTAAAATAAGCCGTTCCCTAGAATGTTCATCATGATGAACAACATGGTTGCTACATTCATTCGATATAGGCTACTTTCGAGGCGATGTTATATTGATCTTGGTCCATGATCTGAAACACCCCTCCCCATAATACTCATGGAAATAGGCATGTTCATATAGGTATGAAGTTATCCGTCATATATATCCCACGTGTGCATAGAATCGTAATGGCAATCCCAAACCAAAGCTATCAAGTGCTTTTTACTCGAATTCCATAGTCGTACCATCAAAAGCAAGGGAAAATTTTTGTTCTCCTTCTTGGGTACAAAAGAAAGTAATATTATTATAGAAGAATTCAGTTAGCTTAGGTGAAAAAAAGTCGTCATCACTTACCGAAGATGCCGCCATCCTAATCGCACGATCCGCCCGCGGAAACGATGCTCCATAGGTATCGGTTCCCATCAAGTCTTCAAATGACTTCTCGGAATCACTATAGGAGATGTCATCTTAAAACTACTCTGTAGAAGAACAAAACGAAAACACGGAAGAAACCTCGAAAAAAATTTGAATTTCCGGTGGTTACGGGGAGGAGGCCACAGGCTAGGATAATAGAGAGCCAGTCGCTTTAGGTTTTTGAAATTACAGTGTTTTTAGCGCTGGTCGCGCTTTACTTGGCGCTGGCGCTTCTAGTGATTTTTCGATTTTTTTTAATAAAGGTAATAGCTTTTCGGCTTGTAAGGCGTAAAGAGGTGCGTAAAGTGAGTTTCTAAGAAAACAAGGAAAAAAGGTTGGAGTGAAAAGTGAAAGATGATTGTGGGGTGTAGTGTGGGTTGTGAGTGTAGTATGATGGAAGTTTAAATAGGTTAGGGTTTCCAAAACGAATCGGGAAATTGCCAAATTGTTTTAAGGCAATTTCCGAAATAGAAAACTCCCAAACCGAAAACCGAAACTAACCATAGTTTTGATTTCCTAACAACCCATAATCGATTTAGAATAGGTATCTAAACTCTCCTTTCATATCATGCTACCACTATTTTCAAAATTTACTCCAAGACAACCTTCACGAAGATGATCAAAATAAATTATATTAAAATAATATGAAAAACAAGCAATCTAAAACAAACAAAAAATAATATTTAAATCTAACAACATTAAATAAAATTCCTATTTAAATTTAACTAACAAAACAATAAAAACGATGAAATAACAAATAACACAAACCGATGGTGAACACCTAGTTTTGTGAAGAAGATGGTCCCCGAGATGGAGATTGGCTCTGCATGGAATGGCTTGAGCCATCTCGGCTCTTGGCGACGATGCTCATGCCTCTCGGACTCGGTGAAACAGACTCATCCACGAAAGTGGCATGCGTCATAGCATCTCTATTCTGAACAAGCGTTGGGCTTCCATCTCAGTCTTGAGTAATCGCATACCGGGCTTGGTGATTCTTGTGGATAACCTCCAAGTTAGACAAGATATCTTCCGACCCCTTCGAGCATTTCAAATCTCCTCCGAAGGTTCGTTTGCTTATTTGAACTACTATTTGTCTATTTCGAATATCTTCCCAAATACGATAACCGCATCGCAACCCGGTTTGCAACATTATCATTCGCTTCTAAATTAGAATTATGACTATCAAAATTATCCTCAACCAACCATGTCATATCTTCCCCTACATTATCCGACTCAACTTCCTTCTTCTTCGGACAACGGCCAAGTCTTTTGGATGCATTCCTTATAAATACTTGCATTAGAATGCAATTTGATCTTAATAGGAGCAGATTTACACGGCTCTCTAAATGAGAGCATAACCTTAGTGATCAATACGGGAAGAGGCGCTAAAACTCTTTCCCACTCCTCTAATCACATTCAAAATTAAATCAAGGATGCAGAAATTACACTCATTTTGTTTGCAAAATCCAGAGAACGCATACATTGACAAGTCCGATATCACCGACTTTGTCTTTCCCGAGGATCGTTCTTACTAATCCACCGAAATACCCGGTTGATTGGTTCTCGTGGTCGTCTGGCGGACGAATGGGATGTCGGATTGTATTCACCCCAATATGACCAGATCTTTCATCAAAGCAAGAACTCCAAAGATACCGATTCCTGAATTGTCGCTATCTAGGTTGGTTTCTGCCGCATTCCTAATAGCTCGACCAACAACCGCCGCTAGATTTCTCTCCAGCCTCCTATCTTTAATGAAAATCCTATTTCCCTTCCATTCTCGCTTTTATAAAAATGTTCTACCAAATCATAGTGATAGAAATCCTCATTGAATACCACAAATCCGTTCCAATGTCTCTTAAACATCTCCGCTCATAAAAATGGCTGAAATTGTCGGAAGCAAACGCTTTTCCCAAGAATTCTACATCGTAAGCCATTTAAATTTCAACTGACTAATGGGTTTGTAGATGGTGGGGAGGCAAGTTTGAAGAAAACTAACTAAAAAACGGTGGTGGTTGTGGTGGTGGTGGTGGTTCAAAACTTAATTGTTGGGTGTTTTTTCGGTGTTGGTGGTGGAGATTGTTTAGAGAAGATTTACAATGGGGATTTGATTTCCTCTTGTAGGTTTAATTAGGTCTTTTTCTTTATTTATTTATTTTTATTTTGGTTTCCAAAATTTAATTTAAATTTGTAACCGGGCGGTTTGGGATTGAAGTCACGAAACTTCTTTTGGAAGGAAGGAGACGCCAACGTCGATGAGTGAAGTTCGGGCCCAAGCCCATTTTGAATTTTCGAAATTTTCCGATTTTTAATGCAAAATTCAAACTAAATTTCCCGCCTTTATCGGTCCGATTTTTGTGAATGAGATATGGAAATGATCAGTAAGAATTTCCAATCCAATGATCCATAAAACACTCAATTCCAACCATGGGTGACGATAAGAGGGAAGAAGAATGCCTCGGCGTGCGTGTGTGATGTAAGTTATGCTAACGAATGAAATCTAAATTAGATTACGCCAAACCCAATTGAACTAATGGGCCTAAACAAAACCAATGGAAAGTTCGAACAATCCGATGGAAAGATCGACTGCCCACCCCAAACAAATTTTTTAAACACAAAATTTGTTTACAACGTGGGTCGTTTAAAAGTCGATTCCCAAGACTTGTTGGATTGCTATTTCTATGATTTTAAGAATTTTAATTTTAATTTTATTTGTTTATTATAAGAAACACAAAAACAATAAATACATAATTCACTCCATAGAGGAACATGACTCAAAAAATCGAAAAACATGCAAAAGTGGAAAACGCGTGAATTATGTGAATCGGGACTTAGGATCCGGTACTTACAGCCACACACTCCATAGGGAGGGCCCGGTTACTAATGGTGTACTTATCAATATATGGAAATGAAAGTAAGTACACCAAATGACAAGGGTCATTCCTCATATATAGTGGTCCCAGAAAAGGACTTCCTCTACATCGAGGGGACGGTTCATGAAAATGTTTTAACCGTTGACCATTAACTTGAAAGGTACTATTGTCATTTGGATTTACCAAGGTGATTGCCCCGTAAGGGGTGACTTCATAAACTAGAAAAGGGCCGCACCAACGGGTTTTTAGTTTCCTGGAAAACATGTAGACGGAGTTGTAAAGCAAAACCTTTTGACCGACCACAAACTCTTTTGCAAGATATGCTTATCATGAACACGCTTCATGTTAGCTTTATAATCCTTCGCGAGATCGTATGCGAATCGCCACGGATTTCTTCAAGCTCATTCAATTGTAACTTTACGCTTGACACCCGCCTCATCAATATTGAAGTTAAGGCTTTTTATAGCCCACGAGCACGGTGCTCTAATTCAATCCGCAAATGACATGGTTTCCCAAAACAAGTCTAAAAGGGGAGACATACCTATAGGAGTTTTGAAAGCAATTCTATATGCCCATAAGGCATCCGATAGACGCTTTGACCGATCTTTCCTATCGGGGTTTCTTGTTGTTTCTAAAATCTTTTTGATTTCCTATTAGAAACTTCTACTTGTTCGCTAGTTTGTGGATGATAAGGAGTTGCTACTTTGTGTGTAACTCTATACTTTTTCACTAGGGATGCAACAACTCTGTTGCAAAATGTGTTCCACCATCACTAATGATGGCTTTAGGAATGCCAAACCCACAGAAAATATATTCTTTAATAAAAATACAATGGTCTTATGGTCATTGCTACTCACGGCAAGCTAGGGCCTCTATCCATTTAGACCACGAGTCCACGGCAACTAGAATATAAATGAAACCGTGGGAAACCGGAAAAGGACCCATGAAATCAATGCCCCAAACATCAAAATTTCTACTATCAAGAGATTGGATTTAATGGCATCATATTACGTTTAATTCGCCCAAGTTGTTGGCAACGATACACGCCTTTGCAATGCACTTGGGCATCCTTAAAAGGGTAGGCCAATAAAATCCACATTGCAGAACTTTTAGCGCTGTTTTCATCCCACTAAAATGTCCACCACACTCTTTGTCATGGCAGAACGATAGAACTTCATTATATTCCCACCGGGAATACAACGACGAATAATCTGATCCGCACAATACTTAAAAGGTAGGGCTCATCCCAAAGAGTATAACTTAACTCGCCAAAAACTTTTTACGTTCATTCCTTGACCAATTATAAGGCATAACATCAGCCGCTAGATAATTTACAATGTCAAAGATACCATGGTGCTGAAAAATGGCATACAGATGCTCATCGAAAAGAGTCCGGTATGGACTCGGAATCACCGATCGCCGCTTTGTGAAGTCTAGATAAGTGGTCAACTACGCTTTCGACCTCTCTTTTGTCCTTTATTTCTAATGTGAACTCTTGCGGGAGAAGGATCCATCGATTAATCTCGCTTAGCATCCTTCTTTGCATGGTCCGGTCCGTAAACTAAAGTTTTAGAACCAACAAAATAAGGACTAAACTTATCTAAAGCGTAAATGACGGCTAAGAATTCTTTTTCTCAGTAGTTGAATAATTTCGTTGAGCATAGTTTAATGTTTTACTAGCATAATAAATGACAAAGGACTTATTATCTAGTTTTTGTCCCAAGACAAAGACCAAACTGCATAGTCACTAGCATCACACACATGAGTTCGAAAGGTTTAGACCAATCGGAGGTCAGATAATTGGTGCAGAGGTTAGGCGGCTTTTAAAGTTTCAAAAGCCTGCTTACAATTAAAATTAAAATCAAAGATTGCATATTTCAAAAGCAGATTAGTTAAAGGCCTAGCTATTTTCGAAGTTCTTTAATAAATCGCCTATAAAACCCCGCATGGCCTAGAAAGGCTCTAATATCACCGGACAACCGTGGTTTAGGCAGAGTCGCTATCTTATCTAGTTTGGCCTTTATCTACTTCGATGCCATCACTAGATACAATGTGACCTAGTACTATGCCCTTTTTCACCATGAAATGACACTTTTCCCAATTTAAAATGAGGCTCTTTTCTTCACACCTTGTCAAAACCTTAGACGGAGTTAGACAAACATTCACAGAAGGAGTCTCCATAGATAGAAAAAATCATCCATGAAAACTTCCATAAAGCTCTACCATGTCACTAAATATATGAAGTATACACCATTTGGAAGGTTCCGTTGGGAGCATTACAAAGGCCAAAAGGCATTCGTTTATAGGCATATGTTCCAAAGGGACATGTGAAAGTAGTCTTTTCTTGGTCATCAATATCAATAATAATCTGAAAATAGCCCGAGTAGCCATCCGTAAAACAATAAAAAGCATGACTATCTAGGCGTTCGAGCATTTGATCTATAAAAGGTAAAGGAAAGTGATCCTTTTGTGTCATAGCATTTAGACACATCAGAATCAATACAGATCCTCCATTTCATAGGACCTTGTGTGACAACATAGTCACCCTTCCCATTCGAACCATGGTAAGTCCTGATTTCTTAGGAACTACATGAATGGGGCTGACCCATTCGCTATCAGAGATTGGGTATATGATACCCACATCGAGTAATCGTAAGACTTCTTCCCTAACCACCTCTTTCATGGCAGGGTTCAACCGACGCTGAGGTTCATGAGAAGTCTTCGCGTTATCCTCCAAATGGATACGATGAGTGCAAACATTAGGGTCAATTCCCTTAATGTCAGCTAGGGACCAACCAATCGCAGACCGATGTTCCCTAATCACCCAGATTAAACGTGTCTCTTCATCCTTAGATAACAGAGAAGATATAATTACTGGATGACTACCATCCGGATCAAGTTGAATATATTTTAACTCTGGGGGAAGAGGTTTAAGCACTGGGGTGGAAGGAAAATCAATAGATGTTTCATAAGGGTCCTCATTTTGCATAATGAATACTTGCTTAGGTAGCAAGTCTTCATACTCAATATGTGGAGCAACCCAAGTGTCTACAATTGGTGTGGACTCAAGGATGGTGTTGACTTCCTCTAAGTAGGAGTCATTTACAAAATTTGACTTTCCAAAAGAAAGGAATTTGTACATATTGTTTTCAAGAAACGTGTTGTTAAAATAATCTTGAGCTAAGCTCTCGATCATGCTAACCTCCCCATCTATAGACGAATCTGGTAACTGTTTCATCATTTTAAAAACATTTACCTCAACTGTGAGATGGCCAAAAGATAAGGACATCTTACCATCGCGGCAATTAATAAGTGCGTTGGCATTTGCTAAAAAGGGGTGCCCTAAGATGATCGGTACATAGTCATTAGAGACTTCTGTATCGAGGATAACAAAATCCGCAGGATAGTAGAAATCCTGAACCTTAACAAGCACGTTTTCCACTACACCCTTAGGATACTTAATAGACACATGCGCTAATTGCAACGCGTTATTTTTGTAGGTTGCATTTCCTGTAGACCTATTTGTTTATATAAGTAATACGGGAGTAAGTTAACACTTGCCCCCAGGTCTAATAAAGCGGTCGTCGTGTGGGAATCTCCTAAGGTGCATTTTACAGTAGGACGACCAGGGTCCTTGTACTTAACAATTCCATTATTTTCGGATAAAGTTGGGAATTGTTCAGTTAAAAAGGCGTCTTTAGGTATGTTGGTCTTACGCCTAGTAGTGCACAACTCTTTTAGAAACTTAGCGTGATTAGGTAGCTTTTTAATAGCTTCGAGAAAAGGAAGGTTTATCGTTAGATTTTTGAAAACGTTCCTAATCTTCTCGAAGTTGGTATCCCCGTTAGCATGGCTAATTTTTTAGGGAACGGTGGTTTAAGCTCTATATTTAGCGTATGGCTCGACTTGATGTGTAACCTTGGCTTTCTGTTTCTTAGGTTGTGGTTTAACCGGGTACCTCTACGGTGGTAGGTTCTTCAGGTTTCTATTTCGCATCTAGTTCGATATCCGGTGTAGAGAGTATCTTGATGGGGTAACTATAGGCATAGTTACTTTGTTATCAACCACTTTTCCGGCCGAGAGTGGTGATGGCATTTAGGTCACCTATTATTGTCGTTTTTCGCACTAGTATTACCGTTTACCTCAAAGGTTTGTTTGTTGTTTTAGGGTTTGGTATCGCTTGTCCCGAAACACGCCTTTTGGTTGGGTTTTCTCTTGGGCTAACTTGTTGTATGCCCCGATTTATGGATTGTAATATCTGTTGGTTTGATTGAGTCATTGATTGGAAAAGTTGTTGGGTAACCTGTATAAAAGCGTCGATCACGGTCCGGTTGTGTAGGTGTAGTAGTCCGCAGTGGTGCGACCGAACTATCTCACGTTGATTATTTATGGGTGGGTTTTGATAGTTACTATTGTTAACCGAACGATACCTCTATTGGTCTTATAACTATTATAATTATTCTGACCTTGTGCTACACCTTGTCGGGTTGCGCTTGGTTGTTATAATTATTATAATTTCCTTGACCTTGTGCCCGCCCCTTGCCTAGGTGGAGCTTGATTATAGTTGTTTGTTTGCCTAGCATTTTGGTTATTAAAGCCCCGGGTTGTAACTTGTTGATTGTTTCACCAACTAAAGTTGGGATGTTGTCTCCATGGGGCATTAGGAATAGAATAGTTATTAATGGAGCAAACATTATCTTGCTCTAATTGTTGTTGTTCATAAAGTAGAGGACAATAGGAGTCGGGTGATCGGGACTCAAACAGAAATTACATGGGTTGGAGTTGACATTCATGATGGGAATAGGCTTTTGTTGAATAGAAATAGCCTCTACTTTTTAGTTAGAGATTCGATTAAATTTTTAAGTTCGGGTCGGGTTTCATCTCAAACATACCGGCGCCTTAACCATTGAAGAAGAACTAGCGAGGCGGGGATATCATCACTCCCCAATTGTTATTACGTTTAGTTTGTTCTTCTAAAATTTGTAAGCCTCCCAGGCTCCTTTACTTAGGAAACTACCCCCATTCATTATGTCAAGGACTTCTTTATGGTGATGTTGAAGTCCTTTGAAAAAAGGCAACTAACTAACGGTGTCTTTTGCTAGGTTATGGTGTGGACACTCTATAAGCGATCGGTGAAACGATTCCAAGCCTCGAAAATGATTCATGAGGGTTCTGTCGAAAAGAAATGAATCTTGGAAAGCATTTCATTCATCTTTAGGGGTGGGTAAAATGTTCCATAAATAGTGAACAAGTTTAGCCCACGAGTCCATGAGTTAGCGCGCTTAGGCGTTAACCAAGACGGCGCCTTATCGGGTAAGGTGAAGGGAAATACCCTCGGTTTAATTTGTTCCACACCAACCGTAGGATGATGGAATGTTGTAAGGACTTGTTCAATCCCACGCATGTGTTGGTAATGTTTTTCATGGCCTAAACCATGAAAAACGGGTAACAAATTAAATATGTTTGGGGAATTCGAAAATCCCCAATCGGTCCGCTAACGATGCAAGATTTAGGGCTATCGCCAAAGCTTTGTAGAAGTCGGAGAGATGAGTCTCTCTTTCTTCACCATTATGTCGGTATGGTTGGTGGGATAGTAGTTAGAGGTGTAGTGATTGGTATACTCGATATGTTTGTTTGTTGACGGTTAATTACGCTCGGTGTTTTCCTCCCACCGGACCTTAATCTCATGAAAGTTTATGTCTAAACACGAAAACAATCCAAATAATCTTGATATATTAGTATGAACCTCTAACCGAGATGCGAGGTATGGAAGAAAGGAATACCGAGAAGGCCCTCGTCTTCGCTTATGAATAGCGTCTTGTTTACGCGTGTTCGATGTAAATAACAAGTTAGAACACTGAAAAAAAAACTTAAAAATCGAAGTTCGAAACAAACCCGTAGAAATCCCCAAAATTTTGCATAGAAGCCGGGTCGCACTTCTTGTCCAAGACGCGGAGCACGGGACGCTTGTATGGGGCGGTCGCTGGTCGAAGTCCAGTAAGTGAGGGTGGGTCGTGCTCAGTATGAGGGCGGGTCGCGCTCGAAGTCCAGACTATAGGGCGCAGGCGCGCTCCTTATAGGCGCGATCGCGCTCCGTCTAATTCTGTCGAATTTTTCAACGTAAACGAATAACCACGGTATGAATCAAACAAGGGTGGGTGGGTTTAATGGGACTTAAAAATGACTAATTCTACTATGAAAACAATGCTAAAGTGCAACTAAGATGGCAGCGCCATTTGATAAACATAAAATGAATAGCTTACCTACGAAATGAACGATGAAATCAAAACGTAAGTAAACTAAACTGTTTACGTGTTTATATTTATCAAAGTTTTCTACTCTCAAGTCTATCGAAATAGAGTGGAGTAACGAATTCGTTCCACTCCTAGTGCTCTAGCATGGAATTGTTTTCTAATCTAATTACTCAGTCTTAAGTCAATGAGAGCTTTACGAAGGTGATATACTACGATACTTACTGAATTTGATTACTTGAATTTAACTATGAATGCTATGGAAATATGATTGTGCTTGAATCTAGATAAAGGATTAGAGGGGAATTGAATCCACCTCGAATCCAACTTAATAGCCTAACATAGATTCTTGTATCTCGATTCTTACGCTTCTTACGGTAAGAAATTCGAGTTCTAATCCCTAGTGTTCATGGCATTTCTACCGAAAACTAACTAGCATATGAGGTCGTCCACCCATTCTCATGGCGAATCACGACCTTCTAGATTGGAATAGATTCTACAATGTTTCTACACTATACCACTAAGTTTTCATAAAGGCTTCATCAACCCCTCTAATGGAGGTTTTAGCCTTGAGTCATCAAACCATCATTTCCCATTTCATTATAACTACACATCATATTAAAATTCTAACTTAACTAAATTAACTAACAATGGTTCAATCTATTTAAACTACTGGAATGATAATCAACAAGAATTAAAATCAGATCTATAAATTGAAATAACACAATTCGAAATTGAGAAAACAACTATTTTATTTATCTAATCAATCTAGAAAAATGATTCAAAGACTTAATCTAAAACAAGAATTGAAAATGGAACTAAAGCTTAATTTAATTAATGAAAACAGATCTAGAATTATCTATATTATTTTAGGTCTAACTAGCTACCATTAACAAAGAGCTAAACTTTGGTTTTTATACTCTCAGATCCAAAAATCGTGCATGGGCTTGGAGCCATGTTTTGGGGCGAAGAATCGGGCCCAAAACCCAATTCTTTTCGATCCAAAAGGCCTCTTCAGCTGCAGTTGGCTTCCACAGACTTTTCGTCCACTTTTGCTCCTCTTATTGGGTCAAAGCTTGGACCATTGGAAATCTCTTTCCGAGCCGGTCGTTTTGAGATAAGGTAGGCCCCATTCTGAGGTCTGAGTCCAAAGATACGGCATTCGGAAGTTCTGCTGACTTGTGTGCTTTGTTTTCACCGTATCGACTTTTCAGCTTTTGACCGGGCTTTAGGAAGGCTTTGTCTTCTTGAATCTTGGCCTTTAATCACGGAACTACTTAGTAACCGACCTTTGCTCCTTTATCTCGCTAAAGGTGGCACATTTCTGCACATAATGGACTTTGAAACCGAAATGCATAAAAACACGTAATCAGTGTTAACTCTTAATTATTACTCACATAAGTGGTCTAAAAGTATGACTGTTACAGGGTTAAAACTACAGTTTTGGGCTCTTATCAAGGCTCTTGGGCACAGGGCGCTCTCTAATTTAGCCTTGGTGGGGCACAAGTAGCGCTCACCCAAAGAGTGGAGTTCCAAGCGCTTGGGCGCGGGTCGCGCTCCGTGTAATTTTTTGAGAAAATTTTTTTGTGCTGAAACGGACAACCACAGTGAGAATCAAACAAGGGTGGGTGGGTTATGACACTTTAGAAAATTAACAATTCTAAAGAAAACAATGCTGAAGGTAACTAAGATGGCAACGGCGCCATTTGATAATCGTAAAAAGATAGTTTTACTACTGAATAAAGCGATGAAACTCTGAACGAAAGTAAAACTATAAACTATGACTTATACTAGACTTATCAAAGATATTTGTTTTCTACTCTCAAATCTATTGAAGTAGAGTTGGAATAGAAGATTCGTTCCACTCCTAGTTCTTTAACATTGAAGTTTCCTAGGACTATCAATCCTACCAAAGTCAATGAGAGGATTACGAATTATACTACGATGCAAATTTAACTAACAAGATATGAATAACTCAACTACAAAATGCTACGGAACACTAAGATTTGAATCTAGAATAAGAATTAGGGGGGAATTGAATCCACCTCGAATCCAACTTAAGAGACTAGCATAGATGGTTGTAATCTAATCCTTACGTTCTCACGGTTAGAATTGGTCGTTTTAATCCTTAATTATATATGACATTTCTACCAATTCATAACTAGCATGTGAGGAAGTCCACCCATTCTCATGGCAAATCAACTTCCTTCTAGAGTGGAATAGACTCTTACAACGTTTCTACGCTACACAATCAAGTTTTCACCAAGACTTCATCAAGCCCCTCTAATGGAGGTTTAGCCTCGATTCATCAAACTATCATTTCCAACTGAAATTGAATAAGACATAATATAAAAAATTTACCTTTATTGAATTTAACTAAACAATAATTGAAATCTAAATTAATAACTAAGAATTGAATAACAGCTAATAATTGAATTTAGATCTAATTAATTCAATAAATAACAAAATCGAATTTAACAAGAACTAACTATTTTATTTCTTTAATCAATGATAAACAATGATTCAAATACTTAATCTAAAATAAGGAATGAAAACTAATTAATAAACTAATTAAAATCCTAAAACTAGATCTAGAACTAAGGTTTAATGGCTACTTTCTAACCTAAGCTAATTTCTTAAGAGCTAAGTCATGTGTGTGGAAATGGAGGAGTACAGATCCATATTTTCGTGCATGGGCTGAGGGTCCATGTTTTGGGTCGAAAAATCGAGCCCAAAGCCTAATTTCTGCAGTCTATAGGGCCCTTTTCAGCTGGTTCCGACTTCAACAAGCTTTTTGTCCACTTTTGCTTCACTGATTGGTTCGAGGTTTGGACAATTGGAAAGCTCTTTTGGAGCCGATCATTTTGACATAAGGTATGCCCAATTCTGAGGCTTGAGTCCAAAGATACGTTCTTCGGAAGTTCTGCTGACTTTTGTGTGCTGTCTCCGCCCGTCTTGGCCTTTAATCTCAGAACTTCTTAACAACCAACCCTTTGCTCCTTTATATCGCCAAAGTGGCACATTTCTACACATAATTAAGTGTCATGCCTGAAATACATAAAAGCACGTAATTAGCATTAACTCTTATTTATTACTCGTATAATTGGTCTAAAAGTATTATTATTAAGGGGTTAAAACTACAATTTTGGGCTTTTATCAGAGTGTCCACACCATAATCTCGCGAAAGACACTTTAGTTCGTGCCTTTTTCAAAGGACTTTTACACCACCATAAAAAACTCCTTGACATAATGAATGAGGGTAGTTTCCTCAGTAAGGGAGCCTCAGAGAGGCTTATAAACTTTTAGAAGATCAGACAAAGTGTAATAATAACGGGGGGGGGGGGTAGTGACGATATCTCCCTTTCCTCTAGTTCTTCTACATCAGTTAAGGCCGCCGGTATGTTTGAGATGAAACCCAGTCCTTAACTTAAAATTTAATCGAATCTCTCACTAAAAAGGTAGAGGCTATCTCTGTTCAACAAAAACTTATCCCCATCATGAATGTGAACTCCAATCCATATAATTTCTATTTGAGTCCTGAGCATCCCGACTCCTATTGTCCTTTCGCTTATGAACAACAAACATCACAACATGATAATGTTTGCTCGATTAATAGTTATCTTATTCCTAACACCCCTTGGCGACAACATCCCAACTTCAGTTGGAGAAATAATCAACAAGTAACAACTCCAGGGTTTAATAATCAAAATGTTAGGCCAACAAACAATTATAACCAAGCCCCACCACGACAAGGTCAAGGACAAGGTAAGGGTAATTATAATAATTATAACAACCAAGCTCCACCACGATAAAGACAAGGTCAGGGAAATTATAATAATTATAACAATATTAATTAAAATACTAATAGAGGTATCGTTCTGGCAAATAATAACTATCAAAATTCACCCATTAATAATCAACGTGACATGGTTCCTATCACACAATCTATAGCTAACACTCCTCCACAACCGGATCGTTTCGATGCCTTTATGCAAATCCAACAACAGATTTTACAAGCCATCCAACTTTCTTTACAGCAGTTAGCACAAGAGAAATTAAGTACAACCCAAGGGTGTGTTTCCAGGACAAGCAATACCTAATCCTAAAACAACAAACACAGCCTTTGAGGTGAACGGTAATACTAGTAAGGAAAATGCAAATATAGGTGAGCTAAATGTCATCACCACTATCCGTTTTGGGAGAGTGGTTGATAACGCCGTAACTATGTCAATAGTTACCCCACCAGTAGTCCCTACACCGCAAATTGAACTAGATACCGAAATAGAAACTGAAGAGCCTACCCCTGTAGAGGTACTTAGTTAAACCACAACCTAAGAAGGTTAGACATCTAGTTGATCCATTCGCTAAATATAGAGAGAAACCACCGTTTCCCCAGAGATTAGCAATGTTAAGCAAGGACACAAACTATGACGAGATTAGGGAAGTTTTCAAAAATCTAATGATAAACCTACCCTTTCTTGAAGCAATTATAAAGTTACCTCACCACGCTAAGTTTCTTAAAGAGTTGTGCACTACTAGACGTAAGACAAATATTCTTAAAGACGCCTTTCTAACTGAACAGTTTCCAACTTTATCAGAACATAATGGAATCGTTAAGTACAAGGACCCTGGTTGTCTTACTGTACAATGCACCTTAGGAGATTCCCACACGACGACCGCTTTATTAGACCTGGGGGCAAGTGTTAACTTACTGATAAGGTCATAAAAATATAAAGTTTACCTATGAAATGAACGATGAAACTCAAAACGAAAGTAAACTAAAACTTATATTACGTGGCTAAATTTATCAAAGATTGTTCTACTCTCGATCTATTGAACATATATAGTGGAGTAGGAAGTTCGTTCCACTCCTAGTCCTTCCTCCAGATGTGTTTTTCTAGTCTAATTACTCTACTCTAAGTCTAATGAGAGATTTACTTAAATGATAACTAGACTACGATGCAACTACCCACAAGATGCAACTAGTCGAACTATTTAAACAACTATGGGAATACTAAATCGATTCTATGATAAGGAGTTAGAGGGGATTGATTCCACCTTAGCTCAACTTAATCCACTAACGACGAAATCGTCAGTAATCCGAATTGAATCGCTTCAACAACTGTTATTCCTAATCCCTAATTACACATGGCATTTCTTCCAATTCATAAGTAGCATGTGAACGATTACACCCATTCTCATGGTGAACTAATCATTTCTAGAGTGGAAAGGAAATTACGAGGACTCTACGATAATCGGAATCAAGCTTTCATCAAGGCTTCTCAACCCCCTCTAATGGAGGTTTAGCCGAGAATCATCACACTATCATTCCCAATCAAATTCGAACAAGACATGATATAAAGATTGAAACTTTGCTTATTTAAACTCAAATGGAAACTACTCATGCAAAAATCTATTCAATCTAATAAAGACAAATAATTGAATCTAAGAATTGAACTAAATAAGTAAATGGAAAATGAAACTAGATTACCAAGAACACTATTTTCTTAATCTAATGAATAATAAAACAATGATTCAAATACTAAATTAATAATCTACTTTGTTCTAAAGTAATTAATTAAACATGAAACTAGATCTAAAACAAGATATGAAAAACTAATTAATTAACTAATTGAAATTATAAAACTAAGTTCTAAAACTAATTAATGGAGGCTAACTAATCCAATTTTTAATCTAGGTCTAACTATCTACCCTTAACAAAGAGCTAAGCTTTTGTTTTTATATGTTTCAGATCCAAAAATCGTGCATGGGCTTGGAGCCATGTTTTGGGCCAGAGAATCAGGCCCAAAACCCAATTCTTTCAGTCCAGAAAGGCCTCTTCAGCTGCATTTGGCTTCAACAGCCTTTTCATCCTGTTTTGCTCTTCTGATTGGGTCAAGGTTTAGACCATTAGAAAGCTCTTTTCGAGCCAGTCGTTTTGACATAAGGTAGACCCAATTCCGAGGTATGAGTCCAAAGATACGGCCTTCGGAAGTTCTGCTGACTTTGTGTGTTGTTTCTGCCCGTGTCGACTTTTCAGCTTTTGACCGGGCTTTACAAAGGCTTTGTCTTCTTGAATCTTGGCATTTAATCACGAAACTCCTTAGTAACCGACCTTTGCTCCTTTATCTCGCTAAAGTGGCACATTTCTGCACATCATGGACTTTGAAGCCTGAAATGCATAAAGAACACATAATCAGTATTAACTCATAATTATTACTCACATAATTGGTCTAAAAGTATGATGGTTAAGGGGTTAAAACTACAATTTTGGGCTCTTATCAAACCACCCCCAAACAGCATTTTGCTTGTCCTAAAGCAAAGATGAGAAATTAGAATAAGTGACCAAAATGGAGTTCTATCTACTCTTGTTTCACTTCGCGATTGCATTGACCATATGCAACAAGGCCTTAAACCACTAGGAATTCCCTAGTGGACGAGTTATAGCCTCATGAGAGTTTTCCAGTGAAGGTACTCACAAACTTCATTTATACTATAACGACTAAAAAATAAAACTATTGTTTCCTTATTCATGCTCTAAATTAACTATACCTCTCACTAGTAATGCATATAGAGTAATCAAGTCGAAACCTAAACTAATATATGCATAATAATCAATCATCTACAATAAACATATAGACAATGAGTAATACTATGAAATGCCTAGCAAGTTCGTTTTAAACTTCGGAATAGCGTCCCCAGTAGGTTCTCACAATAATAGTCAAGATACAACACTCTGATTTTTCCACTCAAGTTTAAGCTACTCCAAAGCAGCAATGGGCACACATTACCTTACAATCTCAATGACAACAAGGAAGTCGAAGTCGATCAAACACATCTGCCAGTTACTATCACACTAACCTATTCCTAATTGAGCTAGAGGTCTTTATTAGGTGTTGTGGGAATTAGGAGATGGTTTAAGAAGAAAGAAATGGATATTCAAAAAGGACAAGTCTGAGATAATAGAGTTTTCATATTATGTAACTAGCGAAAACCTTGTTATTTACTTTTGCTTCTACACTTTGTTTCCATCCTTAGCCATATTTTTTTCTTTTTCTTTGTCTTTTGACTCCTTTTATTCTATTTTTTTTTTTGAGTTTTTATTTTATTTCTATTTCTATTTTTCTTTTCTTTGGATGGAAACTTCTTTTCTTTATTTTCTGAAGCAATTAACTAACTTTTGTTTACCCAGGTTTTTCTCTTTTTCTTTCTTCCTCATTCTATTCTCAGACTTATCTAAATTGGGTAGGTTGAATTTTTTATTTTGTTTTGTTTTGTAACAGGGTAAAGGATTTGTGGTTTATGAAAGGCTAAAGAAAGGCTCGGAGGGGGCTTAATAGTGGAAAATAATTCATAGGTTTGAATTTCTTGCTATATCGATCCAAAGAGGGCCTAAATTCTTGCTTAGGATATGGCATAGTGATCAAGCAAGTGGACGTGTGATTTCTCTATCCGGATTTTACTTCTCCCTTGTGTCATTTCTCAAATGTTCCACTCATATAAAGCTTTAGGCTATATTTTTATAGGATTTGTAGAATAAGTACTCTAGCCTAGAGTTCAGAAACTTGCTGCTAACAATCTTAGATAGTCATGTAATATATTTATAGATGCATGCAAAGATTATTACCTACATCTTAACCTAAGTTTCTAACAATTATTCTAATGCAAAAGATATGTGAGACTTCTAGATTATTAAGAGAATAGAGAAAGAAAATACTATCAATATTCCTAAGTGTATAGCATGAACTTATGTATTTATATTTTTGAATTTTTGTAATTTTAACTAGAAAACAAATGCATATTATACATATTTATATCCTAACAGGATGCCTTAATTACAAGTGTTTCTATGCCCCAAAACAAGAAGCATGCTTTGTCCTTAAAGCATTTAAATAAAGAGGGTAGAAAAATACCATGGAAACGCCATGTGAAATTCGGAACATCCGCAAAACAAGGTTAAAACATACTAATATTAAAATGACGCAAACTATAAGAGTTCCACCCATTATGGGGTTAACAAGAATCAAATTGCTTGGGACATAAGCAGACACTAACTAGAATTAAAACTTACCTTATCTCCCGCTTTATTCATCATCCTCCCCATCCTCTTCTTCTATAAAGAAGTGAGGTTCCTTCGCATCCTGCCATGCCATAATAATTTGCCAGGCTTCCCGCCATTTATCATCTATTATTGCTAACCTATTAAGCACCACTTGGTCTGACAGGGTGTAGGGTGCAACCTGATGAGGTTGTATCCTCCACCCTTGCCAAGTCATTGCAGGGAATGATCGAATAATACTATTGGTGGGTCATACAGTGTCGATCGTAATCCAATCCGTGAAACGTGTACAAAAAACAGGGAAGAAACATAGCATAATACGGGAAATTAGAACAGGCATAAGAAGGTACTTATGCCTCATGCTATGGGCTCGTGTTAAACTAGACATCAAGGTTTTGGGAAGGTCATGGCACATACATCCCGTGGCTAACGCAAGGAAGAAGACGCAAAGTGGCATCATTCACGTAAGAAAACGCCATTCCCTAAAATGTTTAGCATGATCCAAAACATAACAATTCCTATGTTCATGGACAGGCTACCAAAGGCGACGTTATATTCCCCTTGGTCCTCGATACGGAAAATGCCTGCCCCATACGACTCATGCAAAAACTCATACGTGTAGACATACATATTATATACCCAATAGCACAATGGGTCTTGTATTTCAGCGGGCATAGCAAATCCAAGAACAAATGCTAGCAAGAACCTGGAAATTTCCATTGGTTCATCATCAATGTTGATGGAGAACACTTGTTCTCCATCTGGTCTCTCAAAGAAAATGCAGTTATGGTAAAAATAAAATGCTAGTGTTGGAGAATAAAGTTCAGCAGGTCTTACCATAAGCGGTTCCCAGCCTACATATGTGATCGCCTCGCGAAACCAACACCATAAGTAGTGCTTTGGAACAAATCTTCGAAAGACTATTTCGGTATTATTGTAGGACATGTCATCTCAAAACGATGCTCTGGAACAGCTGCAAATGATTCGGGAACAACCCGCAGAAAACTGGAAATTCTTGTGTTTATGGAGGTCGTGGTGCAAAGTGCGGCTTCCACTTCTGGCGCAGCGCTCGATGATTTTCGAAGTTCCAGTGTTTGAGCGAAGTCGCTCACCTTGGCGCAAAGGCCAAGGCAAAATTTCTGACAGAGACTAGGGCGCAGGTGCCGAGGTGCTGATTTTTGAAAATGGTGAAGAACAACCGGAAACGTGGGAGTGAAAGGTGAGTGATGGAAGTTAGGTGTAGTGTGGGTTGTGAGTGTAGAATGAATGAAGTTTTATAGGTTTTAAGTTGCTGAAACGGATCGGGAAGTTGCCAAAAAGTTTTTACGGCAATTTCCGGAAATACTAAAATTTTCAAACTCGAAACGGAAACAACTCATATTCTTGATTCTAAAACAACCCTAGTATCTCTTAGGTTGAATTTAGGATAAAACTACTTAACTTATCGAGATTTCATCCTAACCAATATTTATTCATAGATATGCCCATATCGGCAATATTCTCACCCTAACTCCGAAATAACTTCTAAAAACAGGGTCATATAAAAATCATGCTGGAATAGATAATACCACCCCCAAACAATTTGGGAAGATGGGATCAATATTAAACAACCACGCACAATGAAATAACCACATTATATTAAATTTTTCATTCAAAGTACATTTCACTACAAAATTCAAATTACCGAATTAAGACTGACATTAAAATAACTATCAATAATAAAACTACAAATAAAAATCATCAAGCTATATTATCCCTAACCACGTCGGTACTAGTAGCGGAGGGCACACGCCCAGGAGATGGCTCCCGAGCTCCCGATGGGGCGACACCATTAAATTCTTTTCGGTGACGACGCTGCGTGCCTCGATGATGTATCCTCATAAGGAGAATCCCCGTGAGGTGGAAAGCGTGCAAGCATATCGGCCCGAATCGGCCGAGCTTCTAGCTCGACCCTCATCCGTTCCCACCGCTCATCCTCTCACCGGGTACGAATCTCAAAGTTATGGTGGATAGTAGCCGTCGAACCCGGAGGTCTTCGCAGATAGTATTGAGTGAACGCGATGCCACGATGAATCACGCCATATACGCTTACGATCCGACCAACACCTCTCCAAAGCATCGAAGATCAAAACAAGTCCTCGTCCTCCGAAGTCATTCTCATTTCCACCATCTTCCTCGTCCTCTACCCTATCCTCAGACAACCTCCAAACTTCGTTGGACACAATCCTTATAAATACGAGGATTTCGTGTAGGGTGAGGTAAATCCTATCGACGTCCGGAGTCACTCTCAACTTCAAAGATGATCATGGTTATCAAAATAGGGAGAGGTGCAATAGACTTTCCCACTCCCCTAATCATGCTAAGCAAAAACTCCAAAATGCAGAACTCGTACTTCTGCTCCTGGAGTATCCATAGAATGTGGAGGCAGTTCACACCGATGTCGCTGACCTTCTCCTTCCCTAGGACGTTCCGACCAATCCATCGAGCCGCAGCCGGTACCGGTTGGTTCCGAGGATGCCCGGCGAACACAATCGCGAAGCTTGTATTATAGCTCCCATTGGTAACAGTCGCGTTCATCAAAGGCTTTACCCCATTATATTGGGACTCTGTAACGCAGCATCAAGATGGATTCTAGGCGGAATGCCTAGAATCTCGGCCTAACAACCCGCCAGCTTACTTCCTTCCTCCTCTTTTGCCACCGTAACGAAAAATTCTATTCCCTCCAACTCCCTCGTGTTGTAAAACCGTTGGACTAACTCTTCGTGGTAAAAGGCGTCGGTCGAGTACCATAAGCTATTCCAATCTCTACTAATCATTTTGTCACCATAAAACGGCGCGAAGTAGTCGCCAGTAAATGCTTGCTCCGGCAAAATTTGACGTTGTTGAGCCATTGGAGTGTTTGGAATGTAGTGGGGAAGCAATGAGGGACAACCTCACAAAAAAAAACGATGGTGGTGGTGGTGTGGTGGCGCGGCAGCATGAATTTCTTTATTTTTCGGTGGTTTTTGGTGATTTAACTTGGTGGAGGTGGTGGTGGAAAGATTTTAGAAAGATTTGAAGTTGATTTGAATTGTGGGCGTGGGTTTAATTAGGTTTCTTTTTAATTTTTTTGTTTTAGGTTTTGAATTTTTTGTTTTTGTTTGTGAATGGCGGTTTGAGAAGATGAAGTCACGACTGTTGGTGGACACATAGGGCTGCGTCTTGCGAAGTTGGGCCCAAGCCCAATTCAATTTTTCAATTTTTGTCGATTTTTAGCGACTTCAAACTAACATTGCCGCCGCCGCTACGGGTCCGATTTTTGCGAATGAGATATGGAAATGATCAGGAGAGAATTCCCAATCTAATGATCCATAAAACACTCTATTCTGACCGTAGATGACATATAAGATAGTGGAAAACGCCTCAAAGTGCGTGCATGACGTAAGTTATGCGAACGAATGAACTCTAAATTCATATATTATGTCAACTCGAATCGAAATACAATTAAACGGCCTAAGCAACTCTAATGGGACATCAAACATTCGAGGACAGAAACACGAACACCCCCACCCCCAAACAAATTTTTTTACAATAGAGTTTAGAAAATTTGTTTTTTAAGTGGGTCTTTTAAAGTCAGATTCCCGAGACTTCCTAGATTACTATGTTTATTATTTAATATTTTTTTACTTTTGTTTATTTTTATAAATACGGATTAATATATAGAAAACAATAAGCAATAAGGACATAATTCACCCCATAGAGAAACATGCCTCAAAAACCGAGAAAACATGCATGAGTTTAAAACGTGAATTATGTTAAACGTGGACTTAGGATCCGGTACTTACAACCACACACTCCATAGGGAGGGCCTGGTTACCTTAATGGTGCACTCACCAATATCTAGAAATGAAAGGAATGCACCAAACACAAAAATTGAGTCGTTTATAGTCAGATACTCGAGACTTTATCTAAACATATATATGAATATGCAGTTTATCATATATCAACAACCGAAATAGTTGTGGATCATTCCATAAATAAATATCACAGAAAACATATCCAAACACAATTAAGCACCAAGATTTCCTATGACGCAACTTAGTGAAATGAAAGCGAAAGTCGGATAACCCTATAACGTAACCTAGCATGCACCTTCTTTTTTCATTTTGAACGAGAGGGTGTCCTAGTGAATAAGTGTGGAAAAGTGAATGGTTTTGGAAGATATGGTGGATATGGATAAGTTGTAGAAGGAAAGCATGGAAAAATGAGGATGTGGGTTTAGCACAAAACTCATTCATTGTGGTAGGTAGGGACTGCCTCAATTCTGAAAATGAAGGTGTCAAATGGTTTGTCCTTCCGAAATATTTGCTTGCTAGGAGGATTTAAAAATATGAAGCACAGAGAACCAAAAAGGATCGAAAGTGCAAACTCGAGATTCCTTTGAAAGGGTGGAAGGAGGGAGTCGAGGTGGATGTTGTGCAAAGTAGTTTTGATAGGGTGAATCATCGCCTGCTCTAAGAAACTCATCAATTCCTCATCTAGATTGGTCATATCCACATTACTATGGTAGTCCTCTATATCTTTGAAAAGTCATCTATCTCGGCCCTCATCCATAATATGTGTATCGACTAGTATAGGGATGAAAATGTTGGATTCTCAACTTCCAAAGGAAAAGAAATTTGGGCATATGATTATCGTGGAACGTGTTGTTGAAATAATCTCGGCGAAGCTCTCGATCATGCTAACCTCTCCATCCTTAGAAGAATCGGGTAAATGTGTCTTTGTTTTAAAAACATTTGCTTCAACAGTTAAGATGGCCAAAAGACATGGACATCGAACCATCGCGTAATTAATGAGCGCATTGGCAGTTGCCGCAGAAAGGACGCCCCTAAGATGATCGGACAGAGTCGTTAGCGACTTTCAGATCGAGGATAACAAAATCAGCCGGATAGTAGAAATCCTGAACTTTTACCAAAGACATTTTTTCGACCACACCCTTAGGATACTTAATATACCGATCAGCTAATTGCAACGCCATTTTAGTTGGTTGCATCTCGCCTAGACCTATTTGTCTATACAAATAAAACGGGAGTAAGTTAACACTATCCCCCAGGTCTAATAACGCGGTCGTCGTATAGGAATCTCCTAAGGTGCATTGTAGAGTAGGACGACCAGGGTCCTTGTACTTAACAATTCCATTATGTTCAGATAGAGTTGGGAATTGTTCTCGTTAAAAAGGCCTTTTGGTATATTGGTCTTACGCCTAGTAGTACACAACTCCTTAAGAAACTTAGCATGGTGTGGTAGCTTTTTAATAGCTTCGAGGAAGGGAAGGTTTATAGTTAGATTTTTGAAAACGTCCATAATCTCCTCATAATTTGTATCCCTAGTTAACATGGCTAATTTTTGTGGAAACGGTGGTTTCTCTCTATATTTAGCATATGTATCACTTAGATGTTTAACCTTGGCTTTCTATTTCTTAGGTTGCATTGTAACTGGTACCTCTACAGTGGTAGGCTCTTCAGTTTCTATTTCGGTATCTAGTAAAATAGCAGGTGTAGGGGCTACTGGTGGGGTAACTATAGGCATAGTTACTTTATTATCAACCACTCTGCCAGAATGGAGAGTGGTGATGGCATTTGGCTCACCTACATTTTCATATTCATTACTAGTATTATCGGTTACCTCAAAGGCTGTGTTTGTTGTTTTAAAATTAGGTATTGCGTGACCTGGAAACACACCTTTGGGTTGGGCTTTATCTTGGGCCAACTGTTGGCATAAACTATTAACGGATTGTAGAAGCTGTTGGTTAGATTGAGCCATGGTTTGGAAAAGTTGTTGGCTCACTTGTATGAAGGTGTCAAGACGATCCGGTTGTGTGGGTGTAGTAGTCACGGTGGTGTGACTAGAACTATCTCGCGTGAATTATTTATGGGGCGGATTTTGATAGTTATTATTTACCTAACGATACCTCTATTAGCATTATAATTATTATAACTACCTTGACCTTGTGCTTGACCTTGTCGAGGTTGCACTTGGTTGTTATAATTATTATAATTACCCTGACCCTGTCCTTGTCGTGGTGGAGCTTGGTTATAACTGTGCAGTGGCCTAACATATTGATTATTGTACCCTGGAGGTGTGACGTGTTGGTTATTTCTCCAACCGAAGTTGGGATTTTGTCTCCAATGGGCGTTAGGTTCACTATTAATGGAAAAAGCCTGTTCATAGGCTATAGGAGAGTGGGAGTCGGGATGCTCAGGACTCCAACAGAAACTACATGGATGATAAGAGCCCAAAACTGTAGTTTTAACCCTTTAACAGTCATACTTTTAGACCAATTATGTGAGTAATAATTAAGAGTTAACACTGATTACGTGTTTTTATGCATTTCAGGCTTCAAAGTCCATTATGTGCAGAAATGTGCCACTTTAGCGAGATAAAGGAGCAAAGGTCGGTTACTAAGGAGTTATGTGATTAAAGGCCAAGTTTCGAGAAGACAAAGCCTTTCTAAAAGCCCGGTCAAAAGCTGAAAAGTCGACGCTGGGTCAAACAAAGACACAAAGTCGTGAGAACTTCCGGAAGGACATACCTTTGGACTCAGACCTTGGAATGGGGCCTACCTTATGTCAAAACGACCGTCTCGGAAAGATTTTTCCAATGGTCTAAGCCTTGACCCAATCAGAGGAGCAGGAGTGGATGGAAAGTCTGTTGAAGCCAACTGCAGCTGAAGAGGACTTTTTGGACTAAAAGAATTGGGTTTTGGGCCTGATTCTCTGGCCCAAAACATGACTCCAAGCCCATGCACGATTGTTGGATCTGAATGTATAAAAACAAAAGCTTAGTAGATTGTCAATGGTAGATAGTTAGACCTAGATTAGATTTAGATTAGTTAGCCTCCATTAAGGAATTCTAGATCTAGTTTTTCATGTAGATTAATTAAGTTTAGTTCCATTTCAATTATTGTATTAGATTAAACCTTTGAATCTTGTTCTTCATTTTGATTAGATCAATAAAGTAGTATTTTTATCAATTTCGATTTTGTCATTTCCACTCCTAGATCTAATTTCAATTCCTGTCTTTATTTCAATTGAGTCATTAAATTAGATTTCATTATTTTTAATTAAGTAAATTTCAATTCTTTATATCATGTTTAGTTTAGATGTAATCGAAATGATTATGCGTAATGATTCTCGGCTAAACCTCCATTAGAGGGGTTGAGAAGCCTTGATGAAAGCTTGATTCGAATATCGTAGAATCGCCGTAATTTCCTTTCCACTCTAGAAACGATTAGTTCACCATGAGAATGGGTTTAATCGCTCACATGCTAGTTATGAATTGGTAGGAATGCCATGTGTAATTAGGGATTAGGAAGAACCAAATTGTTCTCGCTAAGCAGCTTCAATTCGATTACGATGACTCGTCGTTAATAGGATTAAGTCGAAGTTAAGGTGGAATCAATCCCCTCTAACTCCTTATCATAGAATCAACGTAGCATTCCCTTAGTTATTCTCATCGTCGACTAGTTGCAATTAGGTGGGTAGTTGCATCGTAGTCTAGTTGCCTTTTTCATAAATCTCTCATTAGACTTTAAGTTTAGAGTACTTACACTTGAGAACATAGCATGCGGAAGGACTAAGAGTGGAATGAATCACTCTACTCCACTATATCTCATAGACTTGAGAGTAGAATCTTTTGATAAAAATATAAAGAAGCATAAGATTAGTTTAGTTTTACTTGCGTTTAGAGTTTCATCGCTTTATTTCGTAGGTAAGAATAATTCATTTGACTTTTATCAAATGGCGCCGCTGCCATCTTAGTTTCACTTTCGTATTGTTTTCGTAGTGTTAGTACTGTTCTTAAAAGTCCCATTTCACCCACCCACCCTTGTTTGATTCATACTGTGGTTGTCCATTTCAGAGTTGAAAAATTCCGGGTAAAATTACACCGAAGCGGCGCCTTGAGCGACCACCCCTATAGCCTGGAGCAAGAGCACGACCCGCCCCCATGTGGAGCGCGACCCGCCCTAAAAGCACTGTAATTTGAAAATCACCTGGAGCGCGATCGCGCCCTATCCGAGCACACCCGCGCCCTTAACAAAAATTTTCGGATTTCGACAGTTTTGATTCGAACTTTGATCTTTCATATTTTTCAGTCTTCTAACCTGCTATATACACCGAACAAAGCGTAAACAAGACGGTATTCATAAGCGGCAAGGACGCCTAATCAGGTATTCCTTTCTTCCACACCTCGCCTCTCTGTAGAGGTTTATACTAGTATATCATAATTGTTTGGAGTGTTGATGTGTTTAGCTAAGTTTGGTTTTAGCCTTGTATGAGATTAAGGTTTGGCGAACAAAACACCGAACGTAATTACACAACAACGCCAACAAACAAGTCTATCTAGTATACCACCCACTACACCTCTAGCTACTATTTCACACGGATCACCGACACAATGCCCGACGAAGAAGAGAGGCCTCTCTCGACTTCTACAAAGCCTTGAGCGATAGCCCCAAATCTTGCATCGTTTCTAGCAGACCCACCGGGATTTCGAATCCCCCAAATATTTTAATTTGTTACCCGCTTTTCATGGATTAGACCATGAAAAACCTTATCGGCACATGCTTGTGATTGAACAAGTCCTAACAACATTCCACCATCCTACGGTTGGTAATGAACAAATTAAATTAAAGGGTATTCCCTTTCACCTTAGCCGATAAGGCGCGTCTTGGTTAACGCCCAAACGCCTAATTCTGTGGGCTCAGGGCTAAACTTGTTCAAATTGTTTATGAAACATTTTTACCCACCCCTAAAGACAGATGAGATGCTTTCCAAGATTCATTTCTTTCAACAAAATCCTCATGAATCATTTTCAGAGGCTTGGAATCGTTTCACCGATCTCCTTATAGAGTGTCCACATCATAACTTAGCGAAAGACACGTTAGTTCGTGCCTTTTTCAAATGACTTCTACACCACCATAAAGAAGTCCTAGACATAATGAATGGGGGTAGTTTCTTAAGCAAAGGAGCCTCGGAGGCTTATAAATTTTTAGAGGACCAAACTAAGCGAAATAACAACTGGGGGGGTAGTGACGATATCCACCACTCCGCTAGTTCTTCTAATACAGTTAAGGCCGCCGGTATGTTTGAAATTAAAAATGATCCTGAGCTAAAAACTCTAATCAAATCACTCACTTAAAAGGTAGAGGCCATTTCGGTTCAACAAAATCCTATCCTGGTCATGAATGTAAATTCAAATCCATGTAGTTTCTGTTGGAGCCCTGAGCATCCCGACTCCCAATCGTCCTATATAGCCTATGAACAGGCTTGTTCCATTAATAGTGAACCTAACGCTTGGAGACAAAATCCCAACTTCGGTTGGAGAAATAACCAAAACGTCACACCTCAAGGGTACAATAACCAATATGTTAGGCCTACGCACAGCTTTAACCAAGCCCCATACACCTATGCATAATGGAATTGTTAAGTACAAGGACTCGGTCAGCCCCATCGCATAAATACACCTTAGGAGATTCCTATACGACGACCATCGCGTTATTAGACTTGGGGGCTAGTGTAAACTTACTCCCGCTTTATTTGTATAGACAAATAGGTCTAGACAAGATGCAACCCACTAGACTGACGTTGCAATTAGCTGATCGGTCTATTAAGTACCCTAAGGGTGTCGCCGAAAATGTTCTCGTAAAAATTCAGGATTTTTACTATCCGCTGATTTTATCATCCTCGACACGTAAGTCGCTAACGACTCGTCCGATCATCTTAGGGCGTCCCCTTTTCTCGCAACCGCCAATGCGCTCATTAATTGCGCGATGGTTCAATGTCCATGTCTTTTGGCCATCTTGTTTGTTGAAGTCAATGTTTTAAAACAAGGACACAGCTTACCCGATTCGCCTATGGATGGAGAGGTTAGCATGATCGAGAGCATTGCTCGAGATTATTTCAACAACACGCCCCCGATAATCATATGCCCAAATTTCTTTCCTTTGGAAGATCGGACTCAATATTTCCATCCCTACACTAGTCGATACACATATTACGGATGAGGAGGAGATAGATGACTTTCTCAAAGATATAGAGGACTATCATAGTAATGAGGATATGACCAATCTAGATGAGCAATTCGATGAGTTTCTTCGAGAAGGTGATGAATCACCCTATCAAGAACTACTTTGCACAACATCCACCTCGATTCCCCTCCTTCCACCCTTTCAAAGGAATCCCGAGTTTGCACTCGACCCTTTTGTTTCTCCCGTGCTCCATAATTTTTTAAATCTACCTAGTAAACAACTACTTCAGAAGGACAAACCATTTGACACCTTCATGTTCAGAATTGAGACAGTCCCTACACACACAATGAATGAGTTTTGTGCTAAAACCACATCCTCATTGTTTACAGGCTGTATTTCTACAACTTATCCATATCCACCATATTCTCCACAACCATTCACTTTTCCACACTTATTTACTAGAACACCCACTCATTCAAAAATGAAAAATAAGGTGTATGATAGGTTACATAATAAGGTTATCCGACTTCGCTTTCATTTCACTAGGTTGAGTAATAGGAAATCTTGGTGCTTGATTGTGTTTGGATATGTTTTCTATGATATTTATTTATGGAATGATCCACAATTATTTCGGTTGTTGATATATGATAAACTGCATGTTCATACATACGTCTAGATAAAGTCTTGAGTATCTGACTATAAACGACTCAACTTTTGTGGTTGGTGCATTTCCTTTCATTTCCATATATTGGTGAGTGCACCATTAAGGTAACCGGGCCCTCTCTATGGAGTGTGTGGCTGTAAGTACCGGAACCTAAGTCCACGTTTTCCACTCTTGCATGTTTTCTCAGATTTTTTAGTCATGTTTCTCAATGGGGTGAATTATGTCCTTCTTGTTTATTGTTTTCTTTTTAAAATTAAAAATAAATATATATATATATATTAAAGAATAAGCATAGTAACCTAGGAAGTCTCGAGAATCTGACTTTAAAAGACCCACTGCTAAAAACAAATTTTCTAAGCTTCATGTAAAAATTTGTTTGGGGTGGGGTGTTAAATTCGCATACTAAATATTTATGTCCCATTAGAGTTGCTTAGGCCGTTTTATTGTATTACGATTCGGGTTGACATAATCCATGAATTTAGAGTTCAATTGTTCGCATAACGTCGTCATGCACGCATCATGAGGCATTTTCCACTATCTTATATGTCATCCACGATCAGAATGGAGTGTTTTATGGATCATTGATTGAAAATTCTCTCCTGATCATTTCCATATCTCATTCGTAAAAATTGGACCGGTAACGGCTGCAATTTTGATTTGAAGTTTCAGCGAAAAATCAAAAAAAAAAATTCACAAATTTCGATTTTGGGCTTGGGGCCCAACAACCCCTTCAACCATAGACAGCTGCTGACCGCCCCTTCACCTTCACCATCGGTTCATCGCTTTTTCTCCATCCGCCATTAACGACCAAGCTCCAAAACCTAAAAAACAAAATCAAAATAAAAAGGAAACAAAAATTTACCCACGCCCCAAATCAAATCCCAACCCAAATCGATTCCAAACACCACCGACCACCACCACTACCGATTTCTATCACTAAAATCCACCAAAATACCAAATTTTGGTGCTGCCACGCCACCACACCACCACCACCATCGTTTTTTATCAGTGAGTCGTTCCTCATTACTCCTACACCTTCTACAAACACCAAATCATATCCAAATTTCCAATGGCTCAACAACGCTGAATTTTGCCGGAGCAAGCTTTTACCGCCGACCACTTCGCGTCATTTTACGGTGACGAGATGATCAGTCGAGACTGGAACAGCTTGTGGTACTCGACTGAGGCCTATTACCACGAGGACTTAGTCCGACGGTTCTTTGATACGAGGGAGTTGGAAGGGACTAGGATTTTTGTTGTTGTAGCGAAGAGGCGGAAGGAAGTGACGACTGGGTTGTTGGCTGAGATTCTAGGCATTCGCCTAGAATCCATCCGATGTCACCTGCAGGAGTCCCAAAGATAATGGGGTAGAGCCATTGATGCACGAGACAGTTATTGGAGGGGACTACAATGCAAGATCGCATTGTGTCCGACAGGCTTCCCTTAGGACCAACCAAATTGCTACTACCCCCAAATGGATTGGGTCGGAACATCCGAGGGAAGGGAAGGTCACCGATATCGCCCCTGAACTGCCTCCATATCTTATGGATACTCCAGGAGCGGAAGTATGACTTCTGCATCTTAGAGTTTTTACTGAGCATGATTAGGGGAGTAGGGAGGATGTTGCCCCTCTCCCTGTGTTGATAACAAAGATCATGCTCAAGTTGAGAGCAGCGGCTCGTAACCGATCGGACATACATCACTCTCCACCGTAACCCTCGTGATCTATAAGGAGTGTGTCCAACGGGTTTGGAGATTGGCTGAGGATAGAGAAGAAGAAGAAGAGGATGGAGGAGCTGAGAATGCCGAGGAGGTCGGGGACATCGGGATGCCTCCGGGATGAGGAGGACTTAACCTGTTTTGACGCTGATGCCTTGGAGAGGTGCCGGACAGATGTAGAACGCATGGCTGTGATCCATCGAGGCATCGCTTAAACAACACTATCTGTGAAGACCTCCGACTCGACAGGCAACGATGCATCACAACTTCGAGCTCCGTGCGAGAGAGGGGCGAGAGGTGGGGAACAGCGCTAGTTCCGGACGAAGTTCTCGACTTCGATTCCCACCTCACGGGGACTCTCCTTCTGAGGACACACCATCCGGCATGAGCGCCGTCGCCGGGCGATCTAATGGTGGTTTTCTTCAGAGCTCGAGAGCGTCTCGAGCATGTTCCCTCCGCCACCAGTTCCGGAGTAGCTAGGGATAATATAGTTTGATGTTTTATGTTTTATTTGTAGTTTCATTACTGTCATTTATTTTTATGTAAGCTTATTTCCATAATTTGAATTTTGTAGTGTAATGTACTCCGAATGAAAATTTTAAAATAAGGGGTTATTTTCAGTATGCGTGGTTGTTTCATATTGATCCCACCTTCCCAACTTGTTTGGGGGTGGTTTTATCAATTCAAGCATTATTTTTATAACCCTCGTGTTAGAATTTATTGCAGAGTCAAGGTGAAAATATGGCCGTTTAGGCATATCTATGATTGAGTATCATTGTAGGATGAAATCTAGATTAAATAGGTACATTCTATCATAAAATCAACCTAAAAGATACCGGTTTTGAATTAGAATCAAGGATATGAGTTGTTTCCATTTTCGGTTTGGAAATTTTAGGATTTTCTAAACCGCCGTGAATTAGTTTTGGCAACTTCCCGATCCATTTTAGCAACTTTAAACCTATATAAACTTGATACAATCTATCCTCACAACTCACACTACACCTAAACTCCATCACTCACCTTTCACTCCCCGCGATTCCCTCGTTACGCTCATTTTCCGAAGTTTAACAACTCCGAAAGCACACTCGGGGGCCTACAGAGGCGACTTTCGCTCGTATATTTTTTCTGAGTTTTTGTCGAGCTCCACGCCCGCCCAAGCATAATCTGCGCCACCACCAAAACACGGAAATTTCAATTTCTTCAGAGCGACAATCATGCTTCTATCGAGCGCGACTCGGCCGACTTCCATAGACCAAAAATTTCCAGTTTTTCGCTACAGTAGTATCCGGATAATTCGCAGCTATTCCAAAGCGTAATTTTGAGATGACATCTCCAACATTGATACCGGAACAGTCTTTCGAAGATTTGTTCCAAAGCACTACTTATGGTGCTTGGTTTCGCGAAGCGATCACATTCGTTGGCTGGGAGCCGCTTTATTCCCCAACACTAGCATCTTATTTTTACCATAACTGCATTTTCTTTGAGAGACCAGATGGAGAACAAGTGTTCTCCATCAACATTGATGATGAACCAATGGAAATTTCCAGGTTCTTGCTAGCATTTGTTCTTGGATTTGCTATGCCCGCTGAAATACAAGACCCATGGTGCTATTGGGTATATAATATGTATGTCTACACGTATGAGTTTTTGCATGAGTCGTATGGCGCGGGCATTTTCCTTATTGAGGACCAAGGGGAATATAACGTCGCCTTTGGTAACCTGTCCATGAACATTGGAACTGTTATGTTTTGGATCATGCTAAACATTTTAGGGAATGGCATTTTCTTCCTCGCGGAATGATGCAACTTGCGCCGCCTTCCTTGCTTTAGCCACGGGACGTATGTGTCATGACCTTCCCGAACCTTGATGTCTAGTTTAGCTCGATCCCATAGCATGAGGCATAAGTACCTTCTTATGCTCGTTCTAGTTTCTCGTGATTATGCTATGTTTCTTTCTTTGTTTTTGTACACGCTTCACGGATTGATTACGGTCGACACTATACGCGACCCACCAATAGTATTATTCGATCTTTCCGCGCAATGACTTGGCAAGGGTGGAGGATACAACCTCATCTGGTTGCACCTTTACACCCGCCGCACAAGTGGCTCTTAATAGGTTAGCAATCATAGATGATAAATGGCGGGAAGCCCGCAAATTATCATGGCATGGCAGACGCTGAAGGAACCTCACTTCTTTATGGAAGAAGAGGATGAGTAAGATGATGAGTAATGCGGGGGATAAGGTAAGTTTTCATTCTAGTTAGTGTCTGCTTATGTCCCAAGCGATTTCATTTTTGTTAACCCCATAATGGGTAGAACTCGTGATAGAGTTGTGTCGAGTTTTATTTCCTATATTAGTATACGCTCTAACCTTGTTTTATAGATGTTCCTAAATTTCACGCTAGCTTCAATGGTATTTTTCCCAACCCTCTTTATTTAAATGCTTTGAGGACAAAGCATGCTTTTGTTCAGGGGCATAGAAACACGCGTAATTAAGGTATCCTGCTTATGATTAGATAGATATAATATGCATTTGTTTTCTAGTTAAAATTTTAAAAAATTCAAAAATATAAATAAATAAGTTATGCTATACACTTAGGAATATTGGTATTGTTTTCTTTCTCCATGCTCTTAACAATCTAGAAGTCTCACCTAGCTTTTGCATCAGAATAATTGTTAGAAATTTAGGTTAATATATAGGTAATAATCTTTGCATCTATCTATAAATATATTACATGAGTATCTATGATTGTTAGCGAAGTTTTTCAAATCTAGGCTAGAGTACTTATTCTACAAATCCTGTGAGAATATAGCCTAAAGCCTTATCTCGAAATAAACATTTGAGAAATGACACAAGGAGAAGTAAAATCGGATAGAGATATCACACGTCCCACTTGCTTGATCACTAAACCATATCCTAAGCGAGAATTTAGGCCCTCTTTGGATCGATATAGCCAAATTCAAACCTATGAATTATTTTCCGCTAGTCAGCCCTCCGAAATTTCTTTAGCCTTCCATAAACCACAAATCCTTTACCCTGTTTCAAAAACAAAAACAAAATAAAAAAATATATATATAAATCAACCTACCCAATTTAGAATAAGTCTGAGAATAGAATGAGGAAGAAAGAAGAAGAGAAAAACCTGTGTAAACAAAAGTTAGTTAATTGCTTCAGAAAATAAAGAAAAGAAGTTTCAATCCACGGAAAAGAAAAATAAAAATAGAAATAAAATAAAAACTCCAAAAATAGAATAAAAGGGAGTCCAAAGCCAAAGAAAAAAAAAAAGAAGTCAAGAAAAAGAAAAATATGGCTAAGGATGGAAACAAAGTGTAGAAGCAAAAGTAAATAACAAGGTTTTCTCTAGTTACATAATATGAAGACTCTATTATCTCAGACTTGTCCTTTTTGAATATCCATTTCCTTCCTTCTTAAACCTTCTCCTAATCCCCGCAACACCTAATAAAGACCTCTAGCTCAATTAGGAATAGGCTAGTGTGATAGTAAGTGGCAGATGTGTTTGATCGACTCCGGCTTCCTTGTTGTCATTGAGATTGTAAGGTAAAGTGTGCCCATCCAAGCACTAGAGTAGCTAAACTTGAGTGGAAAAATCAGAGTGTTGTATCTTGACTATTATTGTGAGAACCTACTTAAGGACGCTTATTCGAAGTTTTTAAACGGACCTCGCTAGACATTTCATAGTATTACTCATTGTATATATGTTTATTATAGATGATTGATTATTATGCATATATTTGCTTAGGTTTTGACTTGGTTATTCTTGTTCATAGCTAGTGAGATGTATAGATAGTTTGGAGCATGAATAAGGAAACAATAGTTTTATTTCTTAGTCGCCAGAGTATAGATGAAGTTTGTGAGTACCTTCACCGAAAAACTCTCACGAGGCTATAACTCATTCCACTAGGGAATTCCTAGTGGTTTAAGGCCTTGTTGCATATGGTCAATGCAATCGCGACTCGCTAAACGGAAGTAGATAGAACTCCATTTTTGGTCACTTATGTTAATTTCTCATCTTTGCTTGAGGACAAGCAAAATGCTGTTTGGGGTGGTTTGATAAGAGCCCAAAACTGTAGTTTTAACCCTTTAACAGTCATACTTTTAGACCAATTATGTGAGTAATAATTAAGAGTTAACACCGATTCACGTGTTTTATGCATTTTAGGCTTCAAAGTCCATTATGTGTAGAAATGTGCCACTTTAGCGAGATAAAGGAGCAAAGGTCGGTTATTAAGGAGTTCCGTGATTAAATGCCAAGATTCGAGAAGACAAAGCCTTTCTAAAAGCCCGGTCAAAAGCTGAAAAGTCGACGCCGGGCGGAAATAAAGACACAAAGTCGCCAGAACTTCCTAAGACATATCTTTGGACTCGGACCTCGAGAATGGGGCCTACCTTATGTCAAAACGACCGGCTCGTAATGATCTTTCCAATGGTCTAAGCCTTGACCCAATCAGAGGAGCAACAGTGGACGGAAAGTCTGTTGAAGCCAACTGCAGCTGAAGAGGCCTTTTGAATCGAAGACTTGGGTTTGGGCACGATTCTTCGCCCCAAAACATGGCTCCAAGCCCATGCACGATTTTTGGATCTGAATGTATAAAAACAAAAGCTTAGTAGATTGTCAATGGTAGATAGTTAGACCTAGATTAGATTTAGATTAGTTAGCCTCCATTAAGGAATTCTAGATCTAGTTTTTCATGTAGATTAATTAAGTTTAGTTCCATTTCAATTATTGTATTAGATTAAACCTTTGAATCTTGTTCTTCATTTTGATTAGATCAATAAAGTAGTATTTTTTATCAATTTCAATTTTGTCATTTCCATTCCTAGATCTAATTTCAATTCATCGCCTTTTATTTCAATTGAGTCATTAAATTAGATTTCATTATTGTTTAATTAAGTAAATTTCAATTCTTTATATCATGTTTAGTTTAGATGTAATCGAAAATGATTACGTAATGATTCTCGGCTAAACCTCCATTAGAGGGGGTGAGAAGCCTTGATGAAAGCTTGATTCGAATATCGTAGAATCGCCGTAATTTCCTTTCCACTCTAGAAACGCATTAGTTCACCATGAGAATGGGTTTAATCGCTCACATGCTAGTTATGAATTGGTAGGAATGCCATGTGTAATTAGGGATTAGGAAGAACCAATTGTTCCGCAAGCAGCTTCAATTCGATTACTTACGACTCGTCGTTAATAGGATTAAGTCGAAGTTAAGGTGGAATCAATCCCCTTCTAACTCCTTATCATAAAATCAACGTAGCATTCCCTTTAGTTATTCCCATCGCCGACTAGTTGCAATTAGGTGGGTAGTTGAATCGTAGTCTAGTTGCCTTTTTCAGAAATCTTTCATTAGACTTTAAGTTTAGAGTACTTACACTTGAGAACATAGCATGCGGAAGGACTAAGAGTGGAACGAATCACTCTACTCCACTATATCTCATAGACTTGAGAGTAGAATCTTTTGATAAAAATATAAAGAAACATAAGATTAGTTTAGTTTTACTTGCGTTTAGAGTTTCATCGCTTTATTTCGTAGGTAAGACTAATTCATTTGACTTTTATCAATGGATTTGAATTTACATTCATGACGGGGATAGGCTTTTGTTGAACAGAAATGGCCTCTACCTTTTTAGTGAGTGATTCGATTAGAGTTTTAAGCTTCGGGATCGTGTTTAATTTCAAACATACCGCGCCCTTAATCAGATTAGAAGAACTAGCGGAGCAAATGGATATCGCCACTACCCCCAGTTGTTATTTCGCTTAGTTTGATCCTCTAAAAATTTATAAGCCTCCGAGAGGCTCCTTTACTTAAGAAACTACCCCTATTCATTATGTCAAGGACTTCTTTATGGTGGTGTAGAAGTCCTTTGAAAAGGCACCTAACTAACGTGTCTTTAAGCTAGGTTATGATGTGGACACTCTATAAGGAGATCGGTGAAACGATTCCAAGCATCTGAAAATGATTCATGAGGATTTTGTTGAAAAGAAATAAATCTTGGAAAGCATCTCATCCGCCTTTAGGGTGGGTAAAATGTTCCATAAACAAATGAACCAGTTTAGCCCACGAGTCCACGTAATTAGGGCGCTTTGGGCAGTTAACCAAGACGCGCCTTTATCGGGCTAAGGTGAAAGGAATACCCTTAGTTTAATTTGTTCCGCACCAACCGTAGGATTGTGGAATGTTGTTAGGACTTGTTCAATCCCACGCGATGTGCCGATAAGGTTTTCATGGTCTAAACCATGAAAAACGGGTAACAAATTAAAATATTTAGGGGGATTCGAAATCCCCATTGGGTCCGCTAGAATGATGCAAGATTTGGGGCTATCGCCAAGGCTTTGTAGAAGTCGGAGAGGAGTCTCTCCTTCTTCGTGCATTATATCGGTGGTGTGTGTGAAATAGTAGCTAGAGGTGTAGTGGGTGGTATACTAGATAGACTTGTTTGTTGACGTTGTCATGTAATTACGCTCGGTGTTTTGTTCGACCGCACCTTAATCTCATACAAGGCTAAGACCAAACTTAGCTAAACACGCCAACACTCCAAACAATCCCTCGATATACTAGTATAAACCTCTAACAGAGATGCGAGGTGTGGAAGAAAGGAATACCTGATTGTGTCCTTGTTTCACTTATGAATAGCGTCTTGTTTACGCGTGTTCAGTGTATATAACAAGTTAGAACACTGAAAAACTTGAAAAATCGAAGTTCGAATCAAACCTGTGGAAATCCGACAAAATTCAGCTCAGGGCGCGGGTGCGCTCACTTTGGGCGGAGGTGCGCTCAGTGTAAACTTCGAAGTTACAAAGTGTTCGAGAAGGTCGGCTTTCCAAGAACTTTAAGCGCAGTGTAAGCTCCGTGCAAATTTTTTTTTTTTTTTTTTTTTTTTTTTTTTTCGAGGAAGTTTAATGCTGAAAAAGACAACCACAGTTAGAATCGAACAAGGGTAGGTTGGTTTAATGGGACTTAAAAATAACTAATTATAGTAAGAAAACAATGCTAAAGGTAACTAAGATGGCAGCGGTGTCATTTGATAAATCATAAAAAGATAAAGTTTACCTACGAAATGAACGATAAAACTCAAAACGTAAGTAAACTAAAACTTATATTACGTGTCTAAATTTATAGTGTCTAAATTTATATAAATGTGAGAGTCTCACATACCAAAATGTGAGAGTTTTTGCCCGTATTAATTGCTCGAGTATTAATCCCGTATTAACTGAATAGAAATATCACTATAAATTGTTAACAATCCTACCCGTAACAATCATACCCGTAAAAACTAGATTAGATTACTCTAACCTTATTCTTACGGTATCAATATTTTATTTTCTACTCTCACATGTATATTCATGCAATATATAGAGTACGGAATCGTTCCACTCTTAACTCTCAAGACTTAAACAAATTCAATTGAACAAACACAAAGAACAATGGTGAGAGTAATGTGTTATGTGAAATTTCTATTCTACGATTATACTACGGATCCAATTTATACTAACAAGACGCGATAATTCAAATAACAAGGTATAAACTAAAATGATTCAATGATAAGGAATTAGGGGGGATTTGAATCCACCTTAACTCGACTTAATTTACTAACGACGAATCGTCGTAATCCGAATTGAACTGCTACGTAGAACAATTGGTTCTTCCTAATCCCTAGTGTTCATGGTAATCTCTACCAACTAACATCTAGCATGTGAAGTGTTCAAGGAAGTTTTTTTCAAGGAAGTTTAATGCTGAAAAAGACAACCACAGTTAGAATCGAACAAGGGTGGGTGGGTTTAATGGGACTTAAAAATGACTAATTATAGTAAGAAAATAATGCTAAAGGTAACTAAGATGGCAGCGACGCCATTTGATAAGGTCATAAAAAGATAAAGTTTACCTACGAAATGAATGATGAAACTCAAAACGTAAGTAAACTAAAACTTATATTACGTGACTAAATTTATCAAAGATTGTTCTAACCTCGATCTATTGAACAGATATAGTGGAGTAGGAAGTTTGTTCCACTCCTAGTCCTTCCAAGATGTTTGTTTTTCTAGTCTAATTACTCTACTCTAAGTCTAATGAGAGATTTTACTGAAATGATAACTAGACTAATGATGCAACTACCCACAAGATGCAACTAGTCGACTATTTAAACAACTATGGGAATACTACGTCGATTCTATGATAAGGAGTTAAAGGGGATTGATTCCACCCTTAGCTCAACTTAATTCACTAACAATCTAATCGTCAGTAATCCGAATTGAACCGCTTCACGTAACAATCTGATTATTCCTAATCCCTAATTACACACGGCATTTCTACCAATTCATAACTAGCATGTGAACGATTACACCCATTCTCATGGTGAACTAATCATTTCTAGAGTGGAAAGGAAATTACGAATTTACTCTACGATAATCGAATCAAGCTTTCATCAAGGATTCTCAACCCCCTCTAATGGAGGTTTAGCCGAGAATCATCACGCTATCATTCCCATTCAAATTCGAACAAGACATGATATAAAGATTGAAACTTTGCTTATTTAAACTCAAATGGAAACTACTCATGCAAAAATCTATTCAATCTAATAAAGACAAATAATTGAATCTAATAATTGAACTAAATAAGTAAATAGAAAATGAAACTAGATTACCAAGAACACTATTTTATTAATCTAATGAATAATAAAACAATGATTCAAATACTAAATTAATAATCTACTTTGTTCTAAAGTAATTAATTAAACATGAAACTGGATCTAAAACAAGATATGAAAAACTAATTAATTAACTAATTGAAATTCTAAAACTAAGTTCTTAAACTAATTAATGGAGGCTAACTAATCTAATTTTTAATCTAGGTCTAACTATCTACCCTTAACAAAGAGCTAAGCTTTTGTTTTTATATATTTCAGATCCAAAAATCGTGCATGGGCTTGGAGCCATGTTTTGGGCCAGAGAATCAGGCCCAAAACCCAATTCTTTCAGTCCAAAAAGGCATCTTCAGCTGCATTTGGCTTCAATAGACTTTTCATATACTTCTGCTTCTATGATTGGGTCAAGGTTTAGACCATTGGAAAGCTCTTTTCGAGTCGGTCGTTTTGACATAAGGTAGACCCAATTCCGAGGTCTGAGTCAAAAGATACGGCCTTCGGAAGTTCTACTGACTTTGTGTGCTGTTTCTGCCCGCGTCAACTTTTCAGCTTTTGACCGGGCTTTACAAAGGCTTTTTCTTCTTAAATCTTGGCATTTAATCATGGAACTCCTTAGTAACCGACCTTTGCTCATTTATCTCGCTAAAGTGGCACATTTCTGCACATCATGGACTTTGAAGCCTGAAATGCATAAAGAACACGTAATCAGTATTAACTCTTAATTATTACTCACATAATTGGTCTAAAAGTATGATGGTTAAGGGGTTAAAACTACAGTTTTGGGCTCTTATCACTTACTCCCGTATTATTTATACAAACAAATAGGTCTACAGGAGATGCAACCTACTAAAATAGGTCCTAAGGGGGTAGTTGAAAACTTGCTTGTTAAGGTTCAGGATTTCTACTATCTTTCTGATTTTGTTCTCCTCGATACAGAAGTCACTAACGACTCTGTTCCGATCATTTTAGGGCGTCCTTTCTTGGCAACTGCCAACGCGTTTATAAATTGCCGCGATGGTTCGATGTCCTTGTCTTTTGGACATCTTTCTATTGAGGTAAATGTTTTTAAAATGATGAAACAATTACCAGATTCGTCTATAGATGGGGAGGTTAGCATGATCGAGAGCTTAGCTCAAGATTATTTTAACAACACGTTTCCTGAAAACCATATGCATAAATTCCTTTCCTTTGGAATTTCAGATTTTGTCAATGACTCATACATAGAGGAAGTCAACACCATCTTTGAGTCTACACCTATCGTAGACCCTTTTGTTGCTCCATCTACTGAGTTTGAAGACTTGCTGCCTAAGCAAGTATTCATTACTCAAGATAAGGACCCTCCAGAAGCATTTATCGACATTCCTTCCACCCTGGTGCTTAAACCTCTTTCTTCTGAGTTAAAATATATTCAACTTGATCCGGATGGTAGTCATCCGGTAATTATATCTTCTCTATTTTCTAAAGAGGAAGAGACACGTTTGATCAGGGTGATTAGGGAACATCATTCTGCGATTGGTTGGTCCCTAGCCGACATTAAGGGAATTGACCCTAATGTATGCACTCATCATATCCATTTGGAGGATAACGCAAAGACTTCTTGCGAACTTCAGCGTCACTTGAACCCTGCTATGAAAGAGGTGGTCAGGGAGGAAGTCTTACGGTTACTCGATGCGGGTATCATATACCCAATCTTTGCTAACGAATGGGTAAGTCCCATTCATGTAGTTCCTAAAAAATCAGGGATTACCATGGTACGTAATGTCAACGGTGAATATGTTGCAACGCATGGCCCTATGAAATGGAGGATCTGTTCTGATTACAGACGTTTAAATGTCATGACAAGAAAGGATCATTTTCCTTTACCCTTTATAGATCAGATGCTAGAACGTCTACCTAGTCATGTTTTTTACTGTTTTTTGGATGGCTACTCTGGCTATTTTGAAATTATTATTGATATTGATGACTAAGAAAAGACTACTTTCACATGTCCTTTTGGAACATACGCCTATAAACGAATGTCTTTTGGCCTTTGTAATGCTCCTAGTACCTTCCAGCGGTGTATGCTTCATATATTTAGTGACATGGTAGAACGCTTCATGAAAGTATTCATAGATGATTTTTCTATCTATGGAGACTCTTTCACTAACTGCATGTCTAACCTGTCTAAGGTTTTGACACGATGTAAAGAGAAGAGTCTGGTTTTAAATTGGGAAAAATGTCATTTCATGGTGAAAAAGGGAATCGTGTTAAGTCACATTGTATCTAGGGATGGCATCGAAGTAGATAAGGCCAAACTAGAAAAGATAGTGACTCTACCTATACCACAGACTGTCTGTGATATTAGAGCCTTTCTAGGCCATGCAGGTTTTTATAGGCACTTTATCAAAGATTTTTCAAAAATAGCTAGGCCTTTAACTAATCTGCTTTTAAAGGATGCCATCTTTGATTTTAATTTTAACTGTAAATAGGCTTTTGAAACTTTAAAAGCCGCCTTAACCTCTGCACCCATTATACAGCCTCTCGATTGGTTTAAACCTTTCAAACTCATGTGTGATGCTCGTGATTATGATGTTGGTGCTGTCTTGGGTCAGAAACTAGATAATAAATCCATTATTATTTATTATGCTAGTAAAACTTTAAACGATGATCAAAGGAATTATACAACTACTGAAAAAGAATTCTTAGTCAATCGTTTATGCTTTAGATCGGTTTAAGATCCTTATTTGGTTGGTTCTAAGACTCTAGTTTACACGGACCATGCAGCGCTTAGGTACCTTCGCAGAAAGAAGTATGCTAAGCGAGATTAATCCGATGGATTCTTCTCCTACAAGAGTTCACATTAGAAATAAAAGGACAAAGGGGGTCAGCGTGGTTGCCGACCACTTATCTAGACTTACAAACGGCGATGGTAGTGATTAGGAGTCCATACGGACTTTTTTCCTGATGAGCATCTGTATGCTATTTTTTCTGCACCATGGTATGCTGACATTGTGAATTATTTAGCGTCTAATACTATTCCTGCTGATTGGTCTAGAAATGAACGTAAGAAGTTCTTGGCCAAAGTTAAGCTATAGTATTGGGATGAGCCCTACCTTTTTAAGTATTATGCGGTTCAGATTATTCGTTGTTGTATTCCCCAGTGGGAATATAATGAGATTCTCTCATTGTACCATGACAAAGAGTGTGGTGGCCATTTTAGTGGTATGAAAATAGCTGCTAAAATTCTTTAATGTGGGTTTTATTAGCCTACTCTTTTTAAAGATGCCCAAGTACATTGCAAGACATGTGTTCGTTGCCAACAACTTGGGTGAATCACGAAGCGTAATATGATGCCATTAAATCCAATCATGATGGTAGAAGTTTTTGACGTACGAGGCATTGATTTCATGGGTCCCTTTCCTGTTTCCCACGGTTTCATTTATATTCTAGTTGTCGTAGACTACTTGTCTAAATGGATAGAGGCCATGTCTTGCCGTAGCAATGACCATAAGACAGTTGTGTTTTTTGTTAAGGAGTACATCTTCTGTCGATTTGGCATTCCTAAAGCCATCATTAGTGATGGTGGAACACATTTTTGCAACAGAGTTGTTGTATCTCTAGTGAAAAAGTATGGAGTTACACATAAGGTAGCAACTCCTTATCATCCACAAACTAGTAGACAAGTAGAAGTTTCTAATAGGGAAATCAAAAAGATCTTAGAAACAATTGTAAATCCTGATAGGAAAGACTGGTCAAAGCGTCTATTTGATGCCTTATGGGCATATAAGACTGCTTTCAAAACTCCTATAGGTATGTCTCCCTTTAGACTTATATTTGATAAACCGTGTCATTTACCTATTGAATTGGAACACCATGCTATGTGGGCTATAAAAAGCCTTAACTTTAATTTTGATGAGGCGGGTATTAAGCGCAAGTTGCAATTAAATGAGCTTGAAGAAATCCGTAGCGATTCTTATGATCTTGCGAAGGATTATAAAACTAACATGAAATGTGTTCATGATAAGCAAATTTTGCACAAAGAGTTTGTGGTGGGTCAAAAGGTCTTGCTTTACAACTCCCGTCTACATATTTTTCCAGGGAAATTAAAAACCCGTTGGTCTGGTCCTTTTCTGGTTACTGAAGTCAACCCTTACGGGGCAATCACCTTGGTAAATTCCAAGGACAACAGTACCTTTCAAGTCAATGGCTAACGGTTAAAACATTTTCATGAGCTACTGTCCCATGATGTGGAGGAAGTCCTGTTACAGGACCCTGTCTATGAAGACTGGCATTTGTTGGTTGGTGTACTTCCTTTTATTTCCATATATTGGTAAGTGCACCATTAAGGTAACCGAGCCCTCCCTATGGAGTGTGTGGTTGTAAGTACCGGATCCTAAGTCCACATTTAACATAATTCACGTTTTCCACTCTTGCATATTTTCTCGATTTCTAAGTCATATTCCTCTATGGTGTGAATTATGTCCTTATTGCTTTTCATTTTTCTTATAGTAAACATCATGCATAAAAATTAAAAAATTCTAAATCATAAAAATAGTAATTTAGGAAGTCTCAGGAATCTGACTTTAAAAGACCCACGTTTCAAACAAATTTTCTAAACTCTGTTGTCTAAAATTTGTTTGGGAGTGGGGCGTTCGTTTTTCCGTCCTTGATTGTTCAACTTTCCATTTGTGTTGCTTAGGTCGTTTAATTGTATTTTGATTCGGATTGACATTATCTATGAATTTAGATTTCATTCGTTCGTATAACTTACGTCACGCACGCACTTCGAGATTTTTTCCATCTTATTATATGTCACCCACGGCTGGAATAGAGTGTTTTATGGATCATTGGATTGAAAATTCTCTTCGGATTATTTCCATAGCTCATGCACAAAAATCGGACCGGTAACGAAGCAACAATTTTAGTTTGAAGTTGCTAAAAAATTGGCGGTCATTTAAAATCGAATTGGGCTTGGGCCCAAACTCTCGCATGCGCATGCCACGCACGTGCGTCCTCTTTCTTCAACCCAAAACAGATCGTGAGTTTTCCCATTCACCTCCACCATTAACAAAGCTTTATAAACCCTAACCTAAAAATTAAAAAAAAAACCTAAACCCACGCCATGCCAAAGTTAAACCAAATCCAAAAACTCATCCAAACCTCTCCCACACCATTTCAAACCTTTCCCACCACCGAAAATATATAAAAATTCACAAATTTCGAACTACCACCGCCACCACTGCGCTTCCTCCCATTATTTTTAGTGAGTTTGTTTCAAAACTCATCTCCTTACCTTATTCAAACCTACAAATCTTATCAAAACTCCAATAGCTCAAAGACGAAGAATTTTGCCGGAACAAGCTTTTCGTGCGGACCACTTTGAGCCATTTTATAGCGAAAAGATGATTCATAGAGATTGGAAGCATTTGTGGTATATGACGAACGATTTTTATCACGAAGATTTGGTCCAACAATTTTATAGGACGAGGGAGTTGGTTGGGAATAAATTTTTGTTAAGGTGAATAAAAGTAAGGCGAAGTGGATAGAAATTTGTTGGCGATCTTCGGTATGGAGGAAGATCGCGACTCTTGTAACCATACAGTCACGAGGAATCCCAAGTTAGTGGGATTGAGGCCTTGATGAACGAGACGGTTTTGGAGGGTAACTACAATGCGAGCTCGCATTGTGTTCGCTAGTCATCTCTGCGAACCAACCAGCTAGTTGTAGCTCAGTGGATTGGGAGGAATGTCATTGGAAAGGAGAAAGTCATTGGCATCAGCCTGAATTGTCTCCACGTGCTTTGGATACTCTAGACGAGAAAGTATGATTTCTGTATCCTCGAGTTTTTTATTACTATGATTAGAGGAGTCGGGAAGAGTATTGCACCTCTCCCTGTTCTGATAACAAAGATCATGATGAGGTTGAAAGTGACTCTGAAGTCTGATCGGATTTGGCTCAAAAGGCACCAAAATCCTACTATTTATAGGGAGTGTATCCAGAAGACATGGAAGTTGCCTGAAGAGAGGGTAGTTGAAGAGGATGAGTCAGAGGATAACTCAGAGGATGGGGAGGACACGACATGTTTTGATGTCGATGCCTTGGAAAGGTGTACGTCCGATGCATAACGCATGTTAGTGCTTCATCGTGGCATGCGTTCTCTCAACACTATTTATGGAGATCTCCAGACTCGGCAAGCTACCATCCATCGTAACTATGAGACTCGCGCCCAATGCGAGGATGAGTGTTGGGAGGAGATGAAGGCCGAGATGGAAGCTCAGTGAAAGTTCCATGAAGATATGCGTGAACGCTTCCCACCCCAGGGGGTTCTTCTTCTGAGGAGGCGTCTATCAGGTACGAGCATCATCGCCGCAGGATGGATGGCTCTGGCCCATCGGGAGCTCAGGAGTCATCTCCTTCTCATGTGCCATCCACTACCAACAGCACGTTGTTTAGGGATATTATGAGTTGATGTTGTTTTGTATTTGTTTTTATTTAGTTCGGATGTTAATTTTTGAATTCCGTAGTTAAATTTGAATTGGGTAGTTAAATGTTGTTTGAATTTCAGTTTTAATATAATGTGGTTCTTTTCAAATTGTGCGTTGTTTTTATTGTTAATCCCACCTTCCCGAATTGTTTGGTGGTGGTATTATTTATTCTGGCATAATTTTTATATGAACCTTAATTTTAGAAGTTGTTTTGGAGTAATTGTTGGGAATATTTCCGATATTGGTAGGTTATGAGTAGATATGGTGGTAGGATGATATCTAAAAGAGTTTAGAAGTTACTATTCTAAATTTAATCTAAAAGATATTAGGGTTGTTTTAGAATAAAGAATATGGGTTGTTTCCGTTTCCGGTTTTGGAATTTTTTTGTTTCCGGTAATTGCCTTAAAACTTTTTGGCAACTTCCTGATTCATTTTGGAAACTCAAAACCTATATAAACTTCATTCATTCTCCACATAAAACTCACATCTCTCACTTTCATCTCTCACTTTTCACTCCCAAGTTTTCCTTTTTTTTCCTTCTCACTTCAAACTTAAAAGGCTTTTCGAGGCCAGCGCTTCGGTGGGCGCCACCACACCTGCCCTAAAATACTGTAAGTCAAATTTCACTAGAGCGTGACACGCGCCCTACCCAGACCAAACCTGAGCGCGACCCGCACCCAAAACATTGTTAGTCCGATTGCACCTGACCGCGACCCGCGCCCATACAAGGCTTAGGTTGAACGCACCCTGCGCCTTGACCTCCATAGACACGAAAAATTCAGATTTTTTGTGGGTTATTCAAGGATTGTTTGTAGCTGTTCTAAAGAGTAGTTTTGTGATGACATCTCCTACAGTCATACCTGAACAATCTTTCGAATACTTGTTGGAAAGCGAGACTTATAGAGGTTGGTTCTCAAACGGTGGGATCTTGCGCTTAGGATGGAGGCATCTATCGCAAATAAAGAAGGCGACTTCGTATTTACCTCAGCTTACTGAATATTTTACAATAATGTTAGTTTCTATTGTAACCAGGATGGAGAACAAGAATTCTCCGTTGTAGTTTATGACACCCGGATGGGAATTCAATAAGTATTTGGTAGCGTTAGTTTCGAATACCAATACGATCCTATTCACACGTAGGGGATATATGATCGATAATGCATACCTCTATAACTATACATATTTCCATGAGTATTATGGGGAAGGGGTGTTTTGTATAATGGACCAAGGGAGTTATAACATAGCCCTTGGTAGCCTGTCCCTCAATGAGGCATAAGTATCTTCTTCTGCCTTTTTTGGTTTCTTGATCATGCGTGGTTGTTTACACAATTGTACCCGGTTCCGCAGATTGGAAAAGGGTTGAAGTCATGAGACCCACCAATTGGGTGGTTCACTCATTTCGAGTAATGACTTGGCCTGGATGGCAGGTGCAACCTCATTTGGTTACTCCTTACACCCCATCAGACATAGTAACACTCGACATGTCAGCACGTGTTGATAACACCCGACGACGAGCTTGACAAGTTATCATGGTATGGCAGGACGCGAAGGAACCTCATCTCTTTAAAGAGGATGAGGAGGAGGATAATGATTAAATAGGAGTTAAGGTAAGTTTTTTGTTTCAGTTAGTGTCTACTTATGTCCCAAGCAATTTGATTCTTGTTAACTCCATAACGGGTGGAACTCATATAGAGTTGCGTCTATTTTTCTTTTTCTATATTAGTATGTTTTAACCTTGTTTTGCAGATGTTCCAGAATTTCACGCGTTTCCATGGTATTTCTCAACCCTTTTTATTTAAATACTTTGAGGACAAAGCATGCTTCTTGTTTGGGGGGGGGGGCATAGAAACACGTGTAATTAAGGCATCTGTTAGGATATAGATATGTACAGTATGCACTTGTTTTCTAGTAAAAATTCAAAAATTTCAAAAATATAAATAAAAAGTTATGCTATACACTTAGGAATATTGGTATTGTTTTCTTTCTCTATGCTCTGAATAATCTAGAAATCTCACGTAGCTTTTGCATTAGAATAATTTTTAGAAACTTAGGTTAATATCTAGGTAATAATTTTTGCATCTATCTATAAATATATTACATGAGTATCTATGATTGTTTGGCAAGAAGTTTAAAGAAATCTAGGCTAAAGTACTTATTCTACAAATCCTGTGAGAATATATCCTAAAGCCTTATATGAGTGAAACATTTGAGAAATGACACAAGGGAGAAGTAAAATCCGGATAGAGAAATCACATGTCCACTTGCTTGATCACTATACCATATCCTAAGCGAGAATTTAGGCCCTCTTTGGATCAATATAGCCAGAAATTCAAACCTTATGAAATTATTTTCCGCTAGTCGCCCCTCTGAGCCTTCCTTTAGCCTTTCATAAACCGCAAATCCATTACCCTGTTACAAAAACAAAACAAACAAAAAAAAAAAAAAAAACTCATTCTTTGAATGAGTCTTAGAATAGAGATGAAGAATAAAAAAGAGAAAGACCTTTGAAATCAAGAATTTGTTAGTCGTTTCAGATAAGAAAAGAAAGTTTCCATCCAAATAAAAATAAAATAAAATAAAGAGTTAGAACTCCAAAAAAATAGAATTGAAGGAGTCAAAAGCCAAAGAAAAAGAGAAAAAAAAAATACTGCTAAGGCTGGAAACAATGTGTAGAAGCAAAACTAAAGAACAAAGTTTTCTCTAGTTCCATAATATGAAGACTCTATTATCTCAGACTTGTCCGTTTTGAATATCCATTTCCTTCCTTCTTAAACCATCTCCTAATCCCCGCAACACCTAATAAAGACCTCTAGCTCAATTAGGAATAGGTTAGTGTGATAGTAAGTGGCAGATGTGTTTGATCGAATTTGGCTTCCTTGTGTGTCATTGAGATTGTAAGGTAGAGTGTGCCCACTGCACACTAGAGTAGCGAAACTTGAGCGGAAAAATCAGAGTATTTTTGTCTTGACATTTATGTGAAGACCTACTTAAAGACGCTATTACGAGTTTTCAGAAACGGACCTGCTAGTGCATTTCATAGTATTACTCATTGTATATATGCTTATTTGTAGATGATTGATTATTATGCATATATTAGCTTAGATTTTGACTTGATTATTCTGTATTCATTGCTAGTGAGATGTATAGATAGTTGAGGAATAAATAAGGAAACAATAGTTTTATTTCTTAGTCGTTGTAGTATAGATGAAGTTTGTGAGTACCTTCACTGGAAAACTTTCATGAGGCTATAACTCGTCCACTAGGGAATTTCTAGTAGTTTAAGGCCTTGTTGCATATGGTCAATGCAATCACACTCGGCGAAACGAGAGTAGTTAGAACTCCATTTTTGGTCACTAATTCTAATTTCTCATATTTGCTTGAGGACAAGCAAAATGTTGTTTGGGGGTAGTTTGATAAGAGCCCAAAACTGTAGTTTTAACCCCTTAACAATAATACTTTTAGACCAATTACGCGAGTAATAAATAAGAGTTAATGCTGATTACGTGCTTTTATGTATTACAAGCATTGAAGTCAATTATGTGCAGAAATGTGTCACTTTAGCGTGATAAAGGACAAGGGAACTACCTGTCAAATATCTGGGGATGCCATTGATCACTACAAGGCTATCATCTGCAAACTGTTTGCCGTTGGTGGACAAGGTGGAGAAAAGAATTCAAAGTTGGAAAGGAAAAAGCTTATCATATGTAGGACGTCTACAACTCATCAAAGCTGTACTGAACAATATGAGTATATATTGGATTTCTTCATTCGTGGTCCCACAAAGTATTATTGAAGAGGTTCAAAGGATATTCAGAAACTTCCTATGGACAGGACCAGTTGTAAGACATCACATGCTCTAATTGGGTGGAGGTCTTTATGTTACCCTTATGAAGAAGGAGGACTGGCTATCAGAGACGTGGAAACAATAAATAAGGCTGCGAATCTGAAACACATCTGGAACATTATTAGCAACAAAGGAGACACTATGGGTTGGGTGGGTGAAAAACACATTATCAAGAATAAGAACTTCTGGGAAATGAAAACTCGAATGATTGTTCTTACAAACCGGAGGCGATTATGAAGGGAAGAAAGGATCACGAGAATATATAACAAGATATCAAGTCGGAGATGGGAAAAGCATTAATCGTGGACGGATCCATGGCATCCAACAAGCGTTCTTGAAATCATACTACTCTCGTAAGCCTTTGCTTATAACTTTCGGTCGCGAACAAGAATGCGAAGCTTGAAAAACGGTGGCAAATGGAGAATGGCAGATTTCGCAAACATTAAGAATGCACATGCCCGATATCATTCGGAAAATGGAGGACCGTTTGAGTATACATGGAGGAGCAGATCAAGCCATCTGGTCGGTCACTTTAGATGGAAGCTTTAAACTAAAAGAAACTTATCATGGCATCAGGGAGAAAGAACTCAAGGTAACATGGAGCCATCCGGTATGGTTTAAACATAAAATACCACAACACTCATTCATCACTTGGATCTTTGCTGAAAAGATGGCTTAAAGATTTGGTAAAGTTGAAAAAATAGAGAGTGGTGGACTGGACTACGTGTGTAATGTCTTGGCACGAGGAGGAAACCGAAGACACACATTTTCTTTGAATGTGTCTTTGCTCAATCTACTTAGACGAGAGGTGTTGAGAAGAGTTTGGGTATACTAGAGCACGGTTGGGCATTTGGGAAGAGGAACTGGACTTGGATACTAGAAACTTGCGGAGGAACAGATTGAAGCAAGACACTCTAAAAATGGTAACGAATGCTTTTTCTATGGAGTTTGGCGGGGAGCGAAATAAGAGGATTTTCGAGAATGAACAAAAAGCGGCTCAAACAAGTGGTGAATAAGATTATCAATGATGCAAAAGACTAAACCGAGCTTAGTTACAAAGAAGATGGAGATCGGACGGGAAAGAGAATGATATATGGGCTTGTGGAATATGTTTGTGGAACCAATTGTACCCAAAACTATTCAATGTAAAGTGGGAAAAGGCTGGACCAGGTATTAGCATCCTAAATTCAGATGGTACACTACAGGGGCACTAAAGGGGGTTGGGCTGCGATGATAAGAACAAGTGAAGGGTAAGTAATAGTGGCGACAAAGGGAAAAGCACAACCACGGCATTATTATTGAAATTTCTGGGGGATATGGCAAGGAATGAAGTTAGCACAGAGAAGCATAACACGATTTGGAAGCACTGGTCGATTCAGCTAATGTGGTCTCTTTTGTAAAAAAAATAAATTAGTATCCGTGGCAAGCAAGGAATATGATGAAAGATATATGTAATATGATAGCACATTTTGAATTTTTTAACATTAGGCATGTATATAGAGAATGTAATAGACTAGCAGATGCATTAGCTAGTAATGTGCCTAGTGTAGGATTTATAGAAGTCATTCCTAGCTCATTCTCAGAAGACATGAAAAAAATTATATTTGAGGATGCTAGTGGGAAAGACTATATCAAAATGTAATGAAGCTATTTCAAATTTATGAAAAGGGGTAGGGGACCTCTAAAACAACCTCGCTTGCTGATAAAAAAAAATAAAGGAGCAAGGGTTGGTTGCTAAGAAATTATGTGATTAAAGGCCCTGATTCAAGGAGAAAACGCCTTTGTAAAGCCCGGTCAAAGCTGAAAAGTCAAAGTCAACGCGAGCAGAAACAACACACAAAAGTCAGCAGAACTTCCGAAGACCGTATCTTTGGGCTCAGACCTTGGAATTGGTCCTACCTTATGTCAAAACGACCGGCTTGGAATCAGCTTTCCAATGGTTCAAGCCTTGGCCCAATTAGAGGAGAAAAAGGAGACGAAAAATCTATGGAAGTCAAATCTAACTGAAAAGGCCTATGTGGACTGAAGAAATTGGGTTTAGGGCTCGATTTTCCAGCCCTAAACATGGCTTCTCAGCCTATGCACGAAAATGTGGATCTGGTCTCCTCCATTTCAAGACACAAGACTTAACTCTTAAGCATTCTTAGCTTTAGGTAGTAGGTAGCCATTAGAGAATAGTTTAGATCTAGATTTAGTCTCCATTTAATTAATTAGTTTTTTATCTTGTTTTAAATTCAGTTATTGAATTATTGTTATTGCTATTCATTAAATCAATAAAGTTAATTAGTTCTTGATAATATAGTTTCATTTTCATTAAATCATTATCGTTTCAATTCATATATTTAGTTATTTATCATTATTAGTATCAATTAAATCAAGCAAATTTAGATTTCCATTCGAGTTGAAATAAGCAAAGTTGTAATCTTTATATCACGTCTTGCTTAAATTTATATATTAATGATAGCATAATGATTCTAGGCTAAACCTCTATTAGAGGGGGTTGAAGAAGCCTTGATGAAGCTTGATATTTGTTAACTTTGAAATCGTCGTGATAATCTATTCAATTCTAGAAAGTAATTAGTTCACCATGAGAATGTGTTTGATTGCTTCACATGCTAGTTATTATTTGGTAGAGATTGCCATGAATAATTAGGGATTAGAATTACCAATTTGTTATGTGAAAGCATTTCGATTTGGATTGCGACATTTCTTTGTTAGTTGATTAAGTTGAGTTAAGGTGGAATCAATCCCCCCTAATTCCTTATCATAGTATTAATTTAGTATTCCGTAGTCATATAAAATCATATCTTGTTAGTTAAATTTCTATCGTAGTATAAATTTCGTAAAACTCTCATTAACTTTGGATAGATTGATAATATTAGGAAACACGAATTCTAAAAAACTAGGAGTGAAACGAATCTTCTATTCCCACTATATTTCTATAGAATCGAGAGTAGAAAACTTTGATAATTAGACACGAAATTAGTTTTAGTTTTACTTGCGTTTGAGTTTCATCGTTTACTTATTTGTAGATAAAACTATCATTTTACATTTTATTAGTTGTGATGGTATCTATCTTTCTTGTGAGGATTTCTATTAGGGTTTTGATTTATGGATTTGATTTCACCTTAAAATTACCACTAGCCTTGGATGTACTGGGTTGGGCTGTTCTAGAATTTTTTATGTCGCCCCAATGGGTACTTTTTTCAGCTTGGTTTTCAAGAAAGGTTTAGGCTTTAGTTGCACCTCTATCCAAAAAATTACCATTGCTCATGATGTCAAGGGTTACTTTGTGTTCTTGGAGAAGGTCTTTGAAGAAACATTGGACAGGAGTGGATTTTTCTAGTTTATGGTGAAGACATGAATGGAGTAGGTCAGAGAATCTATCACATGCTTCGTAAAATGTCTCACTCAGACTCTGTCTGAGGAACTGTATCTTGCTTCTTATCTCTTCTATTTTCTTCGGCGGAAAATACTTCTTCATGAAGGTGAACACAACCTTTTACCACGTATCAAAATATTTGGCCTTCTGTGAGAGAAGCCAAGCATGACTCTTACCAGCTAGAGTGAAAGGAAACACTCATAGCTTAACCTGATCATCGGTGATGCTTGGATGATGAAAGGTATTACATACTTCATGTATCCGGAGTAGATGCTCATACAGTAACTCATGTTATAACCCATGGAAGATGGGTAGAAGATTGAACACGTTCGGTGGAATCCTAAAATCGCTCGTAAGTGGTGTGAGTCGTATACAAGATGGAGGTCCATCTTGCAACGGTGTGTAGAAGTTGGAGAGAGGCTCTTCAACTTGCACTACTTCGCCAGCCATCTTATAAGATGGAGGACGAGAAATAGGAGATTGTCTTGAGCAACGAACTCTCTTACATGAGTAAGTTTTATTCTTGCTAATACTAGAAGTGCCTGAATGCAGTATCATACACATTTAGCAAAACCCCAAAACTATCCTAACATGCACAAATGGTGTAATGTATGCTCAAGCAATTGAAATTCATTTTTGGAAATATGGAGTTTCGAAAACTTTGCTTTTGGTATATATTTTATTATGCCCTGTTCAGAGGAAGAGTTGGGCACGTAACTAGGATGGCTCTATTACACATCTCAGAAGAGTAGCCAGTCACTTCACCAAGTGGTGTGCTACCAAGAATCTCACTCACGATGAATCTACACGTGGGAGGGGAGTGAGGGAGGTAGTTGGTCCACCGTAATCTGGTAACTGATTACACTAAATCCTCATGGCTATATTTTTGTCCTTTTCTGGAGGAGTGTGACTACTTTGGGCTCTAGTTGATTGATTTTAATTAATTTTTTCAGTCTAGGGCTTCCAAGAATCAAGCAACATCCAATTTACCTATATTGGGTAATGACTTCCCAATGGTTGTTATGGCTCGGGTTCAGCCTTATGCGCGAATGTAAATTGCAGTGCGGAAAGTAAATTTCAAACAATCACGTAAGCATACTTGAACACACAAGTATCCTCTTACTTGGGCTTCGAGGAGGTTTAGAATTTACCTCTCAAGTCGTGCTTACACGCTGCTTGAGGAGAAGGCGACGTTGGTTGGTGCTTGATCTGAGAATCAGGCGCAACCTTTCGAGCTTTACCAAGTTTTAAGTTACAATAAAGGCCCACTTTAAAATCCCACAAGTTGGGTTTTTGACAATTTATACAACGTTGCCTTCAAGGGTTCAAACTTAAAACTAAACTAAGATTATACTAATATAATTAACTAGTTTTAGATTAATCACCTAGATTAACTAGAGTCAATTGGACTTAGAGTGTTAATTACCAAGTTGATTCAAAGTGTCTGAGCTATGATCCACAACTTGCCTCACACACTTGAACTTTCCAACGCAATTAAAACTCTAATCCCTTGGTAAGTATTTAACTTAAACCAAGTTTTTTTTTCGTTTTTCTTTTTATCACTAACTATTACAAACAAGTTCCACTGTTTTCTCCTACTCTATTACAAAATCTAGGCTTGGAGTATAACTGTGTGTCACAAATGAACTAGATTACAAAAAAATAGCACGCACTTTTGTTGAGGTGGTCGGGTGGTCGCCCATTAGCTAGGGCGCGGGCGCCCTAGTAGCTAAATCCGTGTCGGCAAGGTTCGTTGGTTTTTCTTCTGTGTCTTTAACTCCTCTCCAGGTTCTTTGTTCCACAACCTGATTTGCAAGAAAGTAGATCAGTACAGAGAAACAATGAAAAAGAAATGACAAAAAAAAAATAGAAATGGAGAGATGAGAATGATGCTCCCTTCTTAGATTCTCAACCAATCACTCTCACTCCTTCAATCCATGACGGCGGCGCCATTTGAAGCTTTAATATTATAGTGAGTATGCTTCAAAAGAGTTTAGATTAGAAGTTAAGGTTCATCCTAAATTGTTTAGAGTTTGAGTAAGGGAGATATGAAGAAGAAAGGTAGACTCTTGTAAGATTATAATGGTTCTAAGCTAAGGAAACTTGAAAGCTTTGATTGTTAATTGAAATAACTTGAAAACATGAAAGGGGAAGTTTGAATAAAATATTGAAATAAAACAAGCAAACAAGAGGAAAGTTTGAAACAAAGAACAAGTAACAAGTTGATTGAAATAAAGGAATTGAAATAACAAGTTGATTTAAAAAAAATGAAATAAAACAACAAAAAATAAACAAACCAAATGGTTTGGATCCTAAGACAATGGATGAGTTCTCTCTCCCTTGCTTTTTGTTTATATACCCCTACATTTGCCATTTACAGATTTGCCTTTCTCTATTACAAACTAGACACCTCACCCCTTTCACTTTTTCTTTTGCTTTTGCTTTTTGGTGCTTTCTTGACCAAGGTAGGTTTAGGGATAAGTCTTCATAATTTGAAATAAGGGACTCCATCTCTGGTCTTCTGATTTGAGTCCCTTGACTGCTGACTTTGATCGGTTGACTTTGACTTTTTCAGCACTTTTCCATAGTAGCTACTGGTCTTCATAATAAGCGTGATTAAGGCTCCCTTTGGTGCTAAAATGCAACTTTTATAATAAGAGGTCTGAAATACTCCTTAACCCGAAAAAGGCAGTAAAATCTAGGAGTTGTCTTCGTTAAGCGTAAGAGGGACTGTAATACAGCAATATACGGGTAATAAAACCCACATTTGGGAGTTGATTAGTGCTTTCATCCATGCCTTGCTTGGTACTCTCGTAAACATCTTTTACAACAAAAAAAATCAGTAAAAATGTCACTTGCATATAAAATAAAGTGTCATACTAACTAACTAGTACGACTTGCAACACACACACAAACGAGTAATATTACATCACCAAGAAAATACTAATTAAATAAAAATTGTGGTAGTGGTAGTGAAAGTCATATAATTAGAAATTTCATGACTCGATATGCAACTAAATGTTTTTACTATGTTTATGGCAACCACCCCCAAAACTTTAAATTCCTAGTTTTACCCCTACATTAAACACAACCACCACACGAATAACATTTTAAACAAGCCAACACCCTCACCATGTTGAACAAAACATAGTTTATAGAAAAAATCATTAGAATTGATGGACAACAACCTCAACATGACAAACCAACATCTTTACCAAGAAGTGCATCCAATTAAAGAGGATGAAAACTTCCATTACTCAGTAAAACGATTATTGAAAACTCACAATTTTAACAACATTTACTCAAATTTTTTGATAAAACAATAAAAAGTCACAACGTTATGCAATATTAATTCGCAGTAACAATAGCATATCAATAAAAACGATAATGATATGTGTTTCATTTCTTAAAACAAAGAAAAAATAACAAACCTTAATGAGATGCAAACTAACTAAAATTCCATCAAACCTAGCTATAGTAGTGTATATGCAGAACGACCAATTTAAAAAGTTAGAGTTTTGACGCAACCCATTACAAGAATGGGAAAAAAACAAGGGTTATGATACTAATTTATACCTTTACAACATACGAGTATAATCTTCTACAAAAATAAACAACTACTAATTGTTACAAGATACAGCAAGTACTGATTGCAATACTACAAAAATGATACACTAGTACAAAAAAGGGCTTTTTGTGATAGTTTTAAAATGTTATTTGTGATTGTTCTGTTCGAAATGGTCACAAATGGCAGAAAATTGTTTTTGTGACTGTTTTAAAATGTTTTTTGTGAAGGTCGTTTTCAAAACGGTCACAAATGTTTTTTTATAGGAAAAAGGGTACATGTGCAGTGTATTATTTGTGACCATTCCCCCAAAACAGTTACATATTCCCCAACTTTTATGTGACTATCTTGGACCCAAATATTTCGGCCCACTAACTAAAACAACTTGAAACACAGCCCACGTTCAGTCTCCCCCTTCCTTCTAACAGACAACAGTTCCAACCATTCCATAAACACTTCCAGGTACGAGAAAAAAAAAAGGAAAAATTTGCTCGATCTCCTACTTGCACGTTTAGGGTTTCCAATACACCTCGTCTATTTTTCATTCATTGTCTCAAAAAAATTCAACCCTTTCTCTCAAACAAAAAAAAAATACATGGACTCGTTTCCTTCATTCTTTCCATCTCAATCTTCATCAAGAGGGAGTCGATGGAGTTCTTAATCATTGAAAAACTTTCGTCAAATCTCTCCAACTGTTCAAAATCATCTCAAACTGGTTGATAAGTGCTCAAAAGTAATGATTTATATCCCCAATTATGTGTATGTTAGTCTCTATTTTATAATTAAATATTATAATACAATGCAATTTGTGTTTTTATAAGTCAAAGAACCCAAATGTAAAATATAGAGAGAAAAGAAGTCAAAGAAGTCAAAAAGGAGTCACTGGGAATTACAGTTAAAGGCTTAGGGCAAAAACGTCATATTTGTCTCCATAAGTGTCAAGCCTAATGGGACTCTAAAAGAGGATAATAATTGAGTTAGAAGAGTCTTCAATCTGATCTCAAAGCCTTAATTTTGACTTCATAGGAAGATGAGATCAACATGGAAAAGAAGTCAGAGTTTCACAAGAATTAGGAAACTGAAAGCTGTCAGAAGCTGCAGCTTGAGAAATAGCCTACAGGGCAAAGTGGGCCATGTCCAACTTTGGTCTAACCAAATTTAACTTTTTTTATGATTGATTCTAGAAAGATTACAGAGAGTTTGACACCAAATAAACATAGGATTCGGATCTCTATCCAAACGAGCATGTAAGCCAATATATAAGGCACAAAAACCTCAGTTTACATCATCTAGGAAATTTAGTGTTTGCATCTTAGATCTAGAATTAAGAGAGAAGAAAGTTCAGACCTTTTTACCATTAATAGCTATAAAGATTATTCATTTTCATATTGTGTTCATAGCATAGTATGAGGGGCTAATCTCCTTCTCTTGGGGGAGATGAAGCCTTTTCAGATGTTTTAGTTTAGTTCTTCTTCTATCATATTTTATTTTAAATCCCTCATTGAGTTTTTTATTATTCGCCCATTGATCTAACGCTCCTGTAGAGGTTAGGAGGTCTTAGAGTAATTCAAGATTGTGTAGAGCCAAATACCACAAACCTTAGATTCTTTTCTTCTAGTTTTTAGTGTTCTAGTGTGATGATTGGATTCTTTATGGCACCTCAATTAGTTGTATGGTTAATGCCACATGTGGATTTTCCATGACACCTAGAGTTGTATATTGAATGCCACTTAAAACACAATTTGGTAAGATAGAAGATATCATTGGAGATTGAAGAAGTATTTGATGGAAAGATAGAAAGCACGTTGAAAGCCACATATTATCATCATGGTTATGAGCATAAGGTTTGTAGGTATGGTGAGTTTCTATTGGTGATTTATATTAAGCATGATAGGTAGATCTATTAGACTAATTCTATGATTTTGGTAAATTCGTCTCTCCCAAGATATTCTTTCTCTTGATTCATATTCATATATTTAATTTAGTTTAGTTTATGCATAATTTAAATATCAAATCAAATCAACCATATATTAATTATTACTTAGCCACATCTTTTACTTGCATCCATTAGAGTAATTTAGATTAGAAATTTCTATTATCATCAACTAGTTATTTAGAGTAGGATTGATACCTTGTTAGGCACTATACTAATCAATATTTAATAGGCTAAGTAAGTTTTGCAAAAAAGATAATGAACACAAATAAATCGTTATTATGCTTTTTTCAATGGCCATTGCCACTCTAAATTGATTAGGTGATAGAATATTTAATTTAGATTACTTTAATTTAGGAATTCATATAGTATAAATTACATATTTAGCATAATTAGATTAATTTAGCATAATTCAATTAGATTTGCATAGTAGAAAGTATTTTCATAAAGTTTTGTATTTGTTTAACAGAAAAGAACAGTACAGAAAACGTATTTATAAATTTTAAAAAATTCTGAAATTTTACAGAGTTAATCTGTACATTATCGGTAATTTATAGGAATTTTTTCGAAATTTTAGTACTTATCTTACCTGGGTAACTAACATCGTCTTTGCAGTACCCCATTTTCAGTTTTCAGAATGCTAGCATCTCTAAAAATAGTCGAGGAGAGCCAATTGCACATTATCAAAAATTCTAAATTTTTTACAGGAGGAACCTCGATTCGTCAAGAGATTCCAGTAAAAAGTTGAGTATTGTTTGACCTGTTTTGACCACTTAACTAGTTGCTTGTTTTCAGTGTGTTTCTGCAGCTTTTCAAGACCGAGGTCTCTAGAAGAACAGTCGAGAAGAAGGATCTGTAAAACTTCAAATAATCCTAACTTTTTACAGGATCATTTCTGACACGTCAGGAGACTCCAGTAAAAATTTCGTGATTTTTAGTGCTCTTTTACTTATTTATTCAATCGATTGTTTATAGTGTGTGCAGAAAACTTCTCACTGGACTCTGCAGGATTAAACAGTATAGAAGAGGGACTTACCAAGCTCCGATTGCTCTGGAATTTTACAGGATACTTTCTGGACGTATCAGGTAGCTTCTATAAAACTTTCAAAATTTTTGGACTTGTTTTGCTTGCTGTAACAGTAAGTGCTTCTCTTCCACCGTGAATCCCCTGTTAGCGGTTTCATAATTAGCATTAATAGTTAGCATCATATAGTTTGATAATATAATTTAGTTAATTAAGTGCATATTAGATTATTTTATATAGCTTTATTATCTAGTGCATGAAAACTTGGTTTCGTGATTCACCTAAATACGTTTAATCGGAAGAGCTAATTCTTGTAACAATCTTCCAATTCTAGTTTTGGAGGAGACCACACCATCGAACTTCGGGATCTAATTCTGAATCAAAAACACACACACCACTAGTAGACTTAGAAGATACACCGAGAGAGTACCACTAGCAGCCATGGCTGATCAACGAACTCTTAGCACCTTGTTTCAACCTATCGCGGTTCAACCACCGAACTGCATAATGATGCCCGACAATAACAATAACTATGAAATTAAGCCCACCATTCTTAATATGTTGCCAAGATATTATGGCAAAACAAATGAAGAACCGTATAATCATCTGAGTAAGTTCTTGAGCATATTATGTACTTTTAAAGCACCTCATCTTTCCCCTGAAGAGACTAGATTAAGGTTGTTCCCATTGATTTTTGAGGATGCCGCACTACATTGGTATAGATCTCTACTCTCTAATTCTATAACTACTTGGGAGCAACTATCACAAAAGTTTATGAAACAATATTACCCTTTACGTAAGACTGAAGCCATGCAATTGGCTATTTCAACCTTCAAAGGAAAACCTAATAAAGAGTTTCATACAACATGTGATAGATTTAATGATTTACTTGTTCGCTGTCCACATCATGGTTTTGACATACTTAATATCGTACATTACTTTATAAAAGGTCTTTCACCTATGAACCGTCAGTTAATTGAATCAATGAATGGAAGAAGATTTGCTAGTCTTACTCCTGATAAAGCATACACTTTTTTGCAAAACTTTTTTGAGAGTTCTAAGGATTGGGCCAATAGTAGTGACCATGAGGACATGGCACGGGTAGATGGGGGGATGAGTTTTAATAAATCAGGTATTTATGAGGTTAGAAACGATAGTGGTCAAGAATTAAAAGCTACACTAGTTAGTTTAACCACAGGAATCGAAAACTTAAACAAGAAATTTGATTCATTTACTTTAAACCCTCCAAGGAATAATCAACCTCAACAAGCAATGAGTGTCAATCAATTTTGTGAAAATTGCCTTACTACAGATCATGACACCTTAGTTTGCTCTATGTATGTTGCTCAAGGTATTGATGATGTTTGTGCTTTTAATACATTCAAAAGACAGGGTTATTAAAATAATTTTAATAACAACAACAATTATAACCCAGATCTTCGAAATAACTTAAACAATTCATGGAGACAAAATATGTCTCCACAGCAAAACCAATATGGTTTTCAAGGTAATCAAGGGAATAATAGGCAACAATACGTAAATAGAGGCGCAGTAGTACCTTCTCCTCAATATCAAAATCAACAACAACAAACAAACATGAACAGAGAATTAGCTATTGATCCTATGGCTAATCAACCCAACACCATAGATGAAACCATGAAAGCTTTAGCCACCAAAACCGAGAATGAATTCAAAAGAATTGACCAAAAATTCGATGTTATAACTCAATAGATGAGCCAACAATTCAATCAGATACTAGCTAGTCTAGCCGAGACCCAAAGGAACCTTACCAAGCCAACTTTGAACAAAAGGTAGAAATGTTTATCAAGTTGAAACCACCTCTTCATCCAAGATCCACGAGGGAGTTAACTTCGATATCTACCCTTAGGTCGAGAAAGAAAGTAGATAACAAAGTTGACATACCGATTCGATGAAGTTGTTATAACAAAAGAGAAAGAAAAAGCCGGTTGAAACTAAAAAACCAAAGAGCGGTAACCTAAAAATTCCACCGCACCATTCCCTATAGGTTAAAAGATAACAAAAAAGAAGCACAATATAATGAGATCATGAATATTTTTAAAAATCTACATATCAATATTCCTTTTCTAAGTGCAATTAAACAAATACCTTCATATGCTAAATTTATAAAAGACCTAGTGAAGAAGAAAACAAATATTCCTAAGGATGCTTTTATTGCACAAAGTTGTTTATCCTTTCTACAGAACAAAGCCGTAGTAAAACATAAGGACCCCCAGTAGTCCTACGTTATGTGTAGAATAGGAGACGACTACACCGGATCAAGCATTATTGGATTTAGGTGCTAGTGTGAATTTGTTACCTTACTCAGTTTATAAACAGCTAGGGTTAAAAGACTTGAAACCAACAAATGTTAGACTATAGTTAGCTGATAGATCTATTAAGATTACTGTTACAACACAAAATAGTAATGGCCTTCTATACTTATATTAGATAATGTTGATGCAGAGTATACTGTTACAACATAAAATAGTAATGGCAATCTCTTCTGTGGACTACGGTTTTCACAATGCTATCTTCCCCTCTCCTCACAAGACTCTCCCTCTCTCACTCTTGGCCGCCCCCTCTCTTTTGCTTTTCCTCCTCCTCTTTTCTTCTCCTCTCTTCTCTTTTATATCCCCTCTCTTCTTATCTCAACCCTCCACCTGTCTTTTCATCTCATGGTCCACTCCCCTCCATGTGTAGGGTTTCCGTACCGCGACCACGTGCTGCCATCCCAATCTGGTGCAACGCGGCCCTATCGGTTACGCTAAGTCCGGCCCAAATCCCCATGCTATTCCAGGACGGAATCATGCCACTACAGATGCCCCCTCTCGAGTCCGCGATGCTATCTTGCTCGTGGAGTCGAGAGCTCGCCCCCTTCCTCTTTCCGACCGTGGTCCTCCCTCTTCCCCTCACAGCTGGATTCACGAGTGTTCATGCGGTTGCACCTTCTGACCCTTCGTTTCGCGTGCATCCACGTGTCTTTCATTGGCTGGTTCTTTTTGGTGTCCCCTCGATTTCAGCACCCCTGCAATTACCCCTTTGCCCTCACCCTCTTATAAAAAGCCCGCTCGATTTCTCTTCTCTCTTTCACTTAGCCCTTCTTTCGCCTTCCAATTCCTCTTCCCCTCTTCTTCCACATTTCTTCTGTCTTCCTAGCTCCGGTCGCTCGCTCGGTCGATCTCTTCAACTCTTGTGGCTGACACTCTTGCTCCGGTTGCTCTCTCTTCTCCTCAGGTTGGTCTCCCTCTCTCTTTGGCTACCTTTGATTGTTATAGTGCGTATTTCCCCTTTGTGTTTGAAACTGTTCATCTTCCTTTCCCTTTTTGCCTTGTTTGCTGCTGTGTCTTCCGCCTGTCCCCGATGTCGTCTCTAGATCCGCCACCTCCTCCTCTTCCTCGCACCGCAGCCTTTGCCCTGACCCGGACCGAGGCCCCCTCTACCTCGGGCAAGCCTTTACCCTTCCGCCGCCACCACCACGTAGTCGTGGACCTAATCTCGAGGGCTGTTAAAGCGGCCTCACGGGATACCAGCGGCGTCATTTTAGAGCCGTGCGATTTAACTTATTACCCACATTTGGTCCCCACAAGCCGAGGTGTCTCCATTAGCCCGCGGTCGGCCGATTGTCGCCGGTCTTCGATTGCCTCTCACTCGTCTTGATGTCGAGGTGTGCAATCATTATAACATCCCCCCCTGCCAAGGTATTGGCAACTTCTGGAGGGTCATGTATGCCACGAACCACTACAACCGCTCGGAAGTACCTCGGATAACGGTTCGCGACATGGCCGCCCACTTCTACCTCAAGAAGAGTACCAAGGAAGTCAGTGTGGGCTATCATTCATTCTGCCTCCGCCCCAAAAAACAGCACTTTATCCTTCGCATCACCTCCTCCGACAAATTGTGGCACCATTACCCTCTCTATATATCCGGGAAATTCCTCTCCGCGGATCTTCCACCTGAGTTGAACCTCCGTCACCTGGCTTTCCTCCCCAGTGGTGAGTCCCGCTTTTTATCTATCCCCATTGAAATATGTCTTTCGGCACTAATCCAACTTGTTGTTTTGTCTTTTTCAGGTTGGCGGCCCGACTCGATATCACGACCCTACGACGGCATCTTTTCCACGACATTCCGGAAGATTAAGTGATTTGGCGCGGCTTCGGTCGGTGATACTTTCGGCATTGACCACCCCACCGCTTCTCCCTACTCTCGATCCTGAGCTAGCATCCATAGGAAAATACTGGTACCGCCATTTTTCCGTCCCCTCCCCAAAAGAAAAAGCCGTGTCACCTCCCCCCCCGGAAAAAGCGCCCGCCGCCTCTACACACCGCAGAACCCCACGATTTCGCCCGTCACCCGTTAATAAGTCCGTAGCCCCCCTCCGTGCCGGCTCCACGAAGACTTGGGAAGACCAATACTCCCCTCTCATTCCTCTTCCACCTCTTCTCACCCTTTCAAGCATGGGGGCTAATAAAAAGCGAAACTCTTTGATAGCGACTCCGATGAGGGCGTTATCGCCAACGCCCCCGATCCACCATTGTTCCCCATCTCCTCCCCACCTCCAAGCGTCGGGCCATCCGACCACTGGAGAAGGCCCTCCATCTAAGGCCGCTCCCCGCTGCTACGCCTTCTCAAGTGGAACAACGCCGGGAAGGAGGTGGCGCCCCGACCGACAAAGGGGCCGACGAGCCCCATTCCTCTATTTTGTCCCTCCTTCAAGCTCGGAACCGCCCGCCCGTATCAAAGGATTACGCTCTGAAGAACCCGGCGGTGGCTTCTTCCCCTGTTCTTTGGGTCTCACCTCCCCACCGATATGGCATCGCCGAGGGTGGCTCCTTTGAGTCCCACGGACTTCCTTCTACCGCAGTGGGAGAAGGTACTATTTTCTTTACATTTGACCTCTTACTTCTCTCTCTTTTTAAGTGTTCGACTTTTTTGCTATCTTCTTGGATGAGTGCGGATATATCCTTCATGATCCGCGGCCTATTTGGTGCCGGGGCGGATCGATGAACTTTCTTGATAAGGAGATGGCCCTCCTAGCGAGAAGAATTTGGCCGCGGACCTAGACAAAGGTCCGGACCCCAAAACAGAGAGGACCCACAGGCCGCCCATCGGGCGTATATGAACACGGCCGCCCTCGGTAGCGAGTCCCTTCAAGAAAAACAACTGCCGCTCTGGACTCCCTTGCTTTCGGAAGCACCCGGGAAGCTCTTGCAGCAATCCATGCGCGCATGAGGCCGACATGGGCGAGCCGGGACATCTATCGGGCCCGGGCCGAAAGAGGGTGGCCAAGAAGGTCAAGGAGGAGATTGACCGTCTCACCAGGAAGGCGCCTTCTTCCGGAAGCTCCGTCGCCGCCGGCTCCATTATCGAGGCGTTGTGCGGTCGCGGGGACTCGGCTCTGAAGGGAGGGGCGCGCCATGAGCGGGTAGCCGAGGCTATAGACCGCGGGCCGGACCTAATCATAGAAGAAGCGCCCGATTGGGTGATTACGGAAAAATACCGCTCCTTGACTATAGCCTGTTTGTGCCCTGGCTAGGCGTCTCTTGATTTGTGTTGTCCTACTCTTTCCGCTACTTGTTACTGTACTTTTGCTCCCTCCAGTAGGGATGTATATATTATGTTCTGCTCCTTTCTATCTGATTGTTTCTGTTCCTTGTATTTTCTGCTATCTGTGCGTGTGTTTGCCCTTGTAAAAGTTGGCCTCTGTTAACGCATCCCTCCCCACCGGTTGGGGATGTCTGGTTTGTCTGCCCCACGCCCCCATTGGAGCTTCGCGGCTCTCTCTAACTCTGGCAGGCACTCTGCCCGCGGCATGCGGAAGCCTCTTTTCTTCTGCCACTATCTCCGGGGTTCATGGTGACTCCTCTCACCCGACCCGAGAGAGACTTTACCTTAGGGGACAACTCCTTTTTGCCCTTCTAAGGTTTGGACCTCTCGTCCTTGGGGGGCTCGTCCCCCCCCTTCCCTTCACTCTAAGGGGTAATGAAGACTATGAGGACTCACACAATACTAGTTCACCTCAAAAGTGCTACGGTTTTATATATGTACAAATAGCTCATGCAATTTTCAGTCTCTCTCGTTACATTCACTTTCGTGAAATATTTTCAACAACCTTACATTCCACGGCTTCTCCACCGTTGTTCCCTCCACGGTTGTAACTTGTAGGTGCGGTTCCCCTACCCGACCACCACGTGGGCCCTCCCCATCGTCGGGCCCAACTTCCCCTCACCGGCTTTTTGGTCTTTGGGGTCGTCACCTCCGGAGCACCTTGTCTCCCCCACTTCGCGAATCTCCTCACTCTCAACTTTTTGCCGTCTTGCCTCTGCGGCGGCGGTGATATTCCTCCAACGATCGCGTGGCTGTCCCCCTCTTTTCCTCTGCCGCGGGTTCAAGTCTGCGGCCAAAATGCCCCGGTTGACTTATCCTCGACAGCCGTCGTCCCTGGTGGTCGCCGCCACCATCTCGGTTGGTATCCGCGGCCTCTACACCATATGCCAATCGCGAAGGGGTCTCATCGGTGGATGTTAGGTAGGGTTAGTCGTCCGATAGGCCCACAATTACCGACTTAGTTAAATTCGGCCCGGGCCCTTTCACGCCCTCCGGTTTCCTCTTGAGATTGTTGAGTATGGTTTTGTTAGAGGCCTCCGCTTTTCCATTTCAGCCGGGGTTGTATGGGGCTGAGAATCCCTGTTTGAGTGATACATTTGCCAAACCCCTAACCTTTGAACCAGCTGAACTGGGTTCCATTATCCGCGATTATAGCATAGGGGCAACCCAAAAACGGCAAATGATGTTCTCCCACAAAAACTTGATCACCTGCACCTCTTTAACCTGCTGCAGAGCTGTGGCTTCAATCCACTTTGTAAAGTAATCCGTCGCGACCAATAAGAACCTCCTCTTACCACGGGCCATGGGCAGCGGCCCCACTATGTCGAGGGCCCACATCGCGAATGGCCATGGGCTGGACACACTGTGTAGCGGCTCCGCTGGGGCCCATATCAGCTGGGAAAATCTCTGACACTTCTCGCATTTCTTGGAGAACTCCACGCGAGCTCTCTCTTCATGTGAGGCGGAAGTAACCTCGCGTCGACAAGCGGTTATCTTGTCGTCACCGCTGCTGCCGAGTGGCTCCCCAATCCCCCCGTGTAACTTCGGCAGGCACCTCCCGAGCCAGACCCGGACCCAAGCATTTCAACAAAGGTCCCTTGAAATTCCTCCGATATAATTCTCCCCCCACTAAGGTGTATCTCCGAGCCGTCTGTTCCAACCTTCGTCTCTCCCTGGGATCAACATTCTCCCCTCCTGTCAAAAACTGCTTGACGGGCAACATCCACCCTCGTTAAGCTCTCCAGCGTACTCATTACTCCCAACTTTGCTCCTCGTGCTTTCGGTCCGATCTTCTCACCTCTATAGTCCTTCCTTCAGATCCCGGCATGGCGGCGGCCACATATGCCAGGGCATCGGCGTGACGGTTCTCTCCACGGTTCAAATGTACAAACCTAATCTCCGCGAACTTAGACGCTCTACCCCGGAGGACCTCCAAGTATCTCGCCATCCGGGGACACCGTGCTGCGAATCCTCCATTCGCCTGACACACCACCAAATTAGAATCCGAATACACAGTGAGTTCCTTCACCCCCAAGTCCTCTGCCATTCCCATGCCCGCGATTACCGCCTCATACTCTGCCTCATTATTGGATGCCGCGAACCCCAATCTCATCGTCAGCTCTAGCCTGCTATTGTCGGGCGTAACCAATACTACTCTATCCGGCCGCTTTGCATGCGTGGTGACCGAATTCGACAAACACTCTCTCCAACCGTTCCCCTCGTCCCATGGGTCCGCGCTATCATTTTCCTTTGCTCCCTCGTTTTCCAACACCATCTCCTCCCCCCAAGTAGGGTCCTCTGCGGGGAACTCGCCAAGAACTTCGGCCGGGGCACGAGCTTTCTCGGTGTCCCTAGCTTGCTTGGATCTCATAAGCACTTTCGGCATCACGCCCATTTCAACATTCTCCCCAGATTTCTCTGCCCTCAAAGCCCGCTTAAGGGGCAAGTTAAGTGACCACAATCAGCGGTGTGCTTAGCCCGAGTAGGGCTTTAGTTTGGGGCCGAAAATATCAAGGCGATGCTTTCTCCACGCGACTATACCGGTTTCCGCGATCCAACATCGTCTTTGCTCACGAAAGTACACCGTCTTTCTATCTTATCCACTACTTTCGAGCGAGGTGGTGATCTGCGTGTCGGTGACCCTAGATCTGGATACAATTTCTCTCCCTCTTCCGGTCGCGACAACAAGGGGATCTCCCCAAATATCTTTTGAGCCCCCGGAATGCTCGTTCACACTCTGCCGCCCCATGAAAATCCGGCGGAGTTCCTCAACCGGTCGATCTGGCGACTGCATTTGTCAGACGACTTCGATATGAATCTATTTAAAGCTGCAACCCTTCCAGCCAACCGCTGCACCTCCTTCACCGTCTGCGGCGAGGGCATCTCTACCAACGACCTAATCTGCTCTGGGTTTGCCTCTATCCCCCGCCGCGTCACAATATACCGTAGAAATTTCCCTGTGGTTACTCCAAATGTACACTTCTCGGGATTGAGCTTCAAGTTGTGGGTCCGCAGTATTCGGAATGTCTCCTCCAACCCCTCCAAATGCTCCTGCTCCGTCATGCTCTTTTCCACCATATCATCGATGTACACCTCAATGCCTTTGCGAATTTTGCCCTCGAACATCTTCTCCGCCAGGTATGGAACGTGGCCCCTGCATTTTTCAACCCAAACGGCATTCGTGTAGCGATGGATGCCTCCTTCCACTACAAAGGAGGTCTTCTCTGGTCCGGGCCATACATCGCCACCGGTTGTACCCCCATCGATCGTCCATAAATGAGAACCGCGGCTGAACCCGCCCGTCCTACTACCAACTTCGTCAACTCGCGGCATCGGATAACCGTCGCTTTGGGCACTCCAAATTCCGCCTCGTGAAGTCAACACACATCGACCTTGCCATTCTTCTTTGGGACGCGACAATGTTGGATGACCGGTCCATGAATTCCACGCCCCTTATAATTCCCGCATTCTTCAACCCGATAACTTCTTCCCAGTTCCTTCCGGCGTATTTGGGCCTCACACCCCTCATCTTACGTCTTCGCGGCCCGGCGTCCTCCCTCATGTGCGGATGATGACAAAGCGAACTCTGGATCTAAACCCGGTGATATCCTCTATCCCCACGCAAAGGCGTCTTTGTTTCTCACCAAGCATTGTATCGGTTTCTCCCTCCATTCCTCTGCTAAACTTCGCCCTATCGGCGTGAACTTCTCCTCCTCCCCCGGGTTAACCGTCTCTATCTCATCAAAGTTTTTGGATCACCGCGGCTTGTACCCCTCTTCCACGGCCCCATTAATTGTAATTGCTCTGGCGGCCCTCTTCCTAGAGCTTCGCCCGGCTTATCCTCCGTCCGCGGGACATTCTTTTGATTGTATTACGGTGACTATTTTTGGATGCCACCTGATCTCCAGCGGACCTCATATGTGCCCGGGGGGTAGGGAACGAATAACTTGATAGTGCGTCGGCGGACACTGCCCTCATCTCATGTATCCATCTCCTTCCGGGATTGCGTTATCTTTGGGGCTGGAATCGACCACCATAAACCCGCGAGAACAACATCCAGCGGTCCCGCGATTCTTGGGCAACAAGAGTTCCCCATAGGCTCCGCCTTCCATTGAACCCGCATACAAGTTTGTCAGCGGAGGAGGTCGGTTTTCCTCGGGTCGATTCCCATCTCCTCTAGAGCCCGCTGAACGGTAAAATCCGCGCGTGCCGCCCGCGGTCTACCGAAACCCTTTTGACCACATAATTACCCATCGCTCTTGTAATGACCAACGCATCCTCATGCGGTGTGTCCACGGCTTCGGAGGTCCGCCTTGGAGAATGTAATTGTCTCTTCCATTGTCTCCTCTGTAGTATCTCGTCCTCGGTGTGACTCGTTGACTGCTTTGGATACTCGTAGTCCTTCGACCTTGTCTCCGGTGGGCATTATGGCTCGATGCTTCCCGCTGAAAATAACATTTATAGTTCCCAATATTAAGCCCGACGCGCTACCGCTCCCTATTTGGAGGCTCACCCACAAACTCCCTCGGCATCCCTTTCTCCACCAATCTCCGGACTAACCATTTTAAGGCATAACAATCGTTGGTCTCGTGATTGTGCACTTTTGGTAGTCGCGGTATGGCTTGTTAGGCATTTCAGCGGAATGGTTCGCGACCGCTTCATATCCTTGCACATTTTTATCAGCGGCAATATCTCACTCGGCGGTCCGTCGGGGGCCGGTCTCGGTCGTGGTATGGCTTCCTCTCCCTCTGTTCTCTTGAACTACTTCCCTCCCTCTTTCCGGCCTCGGCGGGTTGTCCATGATACCTTTCTTTGCCCCGGTCTTTTCCCCGATCTTACCGCGTTCCCTCTCTTTCTCCCGCGGCGATCTTGTCTTGCCTCCTCTCTTGATTCATACGCATGGTATCTTCATTACCTGATGTACTTTTCTACCAGCGGGTATAATTCATGCAAGTTAAGCAATCTCGTTCTTAGCCACCGTGATGGACCCGGCATCACGGTCGCAGCCCCTTTCAAAAGCGCTATTACCGCCCGTTCTCGTCCAGATTCTCCACCTTTAAGGTCTCGGCCTTGAAGCGACACAGATACTCTCTCACTGACTCCGCGGACCTTTGTCTGACATTGAATAGGGCCGCGATGTCTACTACCCTCCTCTTCTGATGTATAAAATGGTCCACAAATGCCTGTTCTAGCTCTTGGAAATTCGTTATGCTCTTTGAGGGTAATCGATAGTACCAGTCGGAGGCCCCACCCTTAAGGCTAGCCGGGAACATCATGCACCGCAGACCATCATACCTCGCCTCTTGCCAGAGAGGCATCTGCTGTCTGAAGTGATGGATGTGATCTGCCGGGTCCCCCGTGCCGTCATACCTCTCGAACCTCGGCTGGTTGAAGCGTTTTGGTACCTCGGACGTCCATATCGCGTCCGCCAGGGGGTTGCGGTTCAGACCCGCTACCACCTGGCTGGCCGCGCCCGTTTGGGCCCTTGTCTGCTGAAGATTCGCCTCTCTGTCGCTGTTAATCATTTGCTGGACCTGCTCCATTGTTAATCCGGTCACCGGATTGTCCACCAAGACCGGCCCTTGCTCCTCCCCCTCCGCCTTTTCTCTCTCCGCTCCCTCTTCTGTCTCACTCCCCGATTCTTCCTCCCTTCTCTCTTTTTCTCTCCTCAGCTCCTCATTTTCCTCTCTCAGCCTCCCAATTTCTTCTCGCATGAGCCGCGCTTCCTCCTCCGCTCTTTCCTCCTCCCTTCCCTCTCCTTCTTCCACTGCCGCCTCCGGCGTTTGCTCCGTGCCTCTCTTCTTTCGGGGCCTACCCACCGCCTTCTTTGGTGCCATTTCTATCTTGTCGTCCCCACAGACGGCGCCAACTGTTACAACACAAAATAGTAATGGCCTTCTATACTTATATTAGATAATGTTGATGCAGAGTATACTGTTACAACATAAAATAGTAATGGCAATCTCTTCTGTGGACTACGGTTTTCACAATGCTATCTTCCCTCTCCTCCTCACAAGACTCTCCCTCTCTCACTCTTGGCGCCCCTCTTTTTGCTTTTTCCTCCTCCTCTTTTCTTCTCCTCTCTTCTCTTTTATATCCCCTCTCTTCTTATCTCAACCCTCCACCTGTCTTTTCATCTCCTGGTCCACTCCCCTCCATGTGTAGGGTTTCCGTCACCCAGACCACGTCTTTGCCATCCCATCTGGTGCAACGCGCCCCTATCGGTTACGCTAAGTCCGGCCCAAATCCCCATGCTATTCCAGGACGGAATCATGCCACTACAATTACACGAGGAGTAATAGAGGATGTGATTATCAAGGTCTCTAATTTTTATTACCCCATTGATTTTATAGTTCTTGACATTTTACCTACAAATGGAAACCAAATTCCTATCATCTTGGGTAGACCATTCTTAGCTACAGGAGAAGCTTTAATTAATTGTAGGAATGGGAACATGTCTATCACTTTCGGGAATATGAGAATAGATGTACACATATTTACACTATTTAGAAACCCTGACAATGATACGGAAAAGATAGATGATCAATGTGTAGTACACACAATAGCTAATAAATGTTTTAGGAACACTCACCACAAAAATCCATTTTTATCATGTGTATCACAATTAGGCACAAATTATAACAAGGATAGTGTTATACACCAGACTAATGCATTGCTAGATGGAACCCATCCACTAGACACTGGTCAACCTCATGAAAAAATAGAAGACATTCGAGCATCTTTATGTCAAGCTACTTTTAATCGTAGATGTATCAAAGATTTAATTAAGATGGCTTGCCCTCTACTAAAATGTATAGGCCACGCATGGAAAAGAAGGAAGATAAAAAGAGCAAAAATTGGATTACAAACAAGTTTTAAGTCTAGGGAATCTAACTATAAAAGACCCATAAATTTATAAAATTACCTAAGCTAGTTACGGGGGTAACCTTAAGTTTTCCCCTTCTGTGTCGACTGGCGACATTAAACGTAGCGCTTATGGGAGGCAACCCAAGTAGTTTAAATAGATAGTAGCTCATGACAAGGAAATCGAACAAAAAAATAATAATAAAATAAAATAGATGCGAACCTGAACCTGTGTTGAAAATATAAAGCTAAAGAATTTAGTGAGTTAATGATTCTTTAGCTTTTTATATATCTAACTGTGAGTAGTTTTCTCTAAATCCAATTCAAACAATGATAGAGGATTAGGGAAGTCCTAATATAACCAGGATAACTAACCCAATTCATGCATGGAAAAAGAGGGAGAGTCACGATAGATTTTGGAATTCGAGTTCAAATAGGAGTTACAATTTGCTTGTCGTCGAAGAAGTCAGAGCTTTACGATTAGGACTAGTAGAGACGTGGAGCACTTCTAAAACTTCCCCTATAAAGCTATATTTTGTAGCATCTCCTGAATTCACTACTTCAACACTTTTTACATCTCTGTATTCTCTATCCCATCACCACAAAAAGTTCGGGAAGGAGCTTGAAGCATCAAGAGTACGGAGAATTAATCTATTTTTAGTCGTTATGGTATAGTATTGGGAAAAGGGTACGTAGAAGTTAATTTTATTTCCTACTGTCATGGGATTAGTTGTTTTTAATTTCTTAAAATGTCAATAGTTTATGGAGTGAGTGATTAGTTTTTATGAATAAGAATTAAATTGATATGAGCTTTGAAGTGTATGCATGGTGCATATATATGTTAAGTTGTGCTTTAGTAAGGTGGAATTCTTCTCTATTACGGACTAGTTCTTTATTCCTGACTAGTAAGTTAGAATCCTACTTTGTTTTGGATCCCAATCCTAATCAAAGTATAAATATAATCATTTTGGGCCTAAAAATTAAAAAAAAAAAAAAAAGCCCAATCAACTAGGTTTTTATTATATAAAACAAAGAAGGCCCGATACTTTCTTTCACTCATCACCTCCATCATCTTCTTCCAACCTCACTAAACAATATAACAACCCTCCTTCAACTAAAACCAGAAGTTATGGCTTCATCTTCTAGTCTACCCCAGACATGGCACACTTCCTAATCAGCAAGTATTAACTTCGGTCAGTTCACACAATGTTTTAAAATTAAAAATCTGGAACTCTAGATTTCCAAATAGTGGTGTTGGACGTCGTATTCTCCTGATAAGCAATCACCCAATTTTAGAATTCTCTAAATTCTAGAAGCTCTCAATTGCATTTAATAAAGATGGTTTCTATTTTTGTCACTGTTACAATATGGAAGAGAGAAGAACAAGAGGGGTGATCAGGAGGTTTTGGCTATAAAGAAGGAATGGTAGATTGGTTAGGTTAATGGACTACGTTAAGACAACATGGCTTTGGGTTCCTTAGCTCTATTTCGAGTAAATCACAATTGTTATCTACATGCCAGTGCCCTAGTGTGGTCTTAGTCAAACTTCATTACATGTGCAGGCGTGTAGTGACTTTATTCAATTATTCTGGTATCCTTGTTGGCCATTTTTATTGGAAGAGTGTAGGTAGATGAGCTAGTTATTGTAAGTAGGGGTGATAAGAAGGTTTTGAGTATTTGGTTTAAGTTTGCGCTTGAAAAAGATTTAGGAGAAAGAAGGTTCTGAACTGATAGATTTTATATAGAGCAAGTGTTTAAATTTTCAGTCTTGTCCCTGTGGTTTTGTTGTGTCCTCTTACCCCCGTGTCAGACAGTAATGTTTGGCCCATACACATTAACCCATCTCAAGGACAAGTTTGCAAACAGTTGCACATGGCAACTAAATGAAAGATTCATGCAGAACTCTGTTATGGAGAATCCTGTGATAACAATGCCATGAACGGATATTTTTTAAACAAAAATGTGAAAATTGCCGTTGGGATTGTTTCTTTTATTCTAAGGGGACAAATGTCACGAAGATATTGTTTGAGGTTTTTATGATTGTCGAATCGATTATGAGAAGGTGAGTGGCATGGGAAATTGGAGTTGTATTGGGATAATCAATCCGAGCTTATTAACCCATTTTCCTGGTAGAAATTTGGACTCTCGCCGGATTCATTTTTCTTAATAAATATTTTTGATCACTTCGTGTACTTGATTGTCTAATATGACTTTATTTATTTTACTTACGTAGAGACAAATATTGTATTCCGTGCAATAATGAAACTATTGATTTATTATTATTATTAATTATTATTATTATTATTATTCATTGTTTAATTTTTAATTTTTATTTTTCGGTCATGTCATTTGTACATGTGACTCTTACATTCCACTCTAGCACCTTTTCTCTGTGTTTTTAGAGACGTATAACTCTACGGATTGAGCACATGACAAATATTTAGTCGTTGTAGTAATTGTTGATCCTTATAAATCATCACTCTTATTTGTTTTGTTAAGGATATAAATTCTACAGATTTTAGCTGATGTAATTTTGCACGCATTTAAGGTAATATCCTTCCTTCTCTAACTATTTCAATTATGGTAAGCTTTCAGTTATTTTATTTAGTCATTGAGGACAATGCCTAATTTAGTTAGGGGGGTGAGAATTAAAATTTTGCAATATTTTAATTACAATATTTGGAAAGTTTATAGGTGAATTATGGTGATTCTAGGTGAAAAGTATATTTTTATCGTTTAAATTGGCTAATGAAATTGGAAATTATAAGTCATGACCGGATTAGTTAGACTTTTTCACTAAGTTTCTATTACTAGAAATAGATCTCAGCGATAAAAGTCTTAATCTAAAGTAAGTTCATATAATACACCACTAGAGGAATTTCAAATGAAAAGCGGCTTAAACTTCTACCAAACTAGAAGATTAGTACGAGACTTGACCTCGTGAAAACTTGAGCCTTTCAATTTTAATTTCTTGGAGAGTCTTTACGTGAATCTGAGTCCAAAGTTAACTCAACCATTTTTTGTGCTTAAATTAGTTGTGTAGTCTCATTCATTCTTGATTTGGTCAATCACGAGGTGGCATCAACTGAGGAGATAGCCATTAGGTCTTGTAGTCTATTCAAAGCGGAATATCATACTGATAAGTCAAGTAGTGAACCAATTAGCCTTTATCCCACCTAGTATCATGTTACCCACTTTTGATCCTTATATATTAAACCTTTTATTCTTAAACCAATCATCTCAAACCCAACTCCAGATAAGGAGTATATCCCATATTATTAGCCTTATCCATATTTCTGAGGATTTCTAAAGAACTAAAAAGAAAGCTAGAACAAAGAAGATTTTGAAGGAAATTTTATCAAAGTCAAATGAAGAAAATCATTCCTTTGCTCAAAGAAAAAAAATAATAAAAAAAAGAAATATAAATAATTGAGCAAAAGTAGTGATAGAGTTCAAGTGTTGCAGTCTGCAAGTGAAGAAAATTTCCAAGAAGGTCAAAAGCACAAAGTCTTTAGTATATTCTCAGAAATTTTTGAATCCTTTTTACCCTTTTCTTGTTAACCTGTCCTAAGCCCTGTTTTCATACCCAGACTTATCACTAAAGTATGATATGAAGTTTAGAATAGGTGAGAGGATGCTAAAGTGAAGGACCCGACACTTCAAATGTGATTGACATTCTTTCCATGAGACTTTATTTATATATTTGCAAATTTCCGTCTTTCTGACTAAATATGTGGGATGCTCTACTTTTTACTCATTTCCCTGCATATGGAGGTAAAATAGAAAACCTATCTGAGAGAGATTTCCTTGTGAGTGTATGAAATGGTGAGATTTGAAGTCAAAATACTAATCCAAAGGTGAGGTAGAAATTCCGTTGCTTGGAAAAGAGAAAAGAATCAAAATGTTTAAAAATAAATAAGCTCTAGTTAGGATGATTAGTCAGTCTTTTCTATCTTTATGAATAGAACCTTAGCCTAATGTTTTATGATTATGGGTGTGATAAGTAATAACCTTTTGATTTAGACATTTTAACTGAAAAAGTTGTTTTCTCTAGATTTCACCATAGTTCATATGTAAAATTGATTTTGTGGGTATATCAACTGAAAACCCTCACGAGGTTATAACTCGTCCTTTAAGGGTAACTTAAAGGTTTAAGGCCTTGTTGCATATGGTAAATGCAACCGCGATGCCTGCGAAAGTGAGTTCATTTATTATTTAATTAGTATTGTTAGCTTTGAACACTTCTCTAGTATACCACATATTTGCTAAGAGACTAGCAAAATGGTAGTTGGCGGTTGTGATAAGTGCTCAAAAGTAATGATTTATAACCCCAATTATGTGTATGTTAGTCTCTATTTTATAATTAAATATTATAACATATATGACGCAATTTGTGTTTTTACAGGTCAAAGAACCTAAATATAAAATATGGAGGGAAAAGAAGTCAAACAAGTAAAAAAGGACTCACTGGGAATTACAGCTAAAGGCCTAGGGCAAAAACGTCATATTTATCTCTATAAGTGTCAAGCCTAATGGGACTCTAAAAGAGGATAATAATTGAGTTAGAAGAGTCTTCAATCTGATCTCAAAGCCTTAATTTCGACTTCATAGGAAGATGAGATCAACATGGAAAAGAAGTTAGAGTTTCACAAGAATTAGGAAACTGAAAGCTGTCAAAAGCTGCAGCTTGGGAAATAGCCTGCAGGGAAAAGTGGCCCACGTCCAACTTTTGTCCAACCGAATTTAACTTTTCCAAGATTGCTTCTAGAAAGATTACAGAGAGTTTGACACCAAATAAACATAGGATTCGGATCTCTATCCAGACGAGCATGTAAGCCAATATATAAGGCACAAAAACCTCAGTTTACATCATCTAGGAAATTTACTGTTTGCATCTTAGATCTAGAATTAAGAGAGAAAAAAGTTCAGACCTTTTCACCATTAATAGCTATAAAGATTATTCCTTTCCATATTGTGTTCATAGCATAGTATAAGGGGCTAATCTCCTTTCTCTTGGGAGGGGAGATGAAGCCCTTTTCGTATGTTTTAGTTAAGTTCTTCTTCTATCATGTTTTAGTTTAAATCCCTCATTGAGTTTCTTCTTATTCGTCCATTGATCTAACACTCCTGTGGAGGTTAGGAGGTATTAGGATAATTCAAGATTATGTAGAGCCAAATACCACAAACCCTAGATTCTTTTCTTCTAGTTTTTAGTGTTCTAGTGTGATGATTGGATTCTTTATGGCACCTCAATTAGTTGTATGGTTAATGCCACTTGTGAATTTTCCATGGCACCTAGAGTTGTATATTGAATGCCACTTAAAGCACAATTTGGTTAGATAGAAGATATCATTGGAGATTGAAGAAGTATTTGATGGAAAGATAGAAAGCACGTTGAAAGCCACATATTATCATCATGTTTATGAGCATAAGGTTTGTAGGTATGGTGAGTTTCTATTGGTGATTTATATTAAGCATGATAGGTAGATCTATTAGACTAATTCTATGATTTTGGTGGATTCATCTCTCTCAAGATATTCTTTCTCTTGATTCATATTCATATATTTAATTTAGTTTAGTTTATGTATAGTTTAAATCTCAAATCAAATCAACCATATATTAATTATTACTTAGCCACATCTTTTACTTGCATCTATTAGAGTAATTTAGATTAGAAATTTCTATTATCATCAACTAGTTATTTAGAGTAGGATTGATACCTTGCTAACCACTATACTAATCAATATTTAATAGGCTAAGTAAGTTTTGCGAAAGATACGTAACACAAACAACGACACAAATAAATACGTGTTGCGTGCATTTTCACTAGTATAATTTTTTATTTTATTTTATTTTGTTTAACTTGGTGCAAGTTAGGGTTTATGTTAAACTTTTTGTTGAAACTGTTTCAGGTATATGTGACATTATGTTGTACATTGGTGGCATCAGCAGTTGGTGTTTATCTACATTTGTTGATGAAAATTGGAGGGTTATTGACAATGATTGAATGTATGGGTAGTATGATTTGGTTACTTTCAACACCACCTTATGAAGAGGTATTATTATTAGTCTAAGTTTTTCTTATGTGTTTGTTGTATTTGGTATTTGGTATTGAGGTTATGGGTGTTAATTAATTATGGTTTTTTGGTGATTAAAAAGAAGAAGAGACTTTCTCTAATGATGACAGCTGGTTTATTTTAAGGCACATCGATTGGTCCTTTAATTGACTTGGTCATTAATGTTGACACAAGGTGTGTAAATAAATATATTGGAATGTTATGCTACGTTTCCAATATCCATTTCAACTTTTTGTCAAACTCGATTCATTAATTAGTGTTTATTAGCTCTTCCAAAATCAGTATTGTGGTTAGTTATCGTCTCTCTTTTCGATTTTGAACTTGTTCGTACTAAAAAGTTTTCATTTTTTCCATTTTATGCAATTTTTCTTTCAGGAGCAGAGGAATTTCAATCGATTTTGCTTAGGATTTCATGCGTTCACACCTACTCTACCTTTCTTAGACGACAATATCTACTTAAATCGAGAAAGGTATGGGGTTTTCATATGATTTTGTTAGGAAATTCACAATTATCTTTTATTAGTTAGTTGAATTCTCATAGGGTCTTCTATTTAGGATGGGTGAACTTGTCTTTGTTTTTCTAATGTATGCAATGCATTATGCATCCCATGATAGAAATACACAAGATCAATATATTTTATCTACTCAATTGCTGAATTGCTTGTGTGACTGAAGTTTTAGTTGCTTTATTCGTGAGGAAAAAAATATTTGTTTATGGAATTCTTGTTCCCTCTATTTTGTCTTTGGTTGCCTTTTTGCATTTTATGAGTTTGGATGTCGTTGACGAACATGGAAGCAAAGCTCTTCATGTTTTGCATCTAGTGCACTCTCTGTACAGAGATTTCAAACATATATTCTTCGACTTTTGTTTTTCTGTTCGCTGTTTTTTTCTGGTAAATTTTGGTAATATATGGTGGTTTTTTAAACTAATGTATGGTAGCACAATGACAATTTTGGGTTTGCATTTTTGAACTGTTTCTTGGTGGCAAAATGGTTGGTATATTTTTTATTGGAATACATATTAATAATACCATTGTTTATGTACCAAAATAGAATGAGAATGTCCAGGAGATAGAGAAGTAGAGGTAGACTAGTGTTGTATATGTAGAAAAACTAGAATGGAATTGAAGAAGAAAAGAGGAATTGGGAAAAAAAGATGCTAACAAATAAACAATTCTTGTTTGTTATCCATAGCTTCGAAATTTCTTTGAGATTGTTTGATAAACTGTATACATAGTAAAATTATTACAGCTTGTCTTGATCAAGTGATTTGCTCAAACTATTGAAGTGAAGGTGTCAAAATCAAACTTGTTCATTTGTATGGTTGGTCTCTTTTTCCCTTTCCTCCCCTTTTCTTTTATCAATTTCAGTTTGTGCTTGGTAATAGCCCTTCCTCTCCCCAGTTTCCCGTCTTTCGCTACTCTTTTATTAACTTCTTAAATGTATGATTAGTATTATACAGAGCATTTATCTATTGTAAGCATGTAAGTTTTAGGATTGTATTTTGGTTAAGGATCTCACTGAATTTAGCTTATGCAATACAATCTTTGTTCTATGGTTAATTAAGGATCTCCTGTAAAACCCCATATTTTTGGGCCTTGGGCTAAAAAGGGGTTTGTGGGCTGAGAAATAGAAGACGAGAGAAGTCTCGGGGCTCCTTTTCTCAGGATCGATCTTAGTTTGGTACTCAAGTGATCTGCCATTTCTCAATCCTTCGTTTATGGGTGTATTTGGAATATGTAGGGTTAGATGGTTTTGTTAAGATTGTTTTGGCAAGGAGGTGGAGATGTATGTATGTTAGTTGCATTGTATAAGTCGTGCATTATGGTCTTTTGGATGTTGTTTGTATATTTATAGTTTTCTTCTTCTGCAAGGATTGGTTACTTGACTTAACTAACATTGGTCGAGATGGTTAAGTAGCTGGTTCTACGAATCAGTATATCTTTTAGTAGTTGGGTTTATGATTGAGGTATGAGGTTTTATATTTAGTTTGGATGTATTCTTATTAAATTTTCAGGTTAGGACATGTTTTATATTTATTAAATGTCCAAAATACAGAGAATACTTTGCCGAAAATTTTCCAGATAAGCTAAGCCACGTGTCATAGGTTTGAGTTTTGGGGTGTTACATCCCCCTTGTCCAACTTTAACAAATGTTGCTATCTGACTTTGTACAACCCTATTTTCTTATTCACTAAAGCTTAGAAGCACTTGTTATATGGATTTTATTTGTTTTGCAGTTCTCTTTACTGGAATAATCATTAAAGCCAGGTAAATGATTTTTTTGTCATTCACTTTATCTTTTGCATTTTTAAGATTTGGTGGTATCAACAATGGTCGCTAGGTATTCGATAAAGATGGCCTACTATTGTAGTGTGGTAGCTGCCCAAGCCTTGTTTTGATCTTTTAGTTCCTCAGATTTTATTTTTTATTTCTTATATTTTTAACTTTTATTTGCAGATCAAGAAGCTTTCTAGCCAGCAAGAAGACTTCCACTTCGGATAGATGCCAAAGCTCGTAGTTTGTTCGGTGTCTCTAAGAATGTCTTTCTAACTATGATGAAGAATAATCACTAGTGTTTGACGTGAATGTGACTTGGTCACAATTCTTTCTTAATCCATTCATTTGTATATTATTAAGTACTTATGGATTACCTAAGTCTTATGTCTATGTTTGTTATTGGAATGTTCAACGGAGTTAGCATTTATGAATGTTATTTGAATTTTAATGGATTATATTTTAGGTGTATATTTGTTGTAGGTCCAATTCAATGTGAAATGTCTGTTTTCAAATATATACAGGTTTTTTTTTTTGAAAAAAATTATAACATTTATAATGGTTTTGCCAGAACTGTCACAAAAGATACATTTTTTGTGACGGTTTTTGAGCAATTGTCACCGTTGTATGTGGTGGAGATAGGATAGTCTAGAACAAATATTAGTGACGGTTTTGGAAAAAAAATAAATGACCCCCATCTGTCACGGTTTTTGAAAAAAAAAAACAGTGACAAAAGACTTTTTGTCATTGTTTTTAACAGTGATATAAAACCTTTTTTCTTATAGTGATATTTCGCTCTATGCTCAAAGCTAGTAACAGATATACCCAACATATGTAACAGATGAATTAGCTCATGGAGTTATAGGTGTCATAAATAATTGAAATAACTACAAAGAAATTCTACCTAAGTTCAGACTTATTCAAAAGAAGAGTAGGCGAAACTCCAGTCAAATTGTTTATCAACGGAATGATAGCTCTTTCAAATTGTTTTTTTTTAATCATTCATTTCTTACAAATTCAATAAATTTAATTGACTAAAACTCCTCAATCACTTAATAATTCACCCCACAACAACAATGAAATATTCACAAAGCAATTTTTCAATACACCACCATATCATAAACAAACCCTCAGCAACTCCAATAAATTTCATGAGAAAGATGCATCATCCCAATATACTAATTAAAAAAAAACAACTTTTTTGAATAAAGGAAACAAACCAGTGAAATTGAAGCTAGCAGAATTTGTTAGCTTTGGCGGAATTTGTTAGAAGTTGCTGTAGAGATGAAATTGTTATCTTTGGTGGAACTTGTTGTATATGACGGCGAGTTCTTGGTTTTGACCAAATAAAAACCGAAAGAGAGAAAATTAGAAAAGAGTAAAAATTTTGGGCGGAAGGTATTCCTGCATTGGACTGGGATTTCAGGGAAAATTTTCTTGACAAGCATGGTCGGTTGATTTTTTGTTTGACGGTTATGGAACATCAATTTCATAAAAAGCCCGTCAAAGATATTCTTGATGATTAGTACCAGTCAATTCCTACCCGGGATAGGAGTAAAAAAAAACCATGTTTAATTTCACCTAGTGAGCACCTGTAAAAGAAAGTTAAACGATACAAATATGCAGAATTAAAATGCAGACGCAACTCCTATGTGAGTTCCATCCATTATGAAGATAACAGGAATTAAATATCGCTTGGGACATAAGCGGACTCTAATAGGAAATTATAAATATTACCATATGTAGTTGTGCTAATCAGGCATTATCCTCCCTTTGTTCCTCACTTGTGAAATGAGGCTCCTTCAAGTCTTGGCTATCTATGAGTATCTTCCATGCCTTCCTTTTGTTGTCATATACCCTAGCTAACCTATTTAGTGCAATTTGGTCGGACGGGGTATATGGGGCTACTAGGTGAGGCTGAGTGCGCCAACCTGGCCAAACCATAGCACGTAGAGAACGGACTATAGCATTGGTCGTGCGCATAGTGTCAACCTTAACCCAATCAGTGAAGCATGCACAGAATTTTGGGAAAAAGAACGTCATGATATGAGTGACTGTTACTGGCATAAGAAGGAACCTATGCCTTACAGTCTGTGCTCTGGCTAGACTAGTTACCATGGTTTTGGATATATCGTAAAACCAACGTCCTTCAGCTAAAGCAAGGAAAGTGTTGCAAGCGGTCGAATCCGCAAAAGTGAAGTGCCAATCTCCTAGGACATTTAACCTAAGGAAAAGCATTGCAAGGCCCGTATTAAAGGCCATGCTTCCTAAGGCTACGTTACGTTGGCCTTGTTCTTCAACTTGAAAAATACCCGCGCCATAGGTCTCATGTAAGTGTACCCCAGTCATAATGGTTTGCATTATCATCAATATAATTAGCATGGGTGTGTTGTGCAGTGATAGGAATTCCTAATGAAAAAGATATTAAGTACTTAGTCAATTCAAAGGGTTCATCATCTAACATGACTCTTATTTCTTGTTCTCCATTGGAGCATAAAAAAGAAAGTAACATGCTCATAAAAATACGTAGTAAGTGCAGGAGAATAAGTTTGATCAGGTCTTACCAGTAGGGTGAACAATTCGTGCTCCATCATCCTCTTGTTAAAGTGGAACCCATAATTTTCATTAAGGAATAGATCCTCAAAAGACTGTCTCGGTATAATTTTTGGAGTACTCATAGCAACCAAGAAATGAAAAGAACTACTGGAAGTGTTAGAAAAAGAACCTAGAAGTCCGAGCCTGAAAGGTTGCAGTGAGGGCTCGGACGCGCTCTGAATTTGCCTTTAGAGGGCGCAGGGCGTGCTTAAGAAAAGACTTATAAGAGTTATATAAGGGCGGGTCACGCTCTATTTGTTCATGGGGAGGGCGCGGGCGCGCTCTGATATGCAGCGATGTGTTTAAGGTTTATAGTAATGAAACTACATGCTTATGTCTTGTATTTATAGTGTTTGGTTGCTAAACATATTTTTAGGAATAGTTTCCGACACATGAATTCTATTTCAGTTTTTTGGAATTTATATTTATGATTAGCTTCTGAAATTCAGTGAAATAGTGATATGCCCGAAATATAAGGTTCCCAATTACATTATGGATCCCAATTTAATCAAACAAGGCCCATGGGTGATATATTGTGGGATTTCTATATAAGATTAACTTATGAAATTCCGCAAAATATTGGAATTCCTTAAAATATCAGGTACCTAATTACATTATGGATCCCCTGTGAATAAATCAAGGACCAATTGGTCTTATATTTTGGCCCAAGACTACTAGAAATGTGATTAAAGCATGCAATTTTGTACGTGCACATACATTGTAATAAATTTGAATATACCACCCCAAACAATTTGAGAGGGGGGGGGGGTTCATGAAATAGTTCAATAAAATACCTAAACATGTTGATACAGCAAAGAAACTATATGGTAAAGAATATATGATTAATCATGCACTAAATTTAACGATATGTGCATAGTAGAGCAATCACATAAACAAATAATTTTTGGCAGAAGAAAGAAGAGACTCAACCCGCATTTAGTTAGAAAAGTATCACAGGTGCTTATAGAGGCAATACAACAAGCGGGTCAAGCGGCGACAATTCTAGATTGGAGACTCCGTGCTCTGCTGGGAGAAAGACGGGAAACTGGGTCCAAATTGGGAAGGACCCTACACCATGGTGGAAGACTGAATTTTTTTTATAATTGAATGTAATGAAGGTACAGAGCAATGTAATGGAGATCCAGAGCAAAGGACTAGAGCTGTTTGTAAATATATAATACTACGGCACTTTTGTGACAAGAAGTTTGCTTACTATGTATGATTTCTTAGTCAGACTATGGACCGTTGAATGTGAGGAGCACTACAGAGTTAAGGCCGAGTTGGGGGCAAGAGGAGTAGCCCCAACAAGCCCCATGGCCCGATAGAGGAGCCCTTCGCGGACGGGGAGTATAACTACACCTGGGGCACAGAGAGTGGTCCACATTAGGCTGCTCCACCCATCAGAAGGAGAGGCAATGGAGGGGACGAGCCCGTCTCTGACACAAAGACCAGATTGAGCATGGGGTAAGATGAGTTGCCCCAGCAACCAGCAAGGCCTGGTTGAGGCCACGGAGTGGGATGAGCCCTTTGTGGACGAGAAATACCCGAGACACATGGGACAAAGAGAGTGGTCCACATTAGGCTGCTCCACCCATCAGGGTAGACGCAACAGAGGGGACGAGCCCTTCGCTGACACTAGCACCAGAGGGAGCCTAGAGCAAGATGAATTGCGCCAGCAGGCGTCATGGCCTGATTGAGCCCGCAGAGTAGGACAAGCCCTTCACAGACGAGATACAAACAACACATGGGGCAAAGAAATTTGCCTTCATCAGGTGGCACCGCCAATCAAAGAAAGGGATAGCAGAAAGGATGAGCCTTTCACTGACACAACGCCAAAGTCAAGCCTGGGGCAAGCTAAGTTGCCCCCAACAGGCTTTCTGAGACAATAGAGCCCGCAGAGTGGGATAAACCCTTCGTGGAAAAGAGATACAAATGACACATGGGGCAAAGAGAGCTGATAAGAGCCCAAAACTATAGTTTTAACCCTTTAACAAGATTACTTTTTGACCAATTATGTGATTAATAAGTAAGAGTTAGTACTATTATCGTGCTTTTGTGTATTTCTGGCATTGGAGTCAATTATGTGCAGAAATGCAACCCTTTTGCGAGATAAAGGAGCAAAGGTTGGCTGCTAAGAAGTTATATGATTAAAGGCCAAGATTCAAGGAGAAAAAGCCTTTTTAAAGCCCGATCAAAGCTGAAAAGTCAAAGTCAACGCGGGCAAAAATAACGTATAAAAGTCAGCAGAACTTCCGAAGGCCATATCTTTGGACTCAAATCTTGGAATTGGGCCTACCATATGTCAAAACAACCGGCTCAGAAACCCCTTTGTGGACTGAAATAATGAGATTTTGGGCTCGATTTTTCGGCCCAAAACATGGCTCCTAAGCCCATGCACAAAATTATGGATCTAGTCTCTTCTATATTCTATATAAAGAGACTAAGACTTAGCTCTTAAAAAAATTAGTTAATTGATAAACGTAAAATGGTGAGTATTCCTACGAAATGAACTACGAATCCACAACGTAAGTAAACTAAACTATTTACTGATGCTCTCTTAGTTTATCAAATCTTTATTCTACTCTCAATCCTATGAGGTATAGTGGGGTAGACAAGTTCGTTCCACTCCTAGTGCTTTAGCATGGATGTTTTCTAATCTAACTAGTCGTTTTTAAGTCTATGAGAGTTTTACGAAGGGAATTATACTACGATGCAACTACCCACAAGATGCAACTAGTCGCTTATCAGTCAACTAAGGGAATGTTACGTTGATTCTATGATAAGGAGTTAGAGGGGGATTGATTCCACCTTAACTCAACTTAATCCACTAACGCGACGAATCGTCGTAATCCGAATTGAATCTTGCCGAAGAACAATTGGTTATTCCTAATCCCTAATTATACATGGCATTTCTACCAATTCATAACTAGCATGTGAACAATTAAACCCATTCTCATGGTGAACTAATCATTTCTAGAGTGGAATAGAAAATACGGCGACTTTTACGATAATCGAATCAAGCTTTCATCAAGGCTTCACAACCCCTCTAATGGAGGTTTAGCCTTGAATCATTCATAATCATTTCCATTTATATTAAAACTAAACATAATATAAAGCATTGAAATTTATTTAATTAAACAATAATGAAATCTAATTTAATGACTAAATTGAACTAAGGACATGAATTGAAATTAGATCTAGAATTGGAATTGACAAAAATCGAAATGGATAAAGAATACTACTTTATTGATCTAATCAAATGAAGAACAAGATTCAAAGGTTTAATCTAATAAGGGATTTGAAACTAAATTAAACTTAATTAATCTAATGAAAACTAGATCTAGAATTAAGGTTTAATGGAGGCTAACTAATCTAATTTATTTTCTAACCTAACTATCTACCTTTAACAAAGACTTAAGCTTTTGTTCTTATACATTCAGATCCAAAATTCGTGCATGGGCTTGGAGCCAGGGTTTGGGCCAGAGAATCAGGCCCAAAACCCAATTCTTTCGGTCCAAAAAGGCCTCTTCAGCTGCAGTTGACTTCCACAGACTTTTCGTCCACTTCTGCTCCTCTGATTGGGTCAAGGCTTGGACCATTGCAAAGCTCTTTCCGATCCGGTCGTTTTGACATAAGGTATGCCCAATTCCGAGGTCTGAGTCCAAAGATACGGCTTTCGGAAGTTCTGCTGACTTTTGCTCCTGTATCTCGCTAAAGTGGTACATTTCTGCACATAATGGACTTTGAAGCCTGAAATGCATAAAAACGCGCGTCGGTGTTAACTCTTACTTATTATTCACATAATTGGTCTAACAAAGATGATTATTAAGGGGTTAAAACTACAGTTTTGGGCTCTTATCAAACCACCCCTTAAACAAAGATTTTGCTTGTCCTCAAGCAAAGATGAGAAATTAGAATAAGTGACCAAAAATGGAGTTCTACCTAATCTCGTTTATTTGAGTGCGCGTTGCATTGACCATATGCAACAAGGCCTTAAACCACTAGGAATTCCCTAGTGGACGAAGTTATAGCCTTCGTGAGAGTTTTCCAAAGAAGGTACTCACAAACTTCATCTATACTACAACGACTAAGAAAATAAAACTATTGTTTCCTTATTCATGCTCAACTATCTATACATCTCTCTAGCAATTACATAAGAATAACCAGTCAAAACCCTAAGTTAATATATGCATAATAATCAATCATCTACAATAAACATATATACAATGAGTAGTACTATCAAATGTTTAGCGGTTTGTTTGTTTTAGAACTTCGAATAAGCGTCCTTAAGTAGGTTCTCACAATAATAGTCAAGAAACAACACTCTGATTTTTGCACTCAAGTTTAAGCTACTCCATTAATACAGGTGGGCACACTTTACCTTACAATCTCAATGACAACAAGGAAGCGGGGTCAATCAAACACATCTGCCACTTACTATCACACTAACATATTCCTAATTGAGCTAGAGGTCTTTATTAGGTGTTACGAGGATTAGGAGATGGTTTAAGAAGGAAGGAAATGGATATTCAAAAGGACAAGTCCGAGATAATAGAGTCTTCAGATATGTGTAACTTAGAGAAAAACCTTGTTATTTTCTTTTTGCTTCTATACTTTGTTTCCATCCTTAGCCATATTTTTTTTTCTTTTCTTTGGCTTTTGACTCCTTTTTTCCTTCTATTTTTTTTTTGGAGTTTTTATTTTATTTCTATTTTTCTTTTCTTTGGATGGAAACTTCTTTTCTTTATTTTCCTGAAGCAAGTAACAATTTTTGTTTACACAGGTTTTCTCTTCTTCTTTCTTCACTCATTCTATTCTCGGACTTATTCTAAATTGGGTAGGTTGATTTTTTTTTTTTTTTTTTTATTTTTTTTGTTTTGTAACAGGGGTAAAGGAATTGTGGTGTATGGAAGGCTAAAGAAAAGGCTCAGAGTGGCGACTAGCGGAAAATAATTCATAGGTTTGAATTTCTGGCTATATCGATCCAAAGAAATGGCCTAAATTCTCACTTAGGATATGGTTTAGTGATCAAGCAAGTGGGCGTGTGATTTCTCTATCCGGATTTTACTTCTCCCTTGTGTCATTTCTCAAATGTTTAGCTTCATATAAGGCTTTAGGCTATATTCTCACAGGATTTGTAGAATAAGTACTCTAGCCTAGATTTGAAAACTTCTTGCTAACAATCATAGATACTCATGTAATATATTTATAGATAGATGCAAAGATTATTACCTACGATTAACCTAAGTTTCTAACAATTATTACGATGCAACAGCGACTATGTGAGACTTCTAGATTGTTAAGAGCATGGAGAAAGAAAACAATACCAATATTCCTAAGTGTATAGCATAAACTTATTTATTTATATTTTTAAATTTTTGAAATTTTAACTAGAAAACAAATGCATATTATATATATCTATATCCTAACAGATGTCTTAATTACACGTGATTCTATGCCCCCCAAACAAGAAGCATGCTTTGTCCTCAAAGCATTGTAAATAAAGAGGGTAAGAAAAATACCATTGAAGCGCTGCGGAAATTCAGAAACATCCGCAAAACAATGTTAGAAACGTACTAATATAGGAAATAAAAACCGACGCGAACTCTATAAAGAGTTCCACCCATTATGGGGTTAACTTAATTAAATTGCTTGGGACATAAGCGGACACTAACAGAAAATAAAACTTACCTCCACTCCCGTTGTTATTAGGTCATCTTAGCTATCCTCTACTTCTATAAAGAAGTCGCGGTTCCTTCAGCGTCTGCCATGCTATGATAATTTGCCGGGCTTCACGCCATTTATCATCTATGGTTGCTAACCTATTAAGTGCCACTTGGTCCGATGGGGTGTAGGTGCAACCTTGTGAGGTTGTATCCGCCACCCATGCCAAGTCATTGCACGGGAAAGATCGAATAATACTATTGGTGGGTCGCACCGTGTCTACCTTAATCCAATCCGCGGAAACGTGTACAAAAAAACAGGAAAGAAACATAGCATAATACGTGAAATTAAAACAGGCATAAGAAGGTACTTATGCCTCATGGTATAGGCTCGTGCTAAACTAGACATCAAAGTCCTGGGAAGGTCATAGAACCCGGCCCCATTGGCTAAAGCAAGGAAAAACGCTGCAAGTGGCGTCCATTCACGTAAGAAAAACGCCATTCCCCTAAAATGTTTAGCATAATCCAAAACATAACAGTTCCTATGTTCATGGACAAATGGCTACCAAGGGCAACGTTATAGTCCCCTTGGTCCTCAATCTGGAAAATGCCTGCCCCATAAGCCTCGTGCAAAGACTCATAAGTGTAGACATGCATATTATCGAATCCAATAGCACCATGGGTCTTGTATCTCACCGGCATAGCAAGTCCAAGAACAAATGCTAGCAAGAACCTCGTAATCTCCATTGGTTCATTGTCAATGTTGATGGAGAACACTTGTTCTCCATCCGGTCTCTCAAAGAAAATGCAGTTATTATAAAAATAAGATGCAAGTCTTTGGAGAATAAAGTTCAGCCGGTCTTACCATAAGAGGTTCCCAACCAACATATGTGATCACCTCACAAAACCAAGCACCGTAAGTAGTGCTTTGGAACAAATCTTCGAAAGACTGTTCCGTATCAATATTGGAGATGTCATCTCAAAATTACGCTTTGGAATAGCTGCGAATGATTCGGGTACTACACGCCGAAAAACGGAAATTTTCTAGTCCGGAGAAGTCAGGCGGCTGGCGCTTAACTTAGAGGCGCGCTTTTTGTATTTTGGAATTCCAAGTAACTTAGCGCTGGTCGTCGACTCGACGCTAGGCCAGCTCGACCAAATTTTTCTCGACAGAATTGTAGGCGCTGAGCGCCAACTAGAAGGCGCCACCCGAAGCTGCGTAGAATGCGAAAATGAAGTCGAAACGTGGGAATCGCGGGTTTGAAGGGTGAGTGATGGAGTTTAGGTGTAGTGTGAGTTGTGAGGATAGATTGTATCAAGTTTATATAGGCTTAAAGTTGCTAGAATGGATCGGAAAGTTGCCAAAACTAATTTCGCAGTTTCCGAAATCCTAAAATTTCCAAACTTCAAAACGGAAACAACTCATCTCCGGATTCTAATTCAAACCCAAAGATCTCTTATTTGGATTTTATGACTGAATGTACCTATTTAATCTAGATTTCATCCTACAATGATTCTCAATCACGATATGCCTAAACTACCATATTTTCACCTTTTATCCATGATGAAATTCTAACACTAGGGTTTTATAAAAAAAATACAGAAGCGAAATAATCAAACCACCCCCAAACAAGTTTGGAAGGTGTGGTCAATATGAAATAAGCACACAATATGAAAATAAACCCTTGTATTATAATTTCATTCGAGTATTACTACAAACTTCAAATTAACAAATAAAAGTTACATTGCAATAAAGACAACAAAAGTAAATAAAACAACAACTACTAAAACATAAATAACATGACTATCACTCCTCATCCTCTCTAAACACCTCGCCATCGGTGGCGAGGGCCTGAACTTCAGTGGTGGCTCCCCGGCTCCGTAAGGTCGGCCAGCCGGTCCTCCTCCCGTCGACGCAGCTCATGCCTAGCAGCTGTGTCCTCGAGGCGTAGTCCGTCGAGGTGGGAAGCGTGCTAGCATATCCACTCTAAACCGGCGCTGGGCTTCCATCTCAGCCCCTGCTTCCCCCATCTCATCCTCCCTCACGGGTGCGGAGCTCGAAGTTGTGGTGAATGGTGGCCTGTCGAGTCCGGAGGTCTGCACAGAGAGTGTTGAGTGAACGCATGCCCCTATGTAGCATAGTCATGCGCTCAGCATCAGACCAACACCTCTGGAAGGCATCCGTATCAAAGCAGGTGCCATCCTCCTCATCCTCCTCCGACTCATCCTCATCTACCCTCTGCTCCTCCTCCTCAGCCTGTTCCCTATCCTCGGGCAATTTCCAGACTTGTTGGACACACTCCCTATAGATACGCGGGTTCCCGCGGGGGTAATGTAAATCCTCTCGGAGGCGGAGTTGCCTTCATCTTCAACATGATCTTAGTGATAAGCACGGGAAGAGGTGCCAACGACCGTCCAACCTCCCCGATCATCATGTTCACAAAAAACTCCGTGATACAGAAATCGTTCTTCCGCTCCCCGGAGTATCCATAGGACGTGGAGGCAGGTCAGACCGATGTCACTGACCTTGTCCTTGCCTAGGACATTCCGACCAATCCACTGGGCTGTAGCCAGTTGGTTGGTCCTCAGAGAAGCCTGGCGCACACAATGGGAGTTTGGATTGTAGCTCCCATTGATGACAGTAACGCCCATCAACGGCTCAACCCCGTCAAACTGGGGCTCCTGTAAAACGGCATCCAGATTGATTCTAGGCGGAATGCCTAGAATCTCAGCCAACAGCCCCGTAGTCAACTCCCTCCTCTTCTTCTTCACCAAAACAAAAATCCGACTCCCCTCCAACTCCCGGGTGTTGTAGAACCGTCTGACCAAGTCTTCATGGTAGAAGTCTTCGGTCGAGTACCAGAGACTATTCCAGTCTCTACTAGCCATTTCGTCACCGTAAAACGGCGCTAAAATGGTCGGGCGAAAAATCTGCTCCGGTATAATACGGCGTTGAGCCATTTAGAGTTTGATTACGGTTTGGGGTTTGTAGAGGGTGTGGTAGTGGTGGTTTTACTTGACCGACTTGAAGAACAGTGGAGGTGGTGGAGTGGTGGCGGCAGCACCAATTGGTTTGATTTTTCGGTGGTTTTTCGAGTTTTAAATTGGTGGAGTTTGTTTTGATTGGTGTTTGCAAACAAAAATGGGTTGGGATATGATTTTTGGCGTGGGTTTATGGTATTATTTTTAATTTTTATTTTCTAGGTTTGGAGGTTTGTTAATGGCGGTGGAAGATGAAAGAGATGAACTGTTGCGTGAGAATGTAAGAGCTGAAAGCCAAGCTCTCCATGGGCGGGTAGCGAAGTTGGGCCCAAGCCCAAAATCAAAATTTTCGATTTTTTCGATTTTTGCGAATTTCAAATCAAAATTCCCGCCGTTACCGGGTCCGATATTTGCGAATGAGATATGGAAATGATCGGAGAGAATTTCCTATCCAATGATCCATAAAACACTCTATTCCGACTTCGGATGACATATGAGATAGTGGAAAACGCCTCAAAGTCGTGCATGACGTAAGTTATCTTGAACGAATGAACTCTAAATTAATAGATCATGTCAATCCGAATCGTAATACAATAAAACGCCTAAGCAACTCTAGTGGGACATAAAACATTTAGTATGCGAAACATTTAACACCCCACCCCCAAACAAATTTTTACAAGAATTTTAGAAAATTTGTTTTAGCGATGGTCTTTTAAAGTCGATTCGAGACTTCCTAGATTACTATGTTTATTTTCTTTTTTATTTTTTATTTTAGTTTTAGAAGGAAAAACAATAAGCAATAAAGACATAATTCACACCATAGAGAAACATGACTCAAAAATCCGAGAAAACATGCAAGAGTGGAAAACGTGAATTATGTGAACCGTGGACTTAGGATCCGGTACTTACAGCCACACACTCCATAGGGAGGGCCCGGTTACCTTAATGGTGCACTCACCAATATATTGGAATGAAAGGGAATGCACCAACACAGAAATTTGAGTCGTTTATAGTCAGATACTCAAGACTTTGTCTAAAACATATGTATGAACATGCAGTTGATCATATATCAACAACCGAAATAGTTGTGGATCATTCCATAAATAAATATCACAGCAAACATATCCAAATACAATGAAACACCAAGATTTCCTACGACTCAGCCTAGTGGAATCCAAACGAAGTTGGGTAACCTTATTGTGTAACCTATCATGCACCTTCTTTTTCATTTTTGAATGAGTGGGTGTTCTAGTAAATGAGTGTGGAAAAGTGAATGGTTGTGGAGAATATGGTAGATATGGATAAGTTCTAGAAAGACAGCCGCATACATGATGAGGATGTGGTTTTAGCACTGAACTCATTCATTGTGTGTGTAGGACCTGCCTCAATTCTGAAAATGAAGGTGTCACAAAGTTTGTCCTTCCAAGTATCCGTTTGCTAGGAGGATTTAAAAAATTATAGAGCCTGAAGAAAAAAATGATCGAGTGCAAACTTCGGGTTCCTTTGAAAGGGTGGAAGGAGGGGCATCGAGGTGGTTGTTGTGCAAGTTAGTTCTTGATAGGGTGAATTGTCACCTACTCGAAGAAACTCATCAATTCCTTATCTAGATTGGTCATATCCACATTACTATGGTAGTCCTCTACATCTTTGAGAAAGTCATCTATCCCATCCTCGTCAATAACATGTGTATCGACTAGTGTAGGAATGAAAATATTGAGTCCGACTTTCCAAAGGAAAGAATTTTGGGCATATGACTATCGGGGAACGTGTTGTTGAAATAATCTCGAGCAAAGCTCGATCATGCTAACCTCTCCATCCATAGACGAATCGGGTAATCGCTGTGTCCTTGTTTTAAAAACATTGACTTCAACAAAGAAGATGGCCAAAAAGACATGGACATTGAACCATCACGGCAATTAATGAGCGCATTGGCAGTTGCCAAGAAAGGGCGCTAAAAATGATCCTAAAGTCGATTAGCGACTTATTGATCGAGGACTACAAAATCAGCCGGATAGTAGAAATCCACGAACTTTTACCAACACATTTTCGACTACACCCTTAGGATACTTAATAGACCGATCGACTAATTGCAACGTCATTTTAGTGGGTTGCATCTTGTCTAGACCTATTTGTCTATACAAATAAAATGGGAGTAAGTTAACACTAGCCCCGTGTCTAATAACGCTTGTGTCGTCAGATAGGAATCTCCTAAGGTGCATTGTACGATGGGGCGACCGGGGTCCTTGTACTTAACAATTCCATTATGTTCAGATAAGGTTGGGAATTGTTCGTAAAAAGGCGTTTTGGTATATTGGTCTTCTTCGCCTAGTAGTACACAATTCCTTAAGAAACTTAGCATGGTGTGGTAGCTTTTTATAGCTTCGAGGAAAGGAAGGTTTATAGTTAGATTCTTGAAAACGTCCCTAATCTCCTCGTAATTTGTATCCCTAGTTAACATGGCTAATTTTTGTGGAAACGGTGGTTTCGTCTATATTTAGCAATGGTATCGGTGGATGTTTAACCGTGGCTTTCTGTTTCTTAGGTTGTGTTGTAACCCGTACCTCTACGATGGTAGGCTCTTCAGTTTCTATTTCAAGATCTAGTAATATAGCGGTGTAGGGAGACTCTTGGTGGGGTAACTATAGGCATAGTTACTTTGTTATCAACCACTCTGCGGAAGCGGAGTGGTGATGGCATTTATCTCACCTACATTTTCATATTCATTACTAGTATTATCCGTTACCTCAAAAGCTGTGTTTGTTGTTTTAGGATTAGGTATTGCGTTACCGGAAACACACCTTTGGTTTGGGCTTTATCTTGAGCCAATTGTTGGGTTAAATTATTTACGGATTGTAGAAGTTGTTGGTTGGATTGAGCCATGGTTTGAAAAGTTTTGGCTCACTTGTATAAAGGTGTCAAGACGATCCGGTTGTGTGGGTGTAGTAGTCACGGGTGTTATTCTTTGGAACTATTTCCGTGAATTATTTATCAGTGGATTTTGATAGTTATTATTTACCGAACGATACCTCTATTAGCATTATAATTATTATAATTAACTTGACCTTGTGCTTGACCTTGTCGAGGTTGCACTTGGTTGTTATAATTATTAAAATTACCCCGACCACGCCCTTGTCGTGAGTGGAGCTTGGTTAAAAGCTGCGTTATTAACATATTGATGATTGTACCCTTGAGGTGTGGCGTTTTGGTTATTTCTCCAACCGGTTGGGATTTTGTCTCCGAGGCGTTAGGTTCACTATTAATGGAACAAGCCCGTTCATAGGCTATAGGACGATGGGATTCGGGATGCTCGGGACTCAACAGAAACTACATGGATTTGAATTTACATTCATAACGGGATTGGCTTTTGTTGTACGAAATGGCATCTACCTTTTTTGTGAGGGATTCAATTAGAGTTTTAAGCTCAGGATCTGATTTAACCTCAAACATACTGGTAGCCTTAACTGTGGAAGAAGAACTAGCGGAGCGGGAGTAATCGTCACTACCCCCCCAATTATTATTACGCTTAGTTTGGTCCTCTAAAAATTTATAAGCCTCCGAGGCTCCTTTGTTTAAGAAACTACCCCGTTCATTATGTCAAGGACTTCTTTATGGTGATGTTGAAGTCCTTTGAAAAACACGAACTAACGTGTCTTTAAGCTAAGTTATGATGTGGACACTCTATAAGCAGATCGGTGAAACGATTCCAAGCCTCTGAAAATGTTTCATGAGGATTTTGTCGAAAGAAATGAATCTTAGAAAGCATCTCATCCGTCTTTAGGGGTGGGTAAAAATGTTCCATAAACAGCTGAACAAGTTTAGCCCACGAGTCCACAATTAATTAGGCTTTGGCAGTTAACCAAGACGCCTTTATCGGGTAAGGTGAAAGGGAATACCCTTAATTTAATTTGTTCGAACCAACCGTAGGATGGTGGAATGTTGTTAGGACTTGTTCAATCCTACGATGTGTTTGGTAAGGTTTTTCATGGTCTAAACCATGAAAGGCGGGTAACAAATTAAAAATATTTGGAGGGATTCAAATCCCCGTGGGTCCGCTAGAACGATGCAAGATTTGGGGCTATCGCCAAGGCTTTGTAGAAGTCCGAGAGGAGTCTCTCTTTCTTCCCCATTATATCGGTGGTGTGTGTGTGATATATAGTAGCTAGAGGTGTAGTTTGTTGTATACTAGATAGACTTGTTTGTTGATGTTGTTGTGTATTTACGTTCGGTGTTTTATGCGACCGGACCTTAATCTCATGCAAGACTAAGTCGAGCTTAACTACACATGCAACACTCCAAACAATTCTGATATACTAGTATAAACCTCTAACAGGAGATGCGAGGTGTGGAAGAAAGGAATACCTGATTGCGTCCTTGCTTCGCTTATGAATAGCGTCTTGTTTACGCGTGTTCAGTGTATATAAGAGAATAGAACACTGAAAAACTTGACAACTCGAAGTTCAAATCAAACTGTGGAAATCCCGGAATTTCGAGAGAAGCCAAGGCGCAAATGAAGTCGAGCTCGAGTCGATGTAAGATAAGCGCTGGTCGCTCTCTTTGGCTGGCGCTTCGATGTATAAACGAAGTCCAAGAACATAGCGCGAATCGCTCTCTTGAATGAAGCTGGGTCGGTCGTTTTCTGGAATTTTTCAAAACTGAAAGGCAACCACGGTATGAATCAAACAAGGGTGGGTGGGTGAAATGGGACTAAAAATTACTAATTCTATTATGAAAACAATGATAAAGTGCAACTAAGATGGCAGCGGCGCCATTTGATAAACGTAAAATGGTGAGTATCCCCGGCAGCGGCGCCATTTGATAAACGTAAAATGGTGAGTATTCCTACTAAAATGAACTACTTAATCCACAACGTAAGTAAACTAAACTATTTACTGATGCTCTCTTAGTTTATCAAATCTTTATTCTACTCTCAATCCTATGAGGTATAGTGGGGTAGACAAGTTAAGTTCCACTCTAGTGCTTTAGCATGGATGTTTTCTAATCTAACTAGTCGCTTTTAAGTCTATGAGAGTTTTCTGAAGGGAATTATACTACGATGCAACTACCCACAAGATGCAACTAGTCGCTTATCGATCAACTAAGGGAATGTTACGTTGATTCTATGATAAGGAGTTAGAGGGGATTGATTCCACCTTAACTCAACTTAATCCACTAACGACGAATAATCGTCGTAATCCGAATTGAACTGCCAGCGCAGAACAATTGGTTATTCCTAATCCCCTAATTATATATGGCATTTCTACCAATTCATAACTAGCATGTGAACAATTAAACCCATTCTCATGGTGAACTAATCATTTCTAGAGTGGAATAGAAAATACGGCGACTTCTACGATAATCGAATCAAGCTTTCATCAAGGCTTCACAACCCCCTCTAATGGAGGTTTAGCCTTGAATCATTCCGCAATCATTTCCATTTATATTAAAACTAAACATAATATAAAGCATTGAAATTTATTTAATTAAACAATAATGAAATCTAATTTAATGACTAAATTGAACTAAGGACATGAATTGAAATTAGATCTAGAATTGGAATTGACAAAAATCGAAATGGATAAAGAATACTACTTTATTGATCTAATCAAATGAAGAACAAGATTCAAAGGTTTAATCTAATAAGGGATTTGAAACTAAATTAAACTTAATTAATCTAATGAAAACTAGATCTAGAATTAAGGTTTAATGGAGGCTAACTAATCTAATTTATTTTCTAACCTAACTATCTACCTTTAACAAAGACTTAAGCTTTTGTTCTTATACATTCAGATCCAAAATTCGTGCATGGGCTTGGAGCCGGGGTTTGGGGCGGAATCGTGCCCAAAACCCAATTCTTTCGGGTCCAAAAGGCCTCTTCAGCTGCAGTTGACTTCCACAGACTTTTCGTCCACTTCTGCTCCTCTGATTGGGTCAAGGCTTGGACCATTGCAAAGCTCTTTCCGAGCCGGTCGTTTTGACATAAGGTATGCCCAATTCGAGGTCCGAGTCCAAAGATCTGGCTTTGGAAGTTCTGGCGACTTTTGCTCCTCAGATCTCGCTAAAGTGGTACATTTCTGCACATAATGGACTTTGAAGCCCGAAATGCATAAAAACGCGTAATCAGTGTTAACTCTTACTTATTATTCACATAATTGGTCTAACAGTATGATTATTAAGGGGTTAAAACTACAGTTTTGGGCTCTTATCATTAATTATCAAGAAATTAGTTTTAAGAATCAAATACTTAGTTTATATTTCAAGTTACTTAGTTTCGAATTCAATACTTAGTTAGCTTTAGTTTGTTTTAAATTCATATTTAGTTATTCATAATCTTAGTTCTAAATTAGTTTTAATCCAACTTTAATTCACTTTGAATCATTAGAGTATTGTTCAATTAGATTAATAAAGTTTAATTACTTATTAAATAATATTTTGTTCTTATTGTTCTTGTTCTAGAAATGATAGTTTAATGACTCAAGGCTAAACCTCCATTAGAGGGGTTTGAGGAAGCCTTGATGATGACTTGATTTTTGATTAGCTTGGATATAGTTGTAATGTTCTATTCTACTCTAGAAAGTAATTAATTCACCATGAGAATGGGTTTGATTACTTTACATGCTAGTTATTAGTTAGTAAAGATTACCATGAATAATTAAGGATTAGAAATACCCAACCTTTACGTGAAAACATAAAGATTAGGATTACAACTTATTCTATGCTAGTTTATTAAGTCAAATCAAGGTGGAATCAAATTCCCCTAATTCATTCTCATATTGTCAATTTGGTATTGAATTGTTGTCACTTCATTTATCACATCTTGATTAGTTAATTCATCCTCGTAGTTAAATTCAAAATCATTACTCTTATTGACTTTGATAGAACCAATAATCGTAGTTAAGAAAGAGAGACTCGTCTCTCTGACTTTTATAAAGCCCTAAACGATAGCCTGAAATCTTGCATCATTCTTGCAGACCCAGTGGGGGATTTCCAAATCCCCCCGAATATATTTAATTTGTTACCAGTTTTTCATAGGTTGGACCATGAAAAACCTTATCAGCATATACGTAGGATTGAATAAGTTCTTACCACATTCCATCATCCTATGGTAGGTGCGGAACAAATTAAACTGAGGGTGTTTCCTTTCACCCTAGTCAATAAGGCAGCGTCTTGGTGAACTGCCCAAGCGCCTAAATCTGTGGACTCATGGGCCAAACTTGTTCAATTGTTTATGGAACATTTTTACCCACCACTGAAGACAGATGAAATGCTTTCCAAGATTCATTTTTTCCGCCAGAATCCTCATGAATCCTTTTCAGAGGCTTGGAATCGTTTCACTGATCTTCTTATAGAGTGTCCACATCATAACCTTGCGAAAGACACGTTAGTTCGTGCCTTTTTCAAGGGGCTTTTACACCATCACAAAGAGGTCCTTGATATAATGAATGGGGGCAGTTTCTTTAGTAAAGGAGCCTCAGAGGCTTATAGGTTTTTAGAAGATCAAACAAAGCGTAATAATAATTGGGGGGGGGGGGGGGTAGTGACGATATCCCCCGCTCCTCTAGTTCTTCTTCAATAGTTAAGGATACCAGTATGTTTGAGGTTAAATCCGATCCTGAGCTTAAAACTCTAATTGAATCCCTCATTAAAAAGGTTGAAGCTATTTCTGTTTAACAAAAGCTTACCCCTGTCATGAATGTCAACTTTATTCCATGTAATTTCTGTTTGAGTTTAGAGCATCCCGACTCCTATTGTCCTCTCGCCTATGAACAACAACCATCACAACCAGATAATGTTTGCTCCATCAATAGCTATCCTATTCCTAACGCCCCTTGGAGACAAAATCCCAATTTTAGTTGGAGAAATAATCAACAAGTTACACCTCCAGGGTATAATAATCAAAATGTTAGGCCAGTAAACAATTACAACCAAGCTCCACCACGACAAGGATAAGCACAAGAGAATTATAATAATTATAACAATAATAATTATAATGCTAATAGAGATATCGTTCTGGTAAATAATAACTATCACAACCCACCCATTAATAATCAACGTGACATAGTTCCTGTCACACAACCTGTAACAAACACTCCTCCACAGCCGGATCATTTCGACGCTTTTATGCAAACCTAACAACAAATTTTACAGTCTATCCAACTTTCCTTACAGCAGTTAACACAAGAGAAAGTACAACCAAAAGGTGTGTTTCCAGGTCAAGTGATACCTAACCCTAAAACACCAAACACAACCTTTGAGGTAAATGGTAATACTAGTAATGAAAATGGAAATGTAGGTGAGCTAAATGCCACCACCACTCTTCGTTCTGGCAGAGTGGTTGATAACGGCATAACTATGCCTATGGTTACCCTACCAGTAGTCCCTACACCTGATATTTTACTAGATACCGAAGTAATAACTGAAGATCCTACCCCAGTAGAGGTACTAGTTAAACCATAACCTGAGAAACAAAAAGCCAAGGTTAAATATCTAGTTGATCCATATGCTAAATATAGAGAGAAACTACTGTTTCCCCAGAGATTAGCCATGTTAACCAAGGATACGAATTTCGATGAGATTAGGGAAGTTTTCAAAACTTTACAAATAAACCTACCCTTTCTTGAAGTGATTAAAAAGTTACCTCACGACGCCTTTCTAACTTAACAAATATTGCAAATATTCTAAAAGACGCCTTTCTAACTGAAAATTTTCCAACTTTATCCGAACATGATGGAATTATTAAGTACAAGGACCCTGGTCGTCCTACTATACAATGCACCTTAGGAGATTCCCACACGATTACTGCGCTATTAGACCTGGGGGCGAGTGACTTACTCCCTTATTATTTATATAAACAAATAGGTCTACAGGAGATGCAAACTACTAAAATGACGTTGCAATTAGCTGATCGGTCTATTAAGTATCCTAAGGGTGTGGTTGAAAATGTGCTTATTAAGGTTTAGGATTTCTACTATCCTGTTGATTTTGTTATCCTCGATACAGAAGTCATCGCTAACGACTCTATTCCGATCATTTTAGGGCGCCCTTTCTTGGCAACTGCCAATGCGCTTATAAATTGCCGCGATGGTTCGATGTCCATTTCTTTTGGCCACCTTTCTGTTGAGGTAAACATTTTTAAAATGATGAAATAGTTTCTAGACTCGTCTATAGATGGGGAGGTTAGCATGATCGAGAGCTTAGCTCAAGACTATTTTAATAACAAGTTTCCAGAAAAACAGATGCATAAATTCCTTTCCTTTGGAAGTTCAGATTTTGCCGATGACTCCTACTTAGAGGAAGTCAATGCCATTTTCGAGTCTACTCCTATCGTAGACCCTTCTGTTCCTCCATCTACTGAGTTTGAAGACCTGCTACCTAAACAAGTCTTCACTACTCAAGATGAGGACCCTCCAGAAGCCTTTACCGACATACCTCCTACCCATGTCCTTAAACCTCTTCTTTCTGAGTTGAAGTATATTCAACTTGATCCAGATGGTAGTCATCTGGTAAATATATCTTCTCTATTGTCTGCAGATGAAGAGGTACGGTTGATTAGGGTAATTAAGGAACATAGTTCAGCGATTGGTTGGTCCCTAGACGACATTAAGGGGATTGACCCTAATGTTTGCACTCATCGTATCCATTTGGAGGATAATGCAAAGACTTCTCGCGAACCTCAGCGTCGCTTGAACCCTGCCATGAAAGAGGTGGTCAGGGAATGGGTAAGTCCCATTCATGCGACTATCATATACCCAATCTCCGATAGCGAATGGGTAAGTCCCATTCATGTAGTTCCTAAGAAATCGGGGGTTACCATGGTATGTAATGCTAAAGGTGAGTATGTTTCCACACGAGTCCCTATAAAATGGAGGATCTGTATTGATTATAGACAGTTAAATGCCATGACACGAAAGGATCATTTTCCTTTACTCTTTATCGATCAGATGCTCGAACGTCTAGCTAGTCACGCTTATTATTGTTTTTTAGTTGGCTACTCTGGCTATTTTCAAATTATTATCGATATCGATGACCAAGAAAAGACTACCTTCACATGCCCTTTTGGAATATATGCCTATAAACGAATGCCTTTTGGCCTTTGTAATGCTCCTGGTACCTTCCAGCGGTGTATGCTTCATATATTTAGTGACATGGTAGAGGGCTTCATGGAAGTTTTCATAGATTATTTTTCTATTTATGGAGACTCTTTCACTGACTGCCTGTCTAAGGTTTTGACACGGTGTGAAGAGAAGAGTCTGTTTTAAATTGGGAAAAATGTCATTTCATGGTAAAAAAAGGAATAGTGCTAGGTCACATTGTGTCTAGTGATGGCATCAAAGTAGATAAGGCAGCATCCCTACCTATACCACGGACTGTCCGAGACATTAGAGCCTTTCTAGGCCATGCAAGTTTTTATAGGTGTTTCATCGAAGATTTTTCAAAAATAGCTAGGCCTTTAACTAATTTGCTTTTAAAGGATGCCATTTTTTATTTCAATTATACCTGTAAACAGGCTTTTGAAACTTTAAAAGATGTTTTAACATCTGCACCGATTATACAACCTCCCGATTGGTCTAAACCTTTCGAACTCATGTGTGATGCTTTTGAGTGAGGGCATCCACAGCTTCCTTATATATAGAGTCATGAAAATCTATATATGGAGGTACTTTCCAATTTAACACGTTTCCATGGTATTTTCATGCATTTTCATGGTATTTTCCTACCCTTTTTATTTCAATACTTTGAGGATAAACCATGCTTTTGTTTGGGGGTGGCATAGAAACACGTGTAATTTAAGGCACCTGTTAGGATATATATATGTACAATATGCACTTGTTTTCTAGTAAAAAAAAAACAAAAATATAAAAAAAATAATTAAAAAATATAAATAAAAAGTTTATGCTATGCACTTAGGAATATGGATGTTGTTTATTTCTCTATGTGCTTAATAATCTAGAAGTTTCACGTGAGCTTTTGCATTATAATAGTTTTTAGAAACTTAGGTTAATATGTAGGTAATAATCTTTGCATCTTTCTATAAATATATTGCATGAGCATTTATGTTTGTATTGACAGTAAGTTTCTGAAATCTAGGCTATAGTACTTCTTCTACAAATTCTGTGAGAATATAGCCTAAATCCTTATATGAGTGAAATATTTGAGAAATGACACAAGGGAGAAGTAAATTCTGGATAGAGAAATCACACGTCCACTTGCTTTATCACTATGTCATATCCTAAGCCGAGAATTTAGGCCCTCTTTGGATCAATATAGCCAGAAATTCAAACCTATATGAAATTATTTTCTGCTAGTCGCCCCTCTGAGCCTTTCTCTAGCTTTTCATAAACCGCAAATCCTTTACCCTTTTACAAAACAAAATCAAAATCAAAATCAACCTACCCATTCTTTGAATGACTCTGAGAATAGAGATGAAGAATAGAAAAGAGAAAGACTTTTGAAATCAAGAATTTGTTAGTTGCTTCAAATAAGAAAATAAAGTTTCCATCCAAAGAAAAGAGAAAAAATAAAATAAAAAATAAAGAGTTAGAACTCCAAAAACATAATCAAAGGAGTCAAAAGCCAAAGAAAAAGAAAAAAATGGCTAAGGATGGAAACAAAGTGTAGAAGCAAAGTAAACAACAAGGTTTTCCCTAGTTACATAATATGAAGACTCTATTATCTCAGACTGGTTCTTTTTTAATATCCATTTCCATCATTCTTAAACCATCACCTAATCCCCGCAACACCTAATAAAGACCTCTAGCTCAATTAGAAATAGGTTAATGCGATAGTAAATGGTAGATGTGTTTGATCGACTTCAGCTTTCTTGGTGTCATTGAGATTGTAAGGTAAAGTGTGCCCACTGCACACTGGAGTAGCGAAACTTAAGCGAAAAAATCTGAGTGTTTTTGTCTTGACATTTATGTGAGGACCTACTTAAGGACGTTATTCCAAAGTTTTAGAAACGGACCTATTAGTGCATTTCTTAGCATTGCTCATTGTATATATGTTTATTCGTAGATGATTGTTTATTATGCATATATTAGCTTAGGTTTCAACTTGATTATTCTGTATTTATTGCTAATGAGATGTATAGATATCTGAGAATAAGTAAGGAAACAATAGTTTTATTTCTTAGTCGTTGTAGTATAGATGAACTTTGTGAGTACCTTCACTGGAAAACTCTCACGAGACTATAACTCATCCACTTGGGAATTCCTAGTGGTTTAAGGCCTTGTTGCATATGGTCAATGCAATCGAACTCGGCGAAATGAGATTAGTTAGAACTCCATTTTTGGCCATTTATTTTAATTTCTCATATTTGCTTGAGGACAAGCAAAATGCTGTTTAGGGGTGGTTTGATAAGAGCCCAAAACTGTAGTTTTAACCCTTTAACAAAATTACTTTTTGACCAATTTTGTGATTAATAAGTAAGAGTTAGTATTGTTATCGTGTTTTTGTGTATTTCAAGCATTGGACTCAATTATGTACAGAAATGCGTCCCTTTTGCGAGATAAAGGAGCAAAGGTTGCCTGCTAAAAAGTTCTATGATTAAAAGCCAAGATTCAAGGAGAAAAAAGCTTTTTAAAAACCGGTCAAAGCTGAAAAGTCAAAGTCAACGCGGGCAAAAATGACGTATAAAAGTTAGCAAAACTTCCAAAGGTCGTATCATTGGACTTAGAACATAGAAATTAGTTTTTAGAATCAAATACTTAGTTTATTATCAAGAAATTAGTTTTAGAACATAGAAATTAGTTTTTAGAATCAAATACTTAGTTTATATTTCAAGTTACTTAATTTCGAATTCAATACTTAGTTAGCTTTAGTTTTTTTTAAATTCATATTTAGTTATTCATAATCTTAGTTCTAAATTAGTTTTACTCAAGCTTTAATTCACTTTGAATCATTAGACTATTGCTCAATTAGATTAATAAAGTTTAATTACTTATTAAATAATGTCTTGTTCTTATTGTTTTTATTCTAGAAATGATAGTTAATGACTCAAAGCTAAACCTCCATCCATGATATAGTTGTAATGTTCTATTCTACTCTAGAAAGTAATTAGTTCACCATGAGAATGAGTTTGATTACTTCACATGCTAGTTATTAGTTGGTAGATATTGCCATGAATAATTAGGGATTAGAAATACCCAACCTTTATGTGAAAATATAAAGATTGGGATTACAACGTATTCTATGCTAGTTTATTAAGTCGAATCAAGGTGGAATCAAATTTCCCTAATTCATTCTCATATTGTCAATTTGGTATTGAATTGCTGTCACTTCATTTATCACATCTTGATTAGTTAATTCATCCTCGTAGTTAAATTCAACATCATTACTCTCATTGACTTTGATAGAACCGATAATCGTAGTTAACATTAATTTTGAAGAACTAGGAGTGGAACGAATTCTCTACTCCAAATATTGCATTGATAACGAGAGTAGATAACTTTGATATTAAGCACGGATTAGTTCTAGTTTTACTTACATTTGAGTTTAATTACTTATTCGTTGATAAAACTATCGTTTTCCCTATTATCAAGAGCTACCTCCATCAGGCTTCACAGCCCATGAAAGAGAGGGACAACAGAAGGGATGAGCCATTTGCTAACATAACACCAAAGTCGAGCCTGGGGCAAGATGAGTTCCCCCCAACAAGCTTTCTGAGAGAATAGAGCCCACGGAGTGGGATGAGCCCTTCGCGAACAAGAGATACAAACACACATAGGGCAAAGAGAGCAGCCTTCATCAGGCTGCGGAGCTAATCAAGGAGAGGGCAGTGGAGGAGAATTTCGCTAACACAATGCCCAAGGTGAGGTTGGGACAAGTTGAGTTGTCCCAATAGACTGCACGACCTAATTGAGACTACGGAGTAGGAGGAGTCCATCGCGGAAAAAGGATACTAGCTATGCGTGGGGCAAAGAGAATTGCCCATGACAGAGTACACTAATGAGGTGTAGAAAATCTCCAGGGGGGTAAATTTCGAGAGTGCACTAAGGAAGGGGCAAGGGACTGATCAGGAACATATCTAGCTGATGCAATCAAACGGATTCTTAGAGGAGAAGTAGAGTCATGAAAATCTATATATGGAGGTACTTTGCACACTGGGCAAAATCAAGCACCATATTAAACAAAATATTCGCAAAACAAGGAGTGAAACAGGTAACAGATCATGAGTTTTTAAGAGTGTCTTAATACAAAAAGAAGATTTCTAGAGCATTTAAGATGTAGTTTCATCAATAGTCACCACATCAGTGGCTTCATCAATGGTCGCGTCGATAGTCTCATTAGTGGCCGTCGCCTGGTGTGTGAGTTCCTCTATCATGGGGTACTCAAGAGTTACCTCATTGTCCTGCACCTCTTCCCTTGTGACCTCAGCGGTTTCGATCACCAGGGTGGCAAGCCTTTCGGGGAGAAGACGACCTTTGTGAATGAGGCGTGCATGCTCCTCTTGAATTTTCTTGGCCACCCTTTTGTCTACTAGGAGCTTGAAGTGTTCGTGAAGTATGGTCATATCCACTTGGTGCTGTTGCAGTAGGTCTGTGGAGGCATCCTGATACTTTTAAGTGAGGGCATCCATGGCTTCCTTTTGTTGTTGAGTGAGGGCATCCAAATTGACCTGTTGTTGTTGGAGGAGCACTTCCCTTTGATGGCTCAGGCGTTCGTTGACCTTATCCATGTATTGCTGGTAGGAGGACTCTGCAGACTTGAGCTTATCCTGGGCTTTGAGTTTGGCCAAATTGGTAGCTTCTAGATCTTATTGAAGGCGGGCATAGGCAATTCTTAGTCTGGTAGGGCCGCTAAGATCTTTCTCAAGGGACTCCACCTTGGCATTGGCACCAAAAAGGTCGTGGATCATGTAGGATATATCCAGGCTCACCTATGATCAAAGAGGAGAATGAAAAAAAAAAGATAAGGGGGGAAGAGAGAGATTGTACCTTCTCCCAATTGGTGTACAGAGAAGTCCGATGCTGTTCAAATGACCCCCCTTCACCGTATGCTAGGTCCTTAGGCAGATGAGCCCCAAAAAATAAGGAGGAGGCCACGGCTGGGTTCTCTAGAGCTGAGTCTGTGGTATTCACCTTGCGATTGCGCACCTTAAAAGTAGGACAGAAGTCCTCAGTGGTGGCAAGCTTGGACGCCGGGGCGACAGGCAGAATAGGGTCTTTTCACGATCATCGTGTGTGGGGGGGAAGAGACCACAAGTTGAACAGGTACAGCGGTGGGCGTAGGCTCTTCGAACACGGACGTCTGCTATCTCTTGGTTGGAGGCTTGTCAGCAGGAGCCCGCACTTCCGTGGAAGGAACCTCCCTCACGTCATCGTCGCCCTCAGAATCACTATCAAACAATTTCACTTTGTGGACATCCATGTCGTCATGAGGGGAGGGTGGAGAAGTGTATTAATTGTCCCAAGTGGAGATAGAGCGGTATGAAGGGATGTCTTCGGGGGATGAGGAGGTAGGAAGATCGCGAGATTCAAAGGAGGCGGGGGAGTGTGAGGAGGTTCGGGGATGGTTACGGCAGGAGGAATGAGTGCGAGTCTTTTTCTTTGGAGGACGAGATGCTCTGGGTTTCTGCTCCTTGGGAGGGGGAGGACATTAAAAAGGTGCTGAGCAACCGCTAATAGTGTGTAGATCAGGGATTGGCAACAGAGGAATAGCGATAGTATGGAGGATACCCAGGTGGTCAGCTTGAGCAGGACCGAGTTCGCGGAGGCTTTGAAAAATAGGACACGAGATGCCGGAGTAGATTTGGGACTTAGAGTCTGGCCGCCAACCGGCAAAAAAGAGTAACCGCAGGTTAGTTCATAACAGGGAAAGCACATCAAGAGAGAAGGGAAGAGCTAGGATACTCACGCGGGCTATGAAGACGAGATGGTTAAGAGTTAAGTTAGAAGGAATATCCAGGGACAGAAATTGCCCGAAATGTATAACGGGTAGTGATGCCACACTTTATCTGAGGTTATGACACAGAGTACAAAGGATTGCTTCTGAGGGCATACACAAAAGGAATGGTACCCTACACTGACATCTTTGGTACTTGTCTTGATATAATATTAAGAGAAGATATCGCGGCTCGTAATCGTAGGTTCTCCGGTCTTATTGTACGAGTTCGCGGCATACATAATTCTCCAAAAATTCCCTATGCCTTGGCACGGGAGAATGGTGAAGTGATTACACACCTCGACGTCTAGTAGAGTGAGTGGAAGCCGTAGACCAGCGATAATTTGACCTACAGTGATTATAAGGTACCCCAGACGTCGAGGAACCAGATGAGGGTAATGGGTGACAGATGGCACGTGTTCCAACACTATGTCGCCCAGAATTCCGTAGGTATCCTTAATTGCGCCCAAATTAGGTCTACGGCACCGAGAGGGGAGTGGCAGTAAAGGGACCTAACGTCTAGAGGTGGAGGGGATCATAGCAAGGGCAAGAGTGGGTGGAGATGCTACTCTATCTGACCGGGAAGAGGAAGAGTCACCAGATTTAGAGCCCGACATCGGAAAAGGAGATGAATAGACGCGAGATATTGAACAAACTCAAATACACAATGAAAACAAAAGAAAGTCAAGCCTATAAAATGTACCGATGTAAGTGAAGAGAGAGGTGATGAGCCCGGAAAGAGTGCTTCGAGGAAAGGAGAGTCACCGAAGAAACGGAGAAAGCGCACGCGAGCCGAAGATTGATCGGAAAAGGGAGAGGTGGCAGAGTAGTAGGAAAGCAAAGGAAGAGAGGGAAAACTAAAATGAAAAAGGGAGGAGAAGGAGAAAAGTTTAAATAGGGGAAGGGTAAAAGAGTACCTGAGGGTTGGGAAAATCGAAGAGTCAGGCAGGTGATCCAGACAAAGGGTGACACGTGGAAGCTCGAGGTACGATGGGCTGTAGAAAATGCACGTGGTGATTGTAATCAATATCACACGTAAACCGATAAGAAAAAATATTAGCTGTAAAGGGAAAGAAGTGGTGGGAGTTCTCGACCTCGGGTCCATTAACAGGACCGCGGAGTCGAGAAGGGGCATTTGTAGTGGCCTAATAATGAGAAGTGGACTAGGTCAACGGGATAAGGAATGGAGTGTAACATAATAAGGGAATTCGAGGAGTAGGGAATCATGCCCACAGAACCCTAGACCGCAGACGTGGTATATGTACAGCAAGAAGGGGAACCGAGAGATGAGAAGACAGATGGACGATCCAGATGCAGGGAGAATAGGTATAAAAAGAATAGGATGGAGAGAAGTGTTAGGGTTTATACCAATACCAATTGATTCCCCCACTACACAGATAATTGTATGAACACAATTCAACTCCAGACAAATTCTAAATATCAACTACAACCTATACTAACATGCCCAACTCGCTAAACAACTATTAACAACAGATAATAATGTAAAGCAGTAAAAGCAAATAATAACAAAAAGATTTATCGTGGTTCAGCCAATGGTGCCTACTTCCACAAGAGCTAGTCCTTTATAAAGTGGGAAGAAATATTACAATCTCTCCTTTCAGTCTCTCACCTTACCAGATCACTCTTATCTCTTTATAGGGTTGTCTCTCTGTAAAGGTTATCTCTCAATCTTGATAGTTTCAAGATTGGGTTTTCTCTTACTTTTATGCTGCCTCTCGTGTGTTTTCTGGGTGTTAGGTTATGCCAAAAACTTTAACTCTTATTGCAAACTCGCGGTTCCAATTTTCTTCTGAAAATAGACTTGGGCGCGGGTCGCACCTCGGGCAAGACCAAGTCGAGCGCGGGTCGCGCTGAAGGTATTGGAAGTCTTCCACGGCATGGGCACGGGTCGTGCCTTTGTCAAGGCCAATCTGAGCGTGGGTCGCGCTCAAACATTTCTACGCATAATGAATTTCGTTTTCTCTCCTCATATGAGGGATAATGCCAACAAGAAGAAGGGGGGGCCGCACAATGAGAAAAAGCAGAGAGAGGAAGAGAAAAGAAAAAGGGAGAAAAAAGAAACAAGAGTAACTTGGTTCGATAGTGAATTTAGTTCAACAATTCGTATTTCGGGGATTTTGAGGTTCATACACCGTATTGTCTATGAAATAAGTTTCTATGAGAAAAATTTTTGTTAAAAAGTGGAACCACACTACTGGCTTTGAGGGACATTCTTAGCACTCAGTTACTGATATGAATTAGTAATTCGACAAATAAGCACCGTGAAACACAAAACACACTATCATCTATATAAATATAACAACTAACAATCGAGTCTATGAGACTTTTTCAGTAACTTGACGCCGTGAGTCCATTAAGATTTCGATAACTGAGTGAAAAAATACAAATAACCAATATACAAGGTCGCTCGGAGAGTGCCCTCTAATTTTTATGTGAACTAGCTAGTTTTTTCTAACCTCAAACCGTTTTCGAGGTCAGAGACAGCCCCTTAAGAACCAACGCGTGTATTTGACAAGACCATATATTAAATGTATTCTTTTGAATATGTTATTGTAAGTGCTGATGTGCTCTTCCTTGAGACACAAAACAGCAAGCGTATCTCCTATCTTCTTCTCCTGTGGACGTAGGCATCTAACACTGGCAGAGGAACCCTGCACATACGTTAAGTATCTGTGTAATGTAACTATTTATTGCTTTATCCTATTTACCGCGATACTTTTCAATCCTAATGTCATATACATAGAGCACATATATATGGTTCTTACAACTTCACAAGTATCATTTAGTTTGCACTAGCAAACTAAGGCTATGTTCAGATTTCAAATTTGAAAAAAAATGTCAACCTGCAAGATTTTATCTTGAACAGGGGAAGAGTTAGTGGCTTGATATGTGCTTCCACTAGTAAGATCTTACCAATGATGATCCAAATATTGCTAAAGTGTTGCAGTTAAGAAATGGCAGCAAAGTTGGCACTGAACTTTCAACCTTTTATGTAGGAATTTATGTGGTAGAAACACAGTTCGAGTGACTAGAACAAAATGGAAATTGAGCCTAACATATAGTTCAGCGAGGCCATACATGAGGAGGAATTTAATGGATACCCCCATCCTAAAAAATCAAATAAAATCAATTTTGAATTGCTACCAGTTTTGACATATGGAAAGAGCTGGTTTCTTATTTGTGTGATCAACTTATAATGAATTATGAAGGATCAGTATAGATCCATAGAAGCAGATCAAGTGGAAAAAACATCAAGAAAGATTAAGGAAAATTGGAGTTCAAGAAATGAGCCTCAGCCCCTTGTTTCTATTCCGATTATGTGAAAACACCCTCCCATTGGCCCATACCATCTAACCTCCCTATTTTATGTATCTCATTGATAAGAGCCCAAAACTGTAGTTTTAACCCCTTAACAATCATACTTTTAGACCAATTATGTGAGTAATAATTAAGAGTTAATATTGATTACGTATTTTTATGCTTTTCAGGCTTCAAAGTCCATTATGTGCAGAAATGTGCCACTTTAGCGAGATAAAGGAGCAAAGGTCGGTTGCTAAGGAGTTCTGTGATTAAAGACCAATTTTCAAGAAGACAAAGCCTTTGTAAAGCCCGGTCAAAAGATGAAAAGTCAAAGTCCACGCGGGCAGAAACAGTGCACAAAGTCAACAGAACTTCCGAAGACCATATCTTTGGACTCAAACCTCGGAATTGGGCCTATTTTACGTCAAAACGACCGCCTCGGAAAGAGCTTTCCAATGGTCTAAGCCTTGACCCAATTAGAGAAGCAAAAGTCGACAAAAAGTCTGTTGAAGCCAACTGCAGCTGAAGAGGCCTTTTTGGATTGAAAGAATTGGGTTTTGGGCCTGATTCCCTGGCCCAAAACATGGCTCCAAGCCCATGCACGATTTTTGGATCTGAAAACATTTAAAAACAAAAGCTTAGCTCTTTATTAATGGTAGCTAGTTAGACCTAAAACTATAGATAATTATAGATCTAGTTTTCATGTAATAAAATTAAGTTTAGTTTAAATTCAATTCTTGTTTTAGATTAAACTCTTAGAATCATTATTCTTAATTAGTTTGATTAATAAAATAGCTAGTTTGTCAATTTCGATTCTTGTCATTTACAATTGTGTAGATCTAATTTCCCTTATTACGTAGATAGCTAGACTTAGATTAGTTAGATTATTAATTTAGTATTTGAATCATTGTTTTATTATTCATTAGATTAATAAAATATTGTTCTTCATAAGTTAGTTTCATTTCCATTAATTGTTTAGTTTCAATTCGTAGATTCAATTAATTGTCATTATTAGTTTAATCCAATTATTGCATTAGTCGTTTTGAATTGAGTTTAAACAAGCAAAGTTTCAATCTTTATATCATGTCATGTTCGAATTCCTTTGGGAATGATAGCGTGATGATTCTCGGCTAAACCCCCATTAGAGGGGGTTGAGAAGCCTTGATGAAAGCTTGATTCTGATTATCGTAGAGTCGTCGTAATTTCCTTTCCACTCTAGAAATGATTAGTTCACCATGAGAATAGGTGTAATCGTTCACATGCTAGTTATGAATTGGTAGAAATGCCATGTGTAATTAGGGATTAGGAGTAACCCAGTTGATTGTTCCGGCTCGATTCAATTCGATTCTGACGATTCATCGTTAGTAGGATTAAGTTGAGTTAAGGTGGAATCAACCCCCCTCTAACTCCTTATCATAGAATCGACGTAGCATTTCCATAGTTATTCTAATAGTCGACTAGTTGCATCTTGTGGGTAGTTGCATCGTAGTCTAGTTGCCTTTTAAGTAAAATCTCTCATTAGACTTAGAGTAGATTACTTATCGTTGAGAACACAGCTTGCGGAAGGACTAGGAGTGGAACGAATCATCTACTCCACTATATCTCATAGGATTGAGAGTAAAATCTTTGATAAAATATAGGCACATAAAATAGTTTAGTTTACTTACGTTTTGAGTTTCATCGTTCATTACGTAGGTAAACTTATATCAATTTTATGTTTTATCAAATGGGCCGCTGCCATCTTAGTTTCACTTTTCGCATTGTTTTCGTGAGTATAAGTACTTTTCTTAAAGTCCCATTAAACCCACCCACCCTTGTTTGATTCATACTGTGGTTGTCCGTTTCAGCATTGAAAAGTTCCGAAAAAAACACGGAGCGACAAGGCTTCAAAGCGAAGCGCACTGCTAATCGCTGGAACCTTGAGCGACCAGCCCCATCTCGAAGCGACCAGCCCTAAAAAAACTGTAACTTGAACTTACACTGACCAGCGCCAGTGAGTGATCGCACCAGCCCCTAAAGCTAAATTTTCCGGATTTCTACGGGTTTGTTTCAACCCGATTTTTATGTTTTTCGTGTTCTAACTTGTTATTTACAACAACACGCCAGAAACAAGAAGTTATTCATAAGCGAAGCAAGGACGCTTGTCAGGTATTCCTTTCTTCCACACCTCGCATCTCCTGTTAGAGGTTTATACTAGTATATCGAGATTGTTTGGAGTGTTGGCGTAATTAGCTAAGTTTGGTCTTAGCCTTGTATGAGATTAAGATCCGGTCGAACAAAACTCCAAGCATAATTACACAAAGCAACATCAACAAACACGCCTATCTAGTATACCACTCATTTGCACCTCTAGCTACTATTCCACATACACTACGACACAATGCCCGGCGAAGGAGAGACTCCTCTCTCTCGGACTTTTAAAAGCCTTGAGCGATAGCCCCAAATCTTGCATCGTTCTAGCGGACCCGATTAGGGGGGATTTCCGAATCCCCAAATATTTTTAATTTGTTACCCGTTTTTCATGGTTTAAACCATGAAAAACCTTATCAGCATACATCGCGTAGGATTGAACAAGTCCTTACAACATTCCATCATCCTACGGTTGAGTGCGGAACAAATTAAACAGAGGGTATTCCCTTTCACCTTAGCCGATAAAGGCGGCGTCTTGGTTAACTGCCCAAGCGGCTAATTACGTAGACTTCGTGGGCTAAACTTGTTCAAATTGTTTATGGAACATTTTTACCCACCCCTAAAGGCGGATGAGATGCTTTCCAAGATTCATTTCTTTTCGACAAAATCCTCATGAATCATTTTCAGAGGCTTGGAATCGTTCACCCGATCTCCTTATAGAGTGTCCACATCATAACCTAGCGAAAGACCGTTAGTTCGTGCCTTTTCAAAGGACTTCTACACCACCATAAAGAAGTCCTTGACATAATGAATGGGGGTAGTTTCTTAAGTAAAGGAGCCTCTGAGGCTTATAAATTTATAGAGGATCAAACTAAAGCGAAATAACAACTGGGGTAGTGGCGATATCCACCGCTCCGCTAGTTCTTCTAATACCGTTAAAGGCGCCCGGTATGTTTGCAATCAAACCGATCCCGAGCTTAAAACTCTAATCGAATCACTCACTAAAAGGTAGAGGCCATTTACGTTCAACAAAAGCCTATCCCGTCATGAATGTAAATTCAAATCCATGTAGTTTACTGTTTGGAGCCCTAAGCATCCCGACTTCCATTGTCCTATAGCCTATGAACGGGTTTGTTCCATTAATAGTGAACCTAAACCCCTTGGAGACAAAATCCCAACTTCAGTTGGAGAAATAACCAACACGCCACACCTCCGGGTACAATAATCAATATGTTAGGCCAACGCCGCGGTTTTAACCAAGTTCCACCACGACAAGGGCGAGTCGGGGTAATTTTAATAATTATAACAACCAAGTGCAACCTCTACAAGGTCAAGCACAAGGTCAAGGTAGTTATAATAACTATAATACTAATAGAGGTATCGTTCCGATAAATAATAATTATCAAAATCCACCCATAAAAAATTCATGCGAAATAGTTCCAAATCCACCACCACGTGACTACTACACCCACACAACCGGATCGTCTTGACACCTTCATACAAGTGAGCCAAAAACTTTTCCAAACCATGGCTCAATCTAACCAACAACTTCTACAATCCGTTAATAATTTAAGCCAACAGTTGGCCCAAGATAAAGCCTGAACCCAAAGGTGTGTTTCCAGTCACGCAATACCTAATCCTAAAACAACAAACACAGCCTTTGAGGTAACCGATAATACTAGTAATGAATATGAAAATGTAGGTGAGCTAAAGGCCATCACCACTCTCCGCTCTGGCAGTGGTTGATAAGAAAGTAACTATGCCTATAGTTACCCCCCACCAATAACCCCTACACTGCTATTTTACTAGATACCCGAAATAGAAACTGAAGAGCCTACCAATCGTAGAGGTACCCGCTTACAACACAACCTAAAGAAACGAAAGCCACGGTTAAACATCCAGGTGATACCATTGCTAAATATAGACGAAACCACCGTTTCCACAAAAAATTAGCCGTGTTAACTAGGGATACTAATTATGAGGAGATTAGGGGCGTTTTCAAGAATCTAACTATAAACCTTCCCTTCCTCAAAGCTATTAAAAGCTACCACACCATGCTAAGTTTCTTAAGGAGTTGTGTACTACTAGGCGTAAGACCAATATACCAAAAGGCGCTTTTTAACAGAACAATTCCCAACTCTATCCCAACACCCCCGGTCGTCCTACTATACAATGCACCTTAGGAGATTCTTATACGGCGACCGCGTTATTGAACACAGGGGCTAGTGTTAACTTACTCCCGTTTTATTTGTATAGACAAATAGGTCTAGACCAAATGCAACCCACTAAAATGACGTTGCAATTAGCTGATCGGTCTATTAAGTATCCTAAAGGTGTGGTCGAAAATGTGCTGGTAAAAATTCAGGATTTCTACTATCCGGCTGATTTTGTAATCCTCGATCTGAGTAAATCGCTAACGACTCTGTCCCGATCATCTTAGGGCGTCCTTTCCTGGCAACTGCCAATGCGCTCATTAATTGCCGCGATGGTTCAATGTCCATGTCTTTTGGCCATCTTGCTGTTGAAGTAAATGTTTTTAAAACAAATACACATTTACCAGATTCGTCTATGGATGGAGAGGTTAGCATGATCGAGAGCTTTGCTCGAGATTATTTCAACAACACGCTCCCTTATAATCATATGCCCAAATTTCTTTCCTTTGGAAGTTCAGACTCCAACATTTTCATCCCTACACTAGTCGATACACATATTACGGATGAAGATGAGATAGATGACTTTCTCAAAGATATAGAGGACTATCATAGTAACGTGGATATGACCAATCTAGATGAGGAATTCACCCTATCAAGAACTACTTTGCACAACATCCACCTCGACTCCCCTCCTTCCACCCTTTCAAAGGAATCTCGAGTTTGCACTTTCGATCCTTTTGTTTTCTTACGTGATTCATAATTTTTAAATCCACCTAGTAAACAAATACTTGAAAGAACAAAGCATTTGCCACCTTCATTTTCAGACTTGAAACAGTCCCTACCTACACCATGAATGAGTTTTGTGCTAAACCCACATCCTCATTGTTTACATGCTTTCCTTCTACAACTTATCCATATCCACCATATTCTCCACAACCATTCACTTTCCACACTTATTCACTAGAACACCCTCTTGTTCAAAATGAAAAAGAAGGTGCATGCTAGGTTACACGTTATAGGGTTATCCGACTTAGCTTTCATTTCACTAGGTTTGCGTCATAGGAAATCTTGGTGCTTGATTGTGTTTGGATATGTTTTCTGTGATATTTATTTATGGAATGATCCACAACTATTTCGGTTGTTGATATATGATAAACTGCATGTTCAGACATATGTTAGATAAAGTCTCGAGTATCTGACTATAAATGACTCAATTTGTTGTGTTTGGTGCATTCCTTTCATTTCTAGATATTGGTGAGTGTACCATTAAAGTAACCGGGCCCTCCCTATGGAGTGTGTGGCTGTAAGTACCAGATCTTAAGTCCACGTTTAACATAATTCACGCTTTTCCACTCTTGCATGTTTTCTCAGATTTTTGAGTCATGTTTCTCTATGGGGTGAATTATGTCTTTCTTGCTTATTGTTTTTCATTATAAAAGTAAAAAAAAAAATATATATATATATATATATATATATATATATATATATATATATATATATATATATATATGAAAAGAATAAACATAGTAATCTAGGAAGTCTCGAATCGACTTTAAAAGACCCACTTAAAACAAATTTTGTAAACTTTGTTGAAAAAAATTTGTTTGGGGGTGGGTGTTAAGTGTTTCCGCCCCTATAATGTTTAGGTCCCATTAGAGTTGCTTAGGCCGTTTAATTGTATTTCAATTCGGGTTGACATATTCTATGAATTTAGAGTTCATTCGTTTGCATAACGTATGTCATGCACGCACTTCGAGGCGTTTTCCACTATCGTATATGTCATCCACGGTCGGAATAGAGTGTTTTATGGATCATTGGATTGGAAATTCTCTCCTGATCATTTCCATATCTCATTCGCAAAAATCGGACCGGTAACGAAGCGGCAATATTAGTTTGAAGTGGCACGAAAAATCGAAAAATTAGAAAATTTCGAATTGGGCTTGGGCCCAACTTCAGCAAGCCTTGACGCACCGCACCTTTGCTCCACACCAACAATCGTCCTTCATCTTCTCAAACCGCCATTATCAAACAAAAACCAAAACTTCAAAACCTAAATCCAAAAATTAAAAAAAAAAAAGAAACATAATTAAACCCACGCCCAAATTCAAATCAAGTTCAAATCTTCTCTAAAACCAAACCACCACCAAATCCACCAACTTACATCACCAAAAACCCATGAAAATTAAAAAAATTAAGCTGTCGCGCCACCACCGCACCACCACCACCACTGGGTGTTTCATTCGGTTGACTTAAATTCCAACCCCCACTACATTCCAAACACTCCAATGGCTTAACAACGTCGAATCTTGCCGGAGCAAGCATTTACTGGCGACCACTTCGCACCGTTTTACGGTGACGAAATGATTAGTAGAGACTGGAATAGCTTGTGGTACTCGACCGAAGCCTTTTACCACGAAGACTTAGTCTGACGGTTTTACAACACGAGGGAGGTGGAGGGGCGTATAATTTTTGTTATGGTGGCGAAGAGGAGGAAGGAAGTAACTCATGGGTTGTTGGTCGAGATTCTAGGCATTCCTCCTAGAATCCATCCGGATGTCACGTTACAGAGTCCCAATATAATGGGGTAGAGCCGTTGATGCACGTGGCCATTCTTGAAGGAACTACAATGCGAACTTCGCATTGTGTTCGCCGAGTATCCTCAGACCAACCAGGTACCTCTACGGCTTAGTGGATTAATTGGTCGAACGATCCGGGAAGGAGAAGGTCGGCGACATCGGTCCGAACTGCCTCCACATTTTATGGATACTCTAGAAGCGTAAGTCGAAGTTCTCAGATCTTGGAGTTTTGCTTAGCATGATTAGGAGTAGGAAGTCTATTGCACCTCTCCCTGTGGTTGATAACCAAGATCATCTTTGAAGTTGAGAGCACTCCGCGGTTCCGATAGGTCTTACATCACCCTACACGAAATCCTCGCATATATAAGGATTGTGTCCAACGAGTTTGGAGGTTGCCTGAGGATAGGGTAGAGGACGAGGAGGATGGTGGAAATGAGAATGCCTCGGAGGATGAGGATGACTTGACTTGTTTTGATGCTAATGCCTTGGAGAGGTGTTGGTCAGATGCAGAACGCATGGCCGTAATTCATCGTGGCATGCGTTCACTCAACACTATCTGCGAAGACCTCCGGACTCGACAGGCAACTATCCACCATAATTTCGAGATCCGATCCCAGAGGGAGGACGAGCGGTGGGAACAGATGAGGGCCGAGCTAGAAGCTCAGCGCCAGTTCCGGGCCGACATGCTTGCACGATTCCCACCTCACGGGGATTCTCCTTCTGAGGACACACCATCGAGGCACGAGCGTCGTCGCCAAAAGACGAATGGTGCTGGCCCATCGGTAGCTTAGGAGCCATCTCCTGAGCATGTGCCCTCCACTACCAGTACCGAAGTGGTTAGGGATAGTATAGTTTGATGTTTTTTTTTTTTTGTAGTTTCATTATTGTTATTTATTTTAATGTAAGTTTAATTCCGTAATTTGAATTTTGTAGTGAAATGTACTTCGAATGAAAATTTTAATATAATGCGATTATTTTCATTGTGCGTGGTTGTTTAATATTGATCCCACCTTCCCAAATTGTTTGGGGGTGGTGTTATCTATTCCAGCAAGATTTTTATATGACCTTCGTTTTAGAAGTTATTGCGAAGTCAGGGTGAAAATATGGCCGTTTAGGCAGATCTATGAATAAGTATCATGGTAGGATGAAATCTCGATTAAATAGGTAGATTCTATCCTAAATTCAACCTAAAAGATACTAGGTTTGTTTTAGAATCAAGAAAATGAGTTGTTTCCGTTTTCGGGTTTGGAAATTTTAGGATTTCCGGAAACTGCCGTAAAAACTTTTTGGCAACTTCCCGATCCGTTTTAGCAACTTAAAACCTATATAAACTTCATTCATTCTACACTCACAACTCACACTACACCTAACCTCCATCACTCACCTTTCCTCCCCACGATTCCCATGTTTTGCCTCATTTTTCGATCTTGAAGACCTCCGGAACACGCTGCTTCCCGGAGCGCGCTCGCCGCCGCACTTTTTTTTCAGAAATTTTGTATAGAGCGCACTTTTCGCTTCAAGGTGAGCACGCGACTCGGCTCAAACACTGGAATTCCAAAATCTTCAGAGCGCTCGCTTCAAGTAAGAGCGACTCGTCGTGCCACGCGACTTCCGTGGACAAGAAAAATTCCAGTTTTCTGCAAGTTGTTCCTGGATCATTCGCAGCTATTCCAGAGCGTAATTTTTAGATGACATCTCCTACATTGATTCCGGAACAGTCTTTTGAAGATTTGTTCCAAAACACTACTTATGGTGCTTGGTTTCGCGAGGCGATCACATACGTTGGCTGGGAACCACTTATGGTAATACCTGATGCACTTTATTCTCCAACACTAGCATCTTATTTTTACGATAACTGCATTTTCTTTGAGAGACCAGATGGAGAAGAAGTGTTCTCCATCAACATTGATAATGAACCAATGGAAATTACCAGGTTCTTGCTAGCATTTGTTCTTGGACTTGCTATGCCCATCTGAAATACAAGACCCATGGTGTTATTGGATAGATAATATGTATGTCTACACTTATGAGTTTGTGCATGAGTCCTATGGGGCGCATTTTCCGTGACGAGGACCAAGGGGGAATATAACGTCGCCTTTGGTAGCCCTGTCCATGAACATAGGAACTGTTATGTTTTGGATCATGCTAAACATTTTAAAGGAATGGCATTTTTCTTCGTGAATGATGCCACTTGCAGCCGTCTTCCTTTGCTTTAGCCACGGGCGATGTGTCATGACCTTCCCGAACCTTGATATCTTTTTAGCTTGATCCCATAGCATGAGGCATAAGTACCTTCTTATGCCTGCTCTAATTTCCCCGTGATATGCTATGTTTTTTCCTGTTTTTGTACACGTTTCACGGATTGGATTACGATTCCACAATCGCATTTACCACCAATAGTATTATTCGATCTTTCCGTCGCAATGACTTGGCAAGGGTGGAGGATACAACCTCATCAATTTGCACCCTACACCCGTCGACCCAAGTGGCTCTTAATAGGTTAGCAATAATAGATGATAAATGGCGGGAGCCCGACAAATTATCATGGCATGGCAGAAGCGAAGGAACCTCACTTCTTTATAGAAGAAGAGGATGAGGAAGATGATGAGTAAAGCGGGAGATAAGGTAAGTTTTAATTCTAGTTAGTGTCCGCTTATGTCCCAAGCAATTTCATTCTTATTAACCCCATAATGGGTAGAACTTCATTATAGAGTTAAGCGTCGGGGCTTTTATTTCCTATATTAGTAATGCGTTCTAACTTTGTTTTGCAGATGTTCCTGAATTTCACGCGTTTCAATGGTATTTTTCCTACCCTCTTTATTTAAAATACTTTGAGGACAAAGCATGCTTCTTGTTTGGGGGGCATAGAAACACGTGTAATTAAGGCATCTGTTAGGATATAAATATGTATAATACGGAATTATTTTCTAGTAAAAATTTCAAAAATTCAAAAATATAAATAAATAAGTTCATGCTATACACTTAGGAATATTGGTATTGTTTTCCTTCTCTATGCTCTTAATAATCTAGAAGTCTCAAGTAGATTTTGCATTAGAATAATTTTTAGAAACTTAGGTTAATATGTAGGTAATAATCTTTGCATCTATCTATAAATATATTACATGAGTATCGATAATTGTTAGCGATAAGTTCTGAAATCTAGGCTAGAGTACTTATTCTACAAATCCTGTGAGAATATAGCCTAAAGCCTTATATGAGCTAAACATTTGAGAAATGACACAAGGGAGAAGTAAAATCCGGATAGAGATATCACACGTCCACTTGCTTGATCACTAAACCATATCCTAAAAGCGAAATTTAGGCCCTCTTTGGATCGATATAGCCAAAAATTCAAACCTATGAATTATTTTCCGCTAGTCCCCTCCGAGCCTTTCTTTAGCCTTCCATAAACCACAAATCCTTTTACCCTATTACAAAACAAAACAAAAAAAAAAAAAAAAAAAAAAAAAAATCAACCTACCCAATTTAGATAAGTCTGAGAATAGAATGAGGAAGAAGAAGAAGAGAAAAACCTGTGTAAACAAAAGTTAGTTAATTGCTTCAGAAAATAAAGAAAAGAAGTTTCCATCCAAAGAAAAGAAAAATAAAAATAGAAATAAAATAAAAACTCCAAAAAATAGAATAAAGGGAGTCAAAAGCCAAAGAAAAAGAAAAAAAAATATGGCTAAGGACGGAAACAAAGTGTAGAAGCAAAAGTAAATAACAAGGGTTTCTCTAGTTACATAATATGAAGACTCTATTTTCTCAGACTTGTCCTTTTTGAATATCCATTTCTTTCCTTCTTAAACCATCTCCTAATCCCCGCAACACCTAATAAAGACCTCTAGCTCAATTGGGAATATGTTAGTGTGATAGTAAGTGGCAGATGTGTTGATCGACTCGAGCTTCCTTGTGTGTCATTGAGATTGTAAGGTAAAGTTGACCCATCAAAGACCGGAGTAAGTAAACTTGAGTGGAAAAATCAGAGTGTTGTATCTTGACTATTATTGTGAGAACCTACTTAAGGACGCTATTCCGAGTTTTAGAAACGGACCTGTTAATGCATTTCATAGTATTACTCATTGTATATATGTTTATTCGTAGATGATCGATTATTATGCATATATTAACTTAGGTTTCGACTTGATATTTATGTATGCGTTACTAGTGAGATGTATAGATAATTGGGAGCATGAATAAGGAAACAATAGTTTTATTTCTTAGTCGTTGTAGTATAGATGAAGTTTGTGAGTACCTTCACTGGAAAACTCTCACGAGGCTAGAACTCGTCCACTAGGGAATTCTTAGTGGTTTAAGGCCTTATTGCATATGGCAAATGCAATCGCACTCAGCGAAACGAGAGTAGTTAGAACTCCATTTTTGGTCACTTATTCTAATTTCTCATATTTGCTTGAGGACAAGCAAAATGCTGTTTGGGGGTGGTTTGATAAGAGCCCAAAACTGTAGTTTTAACCCCTTAACAATCATACTTTTAGACCAATTATGTGAGTAATAATTAAGAGTTAATATTGATTACGTGTTTTTATGCTTTTCAGGCTTCAAAGTCTATTATGTGCAGAAATGTGCCACTTTAGTGAGATAAAGGAGCAAAGGTCGGTTGCTAAGGAGTTCTGTGATTAAAGGCCAATTTTCAAGAAGACAAAGCCTTTGTAAAGCCCGGTCAAAAGATGAAAAGTCAAAGTCAACGCGGGCAGAAACAGTGCACAAAGTCAACAGAACTTCCGAAGACCATATCTTTGGACTCAGACCTCGGAATTGGGCCTACCTTACGTCAAAACGACCGGGTCGGAAAGAGCTTTCCAATGGTCTAAGCCTTGACCCAATCAAAAGAGCAAAAGTGGACGAAAAGTCTGTTGAAGCCAACTGCAGCTGAAGAAGCCTTTTTGGACTGAAAGAATTGGGTTTTGGGCCTGATTCTCTGGCCCAAAACATGGCTCCAAGCCCATGCACGATTTTTGGATCTGAAAACATATAAAAACAAAAGTTTAGGTCTTTGTTAATGGTAGCTAGTTAGACCTAAAACTATAGATAATTATAGATCTAGTTTTCATGTAATAAAATTAAGTTTAGTTTAAATTCAATTCTTGTTTTAGATTAAACTCTTAGAATCATTATTCTTAATTAGTTTGATTAATAAAATAGCTAGTTTGTCAATATTAATTCTTGTCATTTACAATTGTGTAGATCTAATTTCCCTTATTATGTAGATAGCTAGACTTAGATTAGTTAGATTATTAATTTAGTATTTGAATCATTGTTTTATTATTCATTAGATTAATAAAATAGTGTTCTCTATAAGTTAGTTTCATTAATTGTTTAGTTTCAATTCGTAGATTCAATTAATTTTCATTATTAGTTTAATCCAATTATTGCATTAGTAGTTTTGAATTGAGTTTAAACAAGCAAAGTTTCAATCTTTATATCATGTCTTGTTCAATTCCTTTGGAAATGATAACGTGATGATTCTTTTCGCTAAACCCCCATTAGAGGGGTTGAGAAGCCTGATGAAAGCTTGATTCGATTATCGTAGAGTCGTCGTAATTTCCTTTCCACTCTAGAAATGATTAGTTCACCATGAGAATGGGTGTAATCGTTCACATGCTAGTTATGAATTGGTAGAAATGCCATGTGTAATTAGGGATTAGGAGTAACAGTTATTCTGCGAAAGATTCAATTCAGATTCAATTCATTCATCGATTAGTAGGATTAAGTCGAAGTTAAGGTGGAATCAACCCCCTTTAACTCCTTATCATAGAATCGACGAAGCATTCCCATAGTTGTTCTAATAGTCGACTAGTTGCATCTTGTGGGTAGTTGCATCGTAGTCTAGTTGCCTTTTAAGTAAATCTCTCATTAGACTTAGAGTAGATTACTTATACGTTAGAGAACACGACATCTTGGAAAGACTAGGAGTGGAACGAATCTTCTACTCCACTATATCTCATAGGATTGAGAGTAGAATCTTTGATAAAATATAGGCACATAAAATAGTTTAGTTTACTTATGTTTTGAGTTTCATCGTTCATTACGTAGGTAAACTTATATCAATTTTATGTTTTATCACTCATCAAATAACCTCCTTGTTATTGAAATTAATTAGAAAAATATCCAGATTTTGGGTTTAATCTCCCTAGTTCATAAACATCTTGCATAACCCTCACTATGTACTAACCCATAAAAATCCTCCCTTTTTCTAAAACACCCGAACTAACTAAAATACCCCCACACATAAAAACCTAGATCTCAAATTTCTCTCTTCTCTCTTTCTTCTCACCGTCTCCTCACTTCTTGCAAACCCTAGATATCCTGCAAAACTAAATTCACATAGAAAATAAGATGACAAAACAACCCAAAAAGAGGTGAGAAACATCCAACAAAATAAAAAAATCAAAAGTTTCAAAAGAGGATGCTCTAGTGAGAACGAAGGAAGTGGTTCAATCACAAACAAAAGGGAAGAAAGCAACAATCAATAAAAAGATGAAATCTAAGGTGAGAATTGATAAGAACCCAAAAATGTAGTTTTAACCCCTTAACAATAATACTTTTAGACCAATTATGCGAGTAATAAATAAGAGTTAATACTGATTACGTGCTTTTATGTAATCCAGACATTGGAGTCAATTATATGCAGAAATGTGTCACTTTGGCGAGATAAAGGAGCAAGGGTTGGTTGCTAAGAAGTTCTATGATTAAAGGTCAAGATTCAAAGAGAAAAAGGCTTTTTAAAGCACGGTCAAAGCTGAAAAGTCAAAGTCAACGCGGAAAGAAACAGCACACAAAAGTCAGCAGAACTTCCGAAGACCGTATCTTTGGACTTAGACCTCGGAATTGGGCCTACCTTATGTTAAAACGACCGGCTCGGAAAGAGTTTTCTAATGGTCTAAACGTTGACCCAATCAGAGGAGCAAAAATGGACGAAACGTCTATTAAAGAAAAATCCAGTTGAAAAGGTCTCTATGGACTGAAGAAATTAGGTTTTGGGCTCGATTTTCTGGCCCAAAACATGGCTCCTCAGGCTATGCACGAAAATGTGGATCTTGTCTCCTCTATTTCAACACACAAGACTTAACTCTTAAGGAAGTAGAAAAATTAGGTAGCCATTAGTGAATAATTCTAGATCTATTTTTCACTCTATTAATTAATTAGTTTTTATTACCTTGTTTTAATTTAGTTATTGAATCAATTGTTATTTCTTCATTAGACCAATAAAGTTAGTTAGTTCTTCATAATCTAGTTTCATTTTTCATTAATTATTTAGTTTCAATTCATAGATTAAGATATTTGTCATGACTAGTTTCAATTAATTCTTGCATGATTAGATTTCCATTTGAATTCAAATAGTAAATTTACAATCTTTATATCATGTTTTGCTTAAATTCATATGGAAATGATAGTTTGATGAATCAAGGCTAAACTTCTATTAGAGGGGTTTGATGAAGCCTTGATGAAAACTTGATTGTGTAGTGTAGAAATAGTTGTAAGAGTCTATTCCACTCTAGAAGGTAGTTGATTTGCCATGAGAATGGGTTGAACTTCCTCACATGCTAGCCATTAGTTGGTAGAGATTGCCATGAATGATTAGGGATTAGAACGACCAATTCTTATCGTAAGAATGTAAGAATTGGATTACAACAATCTATGCTAGTTTATTAAGTTGGATTCAAGGTGGATTCAATCCCCCCTAATTCTTTATCTAGATTTACAACTTAGTATTTATGTTATTTCGTTATTCGTATCTTGTTTAGTATTTGAATTGAAATCATAGTATAATTCTCACATTACTCTCATTAACTTTGGATAGACCAATAACCTTAGAAAACATTGAATATTAAAGAATTAGGAGTGGAACGAATCTTTTACTCCAATTCTATTGCGATAACATTAGAAAGTAGAAAACTTTGATAAATAGACACGAAAATAATTGTAGTTTTACTTGCGTTTAAGTCTCATCATTTATGCGTAGGCAAAACTATTATTTTACTTTTATCAAGAATCATATTTATTTTTGAAATTTGTTTGTAAATATATAAGAATTTCTATTTTTATATATGAAAATGCTTAATTTATTATATAAATTTGCATTTTCATATATAAAAGTACAATTACATATATATATGAATGAATCTGTAAATTACATATATAACTTCGTATGTAAATTCGTATTTAAGCATATTCTAAATGTGAATTCATATTTTCACAAGTGAATTTGTATTTACATATTCTAAATTGGTATTGCAACAGGATGTAAAATCTACTAGTTCTAACAAGGTATTCCGTTCTTCTGAATTGCTAATGCTAAAACTTATGCAAGATTTGAAGGGAATAATTAGGGATGTTCATATCACCAAGATGAAAGAAACTCCTTTTCGCAATCTTTTTATGGTTTTTGTCGATGGAAAGGTAGATAATAGAATGTTAGAGAAACCAAGCCACATCATTATAAAGTTGTTAAGCAGTTGGTGCAAGGAAAGACATAAGTTTAAGATAGGAAATCAGTTTGTATCTTTATGTCCATCTGACGTGGCTGTAACCTTTAGGCTTCCCATGAAGGGGAAAGTTGTTGTTTTCCAGTCAGGAACGAGAATAGGCGAAGTTATTTCTGGATCACCCTTCTTATTAAGACGTTTCTTCGGAGTTAACAAGATAACAACAACGGTTGTAAAAGAAATCTTGAACCAGATTGTAGACTCAATGGACCCTACGGATATTGAAGATGTGGTGAGACTACTCGTCATTTTTCTAGTGATGACAATATTTGTAAGTAGTGGTGCGAGTGGAATAGCTTGGTCCTTCCCAAAGCATGTTGAGACTTTGGAAGCTATGTGGAGTGTGTCATGGGCTACCTCAGTTCACTCAGAACTTATTGAAAAAATTCAGAAGTGGGATAGCAGTAGTCCGTTCAAAATTTCAGGATGTATCATTTAGCTTTTGGTAAGATACTTACATTGTCTACAAATTCATATTTTCATATGTAAGTTTAGTTTCTATATTTTCATAGCCTATATAACCTCACATGTAAGAAAATATATATTTGCATATGCAAATTAGCTTTTACATATGAAGACAGAAGTCATATGTTGGTAAGATACTAACATTACATTGTCTGCATTTTAGTATTTTCATAAGTAAGTTTGTTTTCACATATGCATAGTCATATTTTCATAGTCTATATCACCTGTCAGGTATATGAAAATAAATATGAAAATCTATATTTGCACATGAAAATAGAAATTTACATATGTTTATTCATATTTACATATACAATACAGATGTCATATGTCATAAGTTGGAAAAAGAAGTCTATTAAAATGTTACTAATACAAATTCACATGTTATGTGCAGTACTTTTTGTGTGAGCATGTGAAACTTTGTGAGCTATTACGCGAGACTTGCTTCCCACAGATTGCAAAGTGGTTGATAGAACGACTAGCGGATGAAGTACCAAAAAATTTCAAGATAGAAAATGTTCCCAATTGCCATATCAAAGTAAGATTGGAACTAACCAAGGAAGTGAAAGAGGCATTATACCCTGAACACCACCAAAGTGAAGCTGAAAGCTGGAGGAGGGAATATGCTGAGTTGAAGAGGGAGAATGAAGAGTTGAGGAAACTTAATAAAGATTGAAAGGGTGAACTTGGTAGACTGACGAGAATAGTTTGTGAATAGACTCTAGAAGATATGTTTGAAAATCATGAACATAGCGAGTTTTATAGGGAGGAGAACAGGGGAAATGTAGATTCTATTAAAGGGGGAGGAGATGTCGGTTTGGTTGAAGGGGGAGGAGATGTAGATATGATTGAAGGAGGAGGAGATGTAGATATGGTTGAAGGGGGTAGAGAAAAAAGGAGATGCGGATTTGGTTGAAGATGAGGGCGAAAGAGAGTTTGAGTTGTCTGAGAAAAAGTTGGATGAAAAGGAGGACATTGGAAAGACTGAGTTGTCTGAGAAAGAGACATGTGAAGAAGAGAAGAAAGGAGAGGCAGATTAAGAGGAAGAATCCAAGTTGGATGGAGAGGAGGAAAGCGGAGAGCCAAAGTCAAGTAAAGAGGAGGAGGAGGAAGAGGAAAAAGGTGAGGGAGAACCTAACTCGATATTTAAGACAGTGAAGGAAAGGGAGCGGATGAAGAAAACATCAACAATATATGAGTTCGGAAATATTAAGAAACAAACAAGGAATACTAAAGTTGCTGAAATTGAATTGGATGATGAACCGGTGATTGATGCAGATGATTTCGAGACTCCACGATCACGCGTAGGAAAGCCTATGTCAAGACCACATTCAAACAAGTTGTGGAGTCTACTTGATAAAGAGAAGTTGCTGTTGGTGGAAAGTTTTTTCAAAAAAGCAAACCAGAAGTAAAATTTACTTTTCATAAATATATGTAAGTTTTTCTTATTTTCTATGTAGTTGCACAAATTGTTTTGATCGTGTATGCATATTGCAATACAATTGCATGGATGGACATCCAAATGCATTTGAAAATACAGGGGGAACACTTGAACCACATGATATTAAACTTCTTCGTTAGTGATAAGGTAAATATTTTTATTACTTAAATCTTTTGAAATGAAAAAACTTGCAATTAATTTAGTAATTTTTTGTGTTGTTTATTGTAGATCATTGATTGGTACATGCACTTCCAACTCCCCAAGGAAGTGGAAAAGCTAATTGGATGTTCTCTACCAAAGTGTCTCTATTTCTCATTATTTGCATGGGTAAACATCTTCCATGTAATTTAATTACTGAAGTTGAATATGTAAATTCACAAAATCTCTGAAGATGTTGTTGTTCTTATTTGTTGTAGCTAGCTTTAAGAGATAACCAATAACAATGCATGAAAATCTATGTCACAGATGTCCTACAACAATTGGATAACAAGGTCGCCCATCTGTTTTTCATCATAAATAGTCCCAAGTTAATTAAGAAAGCACAAAAATGGTTATCACTGGACTTTGCTTCATGTTGATAGTTTGAATTGGGAATGGACACACTATGACTCTTTAAGGCCAAGGAACTACAAGAAGAAGAAATACATTTCGTTAGAAGATGCTGAAATGTTGGTAAGCGATTTTTTTTTATTTGGGCTTGTTTTGTTTTTAGTAGTTAGGTGTTGGGCAGTCTTTTGGCAATTTAAATACTGTTCATTTTTTCTTGATTCTAATTCAATTTAATGTAGCAAAAGAGGGTGGTGGAAGCTAATATATGTAGGCGTCGGGAGCTAAGATTGCCATATGTGGATTTGATGAAAGATATCAAAGTTGGAGTATGCCCACAACAAGGAGCATCATAAGAACTTAACTTTCTGAACATAATTGTCTTTTTAATCTCTTATCTCTTATCTTAAACTTCTTTTTTGGCATTCTCAGTTCAGATTGTGGATTATTTGTCATTTTGTTTGTGAAGGCTATAATATGTGGAAAAGCTATCCAAGATATTATGCTAGAAGTCGCGAAACAATTGAGGGTTGACCTGCTATATGAGATTGTATCAAGCCAACAAGAAAAATGGGATCCAAAAGAAGAATGCAAGAAATGATGAGCTGGTTTTTTGTTTAATCATGTGTTAGTGGATTATATTTGTTAGAATTCTAGATATAAAAACGTTAATTTGGGTTAATGTGTTGGCGGTAAATGATGTAAATAATGGGAATCTCCTTTATATTTTCAATTGGTTTATCTATCTTTGCAACTTACATATGTAATGCAAGAAATGATTGTCAGCCTAGTTTGTCAGATTTACATAGCTATGTTGCATGTCAGGAAAAAGTCTATGAAAATTCATATTTGCATATGTAAGTTGGTATTTACATAGCCTGTGCAGGTGTCATATGCATACTCAAATGTCAGAAAAAGTCTATGCAAATCCATATTTGTATGTGTAACTTTGTATTTGCATATGTTAAGTTACTATGTAAATATAGATTTACATATATTATGTCTATGCAAATTCATATTTGTATGTGTAAATTTGCATTTGCATATGTGGAGTTACTATGTAAATATAGATTTACATATATTCTGACAGGTGTCGGGCAATTTTACTTCTCAAAGATTACTATGTAAATATAGATTTACATATATATAACTATGTAAACATACATTTACATATATTCTGTCAGGTGTTGGGTAATTTTTCTTCAAAAATGTTACTATGTAAAAGTATCTTTACACAGTAATACAGAACCTGTGTTAACTGGCTGTTTTAAAAATCTTCAACTAAAAGATGTAACATAGTCAAACTAAGCTTAACATCAAAATATATAATCCATAATAAATGGAAGTATTGTTTTCCATATAAAATCCAAAATCAGAAAAAGAATGCAAGTTCATCGATATCTCGTTTTTATATACGAGCAAAATATAGATTACTGAATCATTGAATTGGTGCAGAGCATGTTGTGGGAGTGGAGCCCACTCTTGGCTTGCAGTGGCCATAGTCAGGGCCCTTGTTTTTCTTCCTACCTCTTGTAGCATTCGTGTTGTGCTTCCATTTCTTGTCTGGTCTCCCTATCTTCTTTTTCAATCCAAAGTTAGTAAATCAGGCACACTTGGTATCTTAGCAGGCATTTGACTGTTCTCCACAGGTACTATAGCTTCTGAATAACTATCGCGGAATGTTTGAGAATAGAAGAATTTATCACAGTAGGTATACACATTCAATCTATCAGCCAAAATGGAGCGCAGTGCATGCACACAAGGGAATCCTTCGATTCTCGACAAATTACAAGAGCAATGACTTCTATTCAAGTCAACCAAGTGAATATGCATAGCATGCACCTCAAAAGCACCCTCCTTTGACTTAAGAGCCACCCAACTTCTCCCCACCTCGTTCCTCTCAGCCAATAAAGTTTCCATAAATAGACATAAGATAGTATTCCAGCTCCTCGATGACTCCCGCCGATCAGACATCATTTTCATAATTTTCCCACAGATCTTGTTAACTATTGCAGTGATACGCAAGTGGCGTTCTAGCAGGATTCAAGATCAAGTTGAAGCTTTCCACAATATTAGAGCACATATCGCCATATCTATTTCCTTGAAAGTAAGCATTACACCAATGCTCATAACCTATGGTGGACAAAAATTTGTTCGCTTGATTGCCGCAAACATCTCGAAAATTAGCCATCATTTTCTCAAACTCATGGTGAATCCCAACATAGGCAAGGTCTGAAAAGAGATCCAGGGTATACAATCATAAGCAATGGTTGTTAGGCATAACTGAAGTAAGGTTACTTTTAAGGTGCCACAAACAATAGCCATGATGGGATTCAGGAAAAATGCGAGAGACACCCACGAGCAGACCATGGTTTCTGTCAGATATAAAAGTTAGCCTACAATCTTTGGAGACCACCAACCTAAGTTGCTCCAAGAACCAATACCAATTGTCATCAGTTTCAAAAAGTACAACTGCCATAGCTACTAGAAAAGTACGTGGAACACAAAAATAAACATCAATTACTGAATTGGTTTTGCATACCATACTCACTATGAAAACTTAACTCTTATATGTAAAAAATAAATTTTTATAGGTTAAACTACTATGAACTTACTATGTAAAAAGTCACAAACTCAAAAAGACATACCCTCATTTGCATTTTTGGCAGTAGCTGACAAGACACACCCCTTGTATTTTGTTTTCACGAAAGTTCCATCCAAACAAAGCATAGGACGACAGAAGTTAAAGCCATGAATACAAGCGCCAAATGAAACAAATAATCTCTTGAACTTTCCTGTTGTTGATTCTTTTTCCAAAATAACATGACTCCCTGGATTAGTTTCTTTCAGTTTTCCAACATAGCAATGTAACTGATGATAAGATAAAGCATGGTCCCCATGTATCTCCTTCAATGCAAGATCTATACCGGTGTGCGCAAAGTAATAATTCAAGGTCACACCATATACCCTTAGAAAATGGTCAGCGATTTCACCTAACTTAATCAAAGGCTTGTCTCTCACCATATCTAAAACAATACTCTTTACAAGTTTAGTATTCACTTGGGGATTGTTAACGTCAACGAATCTAGCTCCACATGTGTGTTTTGCTTCCATTGTCTTTATTTCAAAGAACTTCGGCATTTTATACTTCTTGGATGCGTGAACTCTCCATAGACACCCGGTTTCAGTCTTCAAATAACACTCAGCCATGACTCTATCAGGATCATTCTTCTTAATAGAACTCTGTAATGATTAACAAGACAATGACGTAAAAGCTCAACACGAAAATTAGCAGCACCACCAGTCAAAATAGGCAAAGAAGCGATATTAACATATTTTTCATCATATGTAGCAAAAGACATAGAAGAACTAGCAACCAAATTTCTAGAAGTACAAGAAGAATCCTGAAGAGAGACTTTGGAACTAGAACTAGCATCACATAAAGCAAAAAATCCTCTTGACGATGTTGTTACCAAGAATGTATTAAAACCTTTAAGCAAATTGAAGCAAACAAGGGATTGATGCTTCGAGTCAGTATCTATCATAATATGCTTTGAATCCCTTACAAAAGACAGTTTTATAGACAATGGAGTAAGCTTTTACCACTTTTCAGAAATCGTATGCTTCAAATAAGCAATTATACCATTAGTCTCGACACGAACACTCATAATTTGTCTCCCATCCATGTCTACATTTGCAAAAAGAAACAAAGAAAAACTGATAAATAATAATCTTTGTTCTAGCAAACAAATTGATGAATCTATGTAAATGTATTTTTACATAGTCAATATCACTAACGAACCAATATTTTCAGCAATTTAACTTTTAAATTTTCATGATCAAAATCAAAATCGCAAAGAAGATTGAAAAGAGGTGAATATCTGCAGCGTTGAACCTTTTTTTGTCAATAGAGAAACAAAGGAGGTCAAATCGTGTTATCCAAGCAGATGAATCAGCGTTATTCTTGGTCGAAATGACAATGAATCTGTAAAGAGGGTAAAATGGGTAATAAAATAAAATAGAAAATAAAATTTAGAGTAGATTTGCCCTCTTATTGGAAAACAGGGAGGTTATGTGGTATGGGCCGATAAATAGGGAGGTTATGTAGTATGGGTCGATAGGAAGGAGTTTATACTCAACCAGATTAAAACTAATGGGCTGAGCCGCATTTCTTGGGAAAAAATCACAGTCTGCTTTTATTTTCCCAATTTTTTTGTTTTTTTTTTTACCCTTTTGATATAAGGTACCAGATCCATCGTCAGTTAAACGAAGAAAAACACTAATTCAACTTCAATAACGGACAATTCAAGATTGAAATTAGAAGAACAAGGTTCGGCGACGAAAAAATTATGTTTAATGAAAAAGAAACATTTTTCAACAATGAAGAAATCAAGTTTAATAATAAAGAAATATGGTTTCATGATGAAGAAACAAGATTCTACCCTGAAGAATCACCCTCTTTCTCATTTCAATTGATTGTTGTGAATCTTTTCTTTTGTTTTATTGATTTTCTTTCTTCTTCCTAATTATTTGAATAAATTGGGTTTCTGTGACTATGCAAATTTGTATTTACATGAAAATTTTGTTTTTATGTGCAGGTGTGAATCTGTGACTATGTAAATTTGTTTTTACATGAAAATTTTAGTATGCAAATTTATGTGTATATAGTGATTTCTCTGCAGATCTCATGACTACGTAAATTTGTTTTTACATGAAAATTTCAGTATGCAAATTTATTTTTACATAGTTATTTTTCTCTGCAAATTTATTTTTACATACTGAGTTTCTATGAAAATTTAATTTTATATAGTTATTTTTCGATGAAATGAAATGTGTTTTTACAGTGATTTTTCTCCTAATTTGTATTTGTTATGCAAAACTGTTTTTTCACAGATTTTAGAAAGTCCTTAGCTCAGATCTTTGTATTTTTGTTATGATTTGAAATTTTGGATCTCGAAATCATGATTCAAAACAAGTTTTTTTATGTGATAATATTTATCATTTTCAAAATGTATTGAATCTCGAAATCGCCATAAAAAACTAGTTCTATCCCTACAACCTTTTTTAGTTTTTCAATGTTGAAATGGAGATTAACTTCTTCAATTTTTTGAAAATTTATGTGTTTTTTTTTTTCGTAAAAGAACATTAATTTCATATCTAATTTGGTGAGGCTTTTTTTGGGTGTTCAATTTATGGTTTTTGAAAGTAAGAGAGAGAATTCAGAGAACTAGAGGAGATAAAAAAATCAAAGGTGAGTGGTGACTAAGAGTCAACGGGGGCTGTTTCAGTCATTTTCTTAATTTATTTTATCACAATGTTCGCAAGGAGGGAGTTTATGTAGACCGGTTTAAGGAGGAGGGAGATTTATTTGGAGTTTGGAATACAAGTTGCGGCAGAATAACAACAGCTAATTAAGATCTGTCATTGTACAAGCCAATGCTGAAGGAGTACATAATCAAGAATTTCGTGGAGAAAAGAACAGCACAAGACTGGATTGAGGACTGCGCGTGGTTAATTGACAATGTCTATGTGAAAATTCCTTTTCTCGGTACTATCATTTTAAGATCTAAAATACATAGCTCATAAAGTTGGACTATCACGGAAGAGGCAAAGCGACCTATCTCTATTTGTAAGTGCTTTAATTTGCAGATTTTTTGCAGCATTTACTCGAGGTTTCTCTATATATAAGAAAAGAAAAAGAAAAAACTTGCAAGTCCTCTTCCACTGTTTAAGACTTTCAAGTTTACTTTTGTTTGGAAATATTAACATAATTGCAGTCCAAACATCGATCATGAACGTTTAATATATATTCATACTAATACTAGACAGTACATTGTCGGAAAAACAAAATCTAGAACATGAAACATATATTACATCATGCAGTATAGTGCTCAATAAATTAATTAGTGATTCTGGATAAACCACTACCATTATCATCATTATTACCGGAGTCTCCTTTTGGGCTACTACCCCAGTCATTGTAGTACTGTCTAGGTATGCCGTGGTGATTGTTACTGACACCATTTCCCGAGGAACTGTATGTGCTCACCTCCTCACTTTCTAGCCCTTTCACAAGTGGTTGCTGTCCATGGTCTTGGCCATGCAGTTCATCCATCAGAACTTTCCGGTGAATGGCAAAGCAAGAGTTCACCGCCAGTAGAACTACAAGAATCACAACCAACTTCATCTTCATTGACATTTGAGTTTATCTTTGCTGTAGAGTTATAAACAAAATAAGTTAATAACGGCTGAGCATAAGTCATAACATATAATATATATGTTCGGAGTTAATTAATACTAAAAATACTTGACTAAAAAAGACTCACAAAAATGAAAGAGCAGTAGTCAGTACTTATATTGCAAGAAGCATGCGCAAGAGGGGTGGGAGGTAGTTTGTGTGGAATTGATTTAACAAGAGAGGTGCCTTATATAGAGAGAGAGCTGCAAAGGGGGAATTTAACAGTTGGACATATACAACCAACCTAAATGACAGGACAAAGGATACAATTGATTATGGAGTCTCCACCTTCATGAGGCAAGATTGAGTGGAGGTTCATATTATTCCATTAAATTGATTTTAAATAACATTATATTTACAGTATGGGGTGATGAATAATTTTGTCCATCACTAAGACTAACAGTGAATTAGCACCTTGATTCTTAGTGGAAGTAACTCTATCAGATATATCGCTAAGATTCTGATACCGAGTAATTGGACTGGGAGCCCAATTAATTTTCCCAAATATTTTCGCCCTAAGTTCACTTCAATTTTAATTTCGCCATAAGTCTTATGTAAATTTAAATTTGCTTATGAAAAAATAAAATTACATATATAAATTTAAATTTGCATATGTAAATTTATAATTTACATATGCAAATTTAAATTTACATATGAAAAGGAAACTATGTGAAATTATATTTACATATGAAAATGAACTATGTAAATTTAAATTTTCATAGGACTTATGGCGAAATTAAAATTGAAAATGTGTCCTTAAGCCGAAATTATAAGTAAAAAAATAATGACGTCAGCTCAGTTTGGGACTTATGGCGAAATGAAAAATCAAGATGGATTTTTTGTGAAATTATTATTGGGCTTTGTCATTGGGCTGTAATCTCAATCTCTTCTGATACCACGTACTAGTTGCTAATTAAGATCCCGTTGTTGCAATCATAGTGACTGTTAGCTCTGAGACGTTATTCCTCTATTATAGTTTTTTATTATATTATTTTTTTTAACAAGAAATGATCCTCAGCCTTTTGGTTCTAACTCGGTTGAGTATAAACTCCCTCCCATCGTCCCATATCACATAACCTCTCTATTATTTAGGTCTCGTTAAATAACCTCCCTGTTTTCCAAAAAAGAGATAAAATCTAGTCTTTTTTTATTTCCCATTTTATCTTATTTCCTTTTTTACCCTTTTGGGATTGAAAATTTCCCGACTATATGTAAATGTATTTTTACATAGTCATATATATATATATGTAAAACTATATTTGCACAGTCATTGGAGCTATAAAAACTTAAATTTAAATAGTAACTTTTGGGATTGAAAATTTCCTGACACCTGACAGAATATATGTAAATGTATTTTTACATAGTCATATATATGTAAAACTATATTTATATAGTCATTGGAGCTATGAAAACTTAAATTTACATAGTAACTTTTGGGATTGAAAATTTTCCAACACCTGACAGAATATAAATTTAAATTTTCCTATGGAAAAAAATTTCATATGAAAATTTAAATTTAAATAGGTTAAGAAGACTGTGTAATTTTATATTGTCATATGTAAATACAAATTTACATAAGATGACGTCAGCCTGGTTTGTCCTTAAGCCAAAATTATAAGTAAAGATTGATGACGTCAACCCAGTTTTCTTTAAATTTGAAATAGAAATTTAGAGTTCACAGGGGTATTTTGGTCTGTTTTGGCTTTGATGTTATGTTTTAAATAATAGGAAGTTTTATGCATTTGTTAAACTAGGGGTTTTTTTTTTAAACCATTTAAGTACCAGGGAGATTAAACCCGTTTTCTGTTTTTTTTAATGATATGAATAATCTTCTTCAGGGTAATTCTGGGATTAATAGTACATTAATCGAACAAGCATCCATTTGGTGGTGAAGTTAGATAGCCTTAGTATGCTCCACTTATAAGGATTACTCATGTCATCAAGTGTTTTAACATTTCTGTTTATGGAAAAATGAATTACATTGCAGAACACTACCATTTGTATGGATTAATCACACTTTTCATGAGGATGATCCAGGTAAAGAGACCATCTTCAATAGACACACACACGCATGCAGAGACACACAAAGTTTAGCAAGGCCAATGTTAAGTGTCATGTATGTGTCTCTCTCTCTATTGTGTGCCTGTGTATGTGTTATCTGTCTTAACAACATTCCCAAAGCAAGTCACTATGAGGGGAAATGTAGAGTTTTCACCTTTGAATACCCTTGCCCAATGCAAGGGTGACAAAATTGGTGACTTGTAACTAAGTCACAACGAAGGTAGCACTTGCTACTGAGATTTTCACTGAGTTGTGAGCTTCAGACGGAATGTTTTATTCTTTTTCGTGTATTTTTTTTTTAATTTTTTTCGATTTTTTTTCCAGACGGAATGTTTCATTTCGTCTCGCGTGTTTTTTCGGTTTTTTTTTTTAACTTCAAACGGGATGTTTCATTCCGTCCGGCGCGTTTTTTTTATTTTTTACATTCAGACGAAATCAAATATCCCGTCTGAGATTCAAAGTCACCTCTGCATTTGGCACCCTCACCTTGCTTTTCACCAAAACGGTAGCAAAGAGGGGATATTGAGCCTACGTGGAGGTGAAAAACACTGACTTAATTAGCTTGCATTGGGAATGCTCTAATAGTGACTTTTTAGAGGAAATGTTGCTCTGACAGGTTTCTCTCGCAATATATAGAAAATTGAAGGGAAATTATGTAATCTGTCATTTAATTACTGAAATAGGTAAATTATTATCCTTTTAAACTCCGTCTTGGAGGGAAAGAAAGATTAAACCTTCCCCTTTTGGGGGGGGGGGGGTGTTTCCTTGGATCCAAAGTAAATCGAAGAGCTCTTTCCGATCAAGAACATGGATTTATCTGAGTTTGAGCTACCTCTTGCGACATGGAAGGAGTTACAAGCACATCAAACTCAAGTTATGACTGACAAGCAAGGAGCAAAAGGCATTTCATATGCTGATGCAACTCGACAAACCATTCAACAACATGTTGAGTTCTATGAATTACTTGAGCCTGAAAAGATGGGGGAATTTCCACCTATCACAATTCCTCAGCTGGCATATGAAAGAGGATTAAACTACTGTAAGCATTGCCTTATACGTAGGGTGGATTTGCAAAAGGTTCCAATAGAACGTGTTCGTAAACTGGCTAAAGAGAAGTGGCAACCTCTAGGTGAGTGGCTAATCACACTCATAGGTAAAGGCTATATTTTTATCTGATTCTCCAGTGGAAATGATCTTAACAAGGTGTGGTCTCATGGTTCATGGGATTTTGATAAATGCCCTCTTAGATTGAGTCAATGGAGTACCAATTTTTGCCTGGATAGTCAGAGGCAATCTCACGCACTGATGTGGATTTGACTACCGGGGCTGGGACAGGAGTACTGGGATCCAGAAGCTCTAATGTTGATAGCTTGTGATGTGGGTTACCCGATGCAGATTGATGACAATACTCTAAGAAGAGAGTATGGTCATTTTGCTAGAATATTAGTGGATATAGATCTTTCAAAACCTATTCCAGATTTGATTTATGTTAAACCAAAAATGTCAATTTTTGGCATACTGTTGACGTCGGAAAACTGCCAAAAATGTGCACCCACTATAAGATTGTAGGCCACCTTGTGATAGAGTGCAGGAAGCTCAAGGGAGTCATGAACTTAAATAAACAGAAAGCAAAGGATGTTGTAGTGGACTCCACTCTACCAACTGAAGCACTAGTTCAAGCTCGAAGGAATAACAGGTGAAAAAATCAACATCAAGGAGAAACAAGCAAGAAAGTTGGAGCGGTCAGCTAGCAGCCAAAAGAAATTGAAAAAGCGAAGGAGAGCCATACTACTGCAACAAATAGAAATAGATTTGAGGTGTTATAATTGCTGCAAGAGGCAAACGACAACGAAGGGGTTACAAAAGTAGTTATTTTAACTACTGAGCTGACCATTTCAACTGTAGCAGAAGAGCAGAATCAGATAGTACCATTTACTAGAACAGACGAACAACAAAAAGATGATGGCTGCAGTGGGCTCACAATGGCGGAAAAGGATTTAGGCACTACAAACATTCGTGATCCCATTGTCAGCAACTCTTTTAATTTTGATCATGGTGGGGTTTTTGAGATAGTCTTAGAGATTCAGCAACCAAAGGCTAGAGACTTGACACAAGTTGATGGAGAGCCACCTACAGAAACGCAAGAAACTGGTACAAGACAAGTTATTGAAGGATTTCAAAAGGCAGTTCTAGATACATATATGGCTCTAACGTTGATGGAAAGCCAAGATAGAGAGGGACAACTTCAGAGTACCACTCCACAGACCACAAGATGGTCAAACTTGGCTGATGATAACCAAGAGGAGATTGTAGTGATCAAGTATCTTCTTCTAAGATCAGCTGTGAATTGAATAGGTTTGGATTGAATTGATACTAAGAAAGAAATGAAACTCAAGCTTTATTATTCATCATTAATGGTGGTTACAAAGTCTCTCTCTCTCTCTGGTTTTTCAAGTAATTTTGTAATGAATCAAATCTATCTTCTTTCTCCTGATTATCGCTTTATATAGTCCTTCAGTTGTAGTTGTGTCCAATCATGTCCTGACGCATGTCCATTCCTCTTCTTCTTCCTCTTTTTTCCCGCTTGTTCCTGCAACAATGAACTTAAACTCAAGATATCGACAACATGTCGATATCTCAAATTATTTATGATATTTGGGCTGGAATATCGGGTTGATGATATTTGGCCACGACATCGCCCCCTCTTGAAACTTTCAAATTTTGATCTCGAAAATTTGAATACTTCGAGAAACAATTGGGAAAAACAAAAAATTTCAAACTAAAAACTCAAATTTAAAATTCAAATTATCAAGCGGTTACTGTTGGAGCTAAAAAACCGCATCGAAATATAGAACATAAAAACTCATTTTAACTTTCTCTCTCTTCACTTATTTGCAAAAAAAAGGCTTGAAAAAATTAAAACCCCACCACCATTAACAACACCTGAAAAACTTTATCTTGGAATTACTCACTGTCCTCTTCACCAGATTTTCCTGCAAACTTGACAGGTTAGTTAAAATAAACTTTAATATGTTATTTGCTATCATAAACAACTCTTTTTTATCTATTTATCTTTAATATAACATTTGTTCCTCTTCTTAACTTAAGAGGGTTAGGGTTATGGTTATGGTTTAAACTTGAATGTTTTATATGTATAACCAATATACTAACTAGATTTTTGAACTATAAGTTTTGATCTGTTTCAGTATGGCTAGGAGAAAAACTTGTGTTAATTTTAGGCGAACAATCTCAAAACGATCCTGGTTTTAATGTCAAGAACGTATGTTTTGAGACAAACATCCTCACCTCGAAACCCGTCATTGTCACCATGAAAACTCAAAACGTGTATAAAAAATAATATACTATATAATTGTACTGAGTATAGCGATAGTAGTATCGATGGAGAATATAATTCTAATAAAAAAGTTATTATTTCTAGTGATACCGACATGTTGAATGAAAGTATCGAGTCTATGAACTAGAACCGACTCTTCTTCCTCGACCTCGACATCGAAAGGATTTGGCCCGATAAACCAAAGATGGCTAACATACCTTGTTGATGGCTTACCATGCCATCCTTTTGAGACTGTGACCTCGGGATCAGAGCGTGATGTTATGGAGGATAATAACATATGGAGTAGTATGGTTTGAACCCTTATTTTCCAAAAAAACCCAACCTAGCAATAGTTAGAGCTGCATATCGAATACCCGATACTATCACTCTTCAACATTACGCTGGATGTAGGAAAGGTACCAAATGCCAAAGTGGCGATGCCCAATCAATCATCATCCCTGTTGGGCAACTAGTTGCTGGTTTGCGACTCCCTTTGACTGATCTCGATTGAGAAGTACTGAACCATTTGACCATCTCTCCTGGCCAAGGCACGGGCAATTTTTGGAGATTGATGTACATTTGTAATTATTAAAATGTGCATCTCTAACCTGATATGCGGAGATCCCAAAAAATCTGGCTCATCGACATTCAAACCCACTATACCTTTGTCGAATGTACTAAAAAACAAAAACGGTTTAAATGAGCCTAGTGGTTATTTTTACCCCAAGAAACGAAGTAACCGACAGGGTATCATAAGAGTGAATCGAGATAGTGACTTTAGATGGCCACTCTATCCTCTCATTATATCTGGTCAATGGGAGTCATCTGCTTCTGTCGTTGTTCCCTCCTTGGTACACCGTGTTTTTAATCTTAGAGGTACGTTATTTACATCTCTTGAAACAAAATTTTGATAATCCATCTCGGATCTTTTATCTGACTGGCTTATGCTTGTGCCTTTGTTTTAGTATAAAAACCTGCGACTTCGAGAAATCGTGGAGAATCTTCTAGAGTAATGGATCTTCTGAAAGGCACTGATGAAGAAATAACTGCTCGATCTGGTGCTGATCAATATGGAAATCCAGCCTCGAATGTCGACTTACAAGATGTCGACAATTATGTTGCTCCTTTATATACCTTAAAGTGTAATGTGCTTTGAGGTCAAGATCCTTCACCTCCCCAACCTGTTATACCTTCCAAAGCTGCTCCATTTTCATTACAACCTTGTTCTTATGAAAAAGGATTTAGAAAAACTTTTGATTCTTCTAATGCCTGATAACACTCCTCGATGTTATTTTGATTATATGATTAATGGTTTTAATATGACTGAAGATCTTTTTCCCAAAATCAAACAAGAAATTCCAGACTTCTATAATTATCCACTTTTGTAAGATGTGTTTGATCACCACTACTTATTGTACACAGATATGGCATCTCGCATTCCTCGTGATCAAGACAAATCCACCAATAAGTTTCTAAACTCGAAAAAATCAACAGGTGGTGGTTCCTCCCAAGCTCCAATTCTTTCCAAAGAAAACTTGTCGATACTGGCCTTCATCAAAAGAAAAGAAAAGAACCTTGTACCACTAAAGCGCCACCAACTACGAAGGTATCTAAGGCTACAAAAAATATCACCATACTTTTTGTCTGTACCCATCTCGAAAATCTTGACTATTCCAAACACTATTCAACCCACTGCTCCATCCACTGCTCATGGTCCTTCTTCTTCATCTGAAGTTTTTGTGCCTGATTTTATCTCTCATAGCAAGAAAAGGGTTCTAAAAATCTTCTTCCCTATTTTCTGATCCTCCGACACCTGGACTCGGAGAAGCTCTAGTTATGAATACTATTCTTCCTCGAGATCGATCAGCAATGGCTGAAATTTCCACTACTGAATGATTTCACATTTTGTGTTGTTCCCTCAAAAAAGTAAGTATATACCTTTGTCCTTACTCTTATATCGGTTTGCCCGTTATTTATAATGTATTCATTTGCTGTACTCTTGATTTCAGGCTAATGTTGCTGCTGTCAGTCAGTTTGATAACAAGATGGATTCCTTCTGCCATTTCAGGGAAGAAAATGACAAATTGAAGAAAGACAACGAACAACTTCAAAATTCTCTTGAAGAAGAAAAGAAAAATCACACTCTCACCACCACCAAACTCAATGCTTTTGAAACTGCTAGTCAAGCTGTGAATACCAATCTGAGGACATTTATTGATGGGAATACCTTATTGATAGAGAGATTGAGCAGCTCTGATGCCCATATGGAAACGAAACTCAAACAAGCAAAAACCAATTTTACAAAAGAAAAAGCTGAACTCGTGGCCGAAATAAGAAAGGCCGATCTCGAGCTGGTTGAAGCTGATGAAAGTATGAAATATTGTGTTTCCACTATGAAGAGTTTTAGAAAATATCTTCCTGCCAATGTTATCACTCAGTATAACCTTGAGTCTGATGATGAGAGCGATATGCCGTCCAAAGCTGCTGCCCTCGATGTTGAGAAAGAAGTTGGCGTATCTAATACCAATGTTGCTGAAGCTATCAAAACTAAGACAACCAGTAATGAAGATTGTGTGAAAAAAAACAAACCCCAGCGAGACTGTGGCTATCCCACTTCTTGATCTTGACGCATTTCGTCTTGATCCCTCTGCCCTATAGGGAGTTGATATGATGGCTGGTTTTGACTTAGTCCACGAGGTCAGATGTAATGTTCTTAGTCAACCCAGAGACTCCACCACGAGATGAAATTTGTTCCAATTTGTAATATTGATACAATGAGATGTCCATTTTGCCTTATTTTCTTAAACTTCATTCGACATATGAAATAGATCTCTTTTGCTCCTTTTGGCTTGTTTATATTTACAATATATCTGTTAGTAGCCTTTGACACTTAGAAACATATCTAAAAAAAAAATTGAAATTTTCGATACCCCTATACTGAAATGTAGTATCAATTGATACTTAGTAATATTTTGAAAAGAAAATTTGACTTTCGATACCACTCCAATTAAAAGTAGTATCAATTGATACTTATTAATATTTTGAAAAGAACATTCGACTTTCGATACTACTCCAATTAAAAGTAGTATCAACTGATACTTAGTAATATTTTGAAAAGAAAATTCGACCTTCGATACCACTCCAATTAAAAGTAGTATCAATTGATACTTATTAATATTTTGAAAAGAACATTCGACTTTCGATACTACCCCAATTAAAAGCAGTATCAATTGATACTTAGTAATACTTTAAAAAGAAAATTCGACTTTCGATACCACTCCAATTAAAAGTAGTATCAATTGATACTTAGTAATATTTTGAAAAGAAAATTCGACTTTCGATACCACTCCAATTAAAAGAAGTATCAATTGATACTTAGTAATATTTTGAAAAGAAAATTCGACTTTCAATACCACTCCAATTAAAAGCAGTATCAATTGATACTTATTAATATTTTGAAAAGAACATTCGACTTTCGATACCACTCCAATTAAAAGTAGTATCAATTGATACTTAGTAATATTTTGAAAAGAAAATTCGACTTTCGATACCAATCCAATTAAAAGTAGTATCAATTGATACTTAGTAATATTTTGAAAAGAAAATTTGACTTTCGATACCACTCCAATTAAAAGCAGTATCAATTGATACTTAGTAATATTTTGAAAAGAAAATTCGACTTTCGATACCACTCCAATTAAAAGCAGTATCAATTAATACTTAGTAATATTTTGGAAAAAACATTTGACTTTCGATACTACCACAATTAAAAGTAGTATCAATTGATACTTAGTAATACTTTGAAAAGAAAATTTGACTTTTGATACCACTCCAATTAAAAGAAGTATCAATTGATATTTAGTAATACTTTGAAAAGAAAATTCGACTTTCGATTCCACTCCAATTAAAAGCAGTATCAATTGATACTTAGTAATATTTTAAACAAAAAATTCAATTTTCGATACTATTCCAATTAAAAGCAGTATCAATTGATACTTATTAATATTTTGGAAAGATAATTCGATTTTCGGTACCACTACAATTAAAAGCAGTATCCATTGATACTTATTAATATTTTAAAAAGAACATTCAACTTTCGATAACACTCCAATTGAAAGCAATATCAATTGATATCATATTTTCGAGATCGATATATCTGTATAGATACCGTTGTTTTTTATCTATATTTTTTTACCTGGTATCAAGATGAGGATCTACAGATTACCAGAATTTTTTATTTGACCTAGTACCGATACCCGGATTCGAGCTTGTAACTTTGCTTAAACACAAATTTGGTAATGGACCTGATAACATTTACTTAATATAAAAACTCACATTTACCAATAATAAATAAATTCAACCAACTGGCTTAAAACCCAACCATGCATTGACTTAAACACGCCATTAAACTTTAGTGAATTATCATTTAAATCTTAAACTGTTCCGCGCACAAATAACTTAGAATTGCTTTTTCATTAATTTTTCTCGTTTTCTTAGTAATCACCATTAAATTTCCTCCTTTTCTTGCTAATCACCTTTAAACTTCCTCGTTTTCTTGCTAATCACCATTAAGTTTCCTCGTTTTTACACTTTTTTGCTTCTATAAAAAACCATCCTCAAACTATATGAGAGTAACCTGTGTTTTATAAACAAAATTTCTTTTAAAAAAAAAAACAATGTCTCCTCTCACATACTTCTTCCTTTCTTTACTTATTTTCTTAGCTATCACCGAATGGTCTCACTAGTCAGATTGCCCTACCAGTGAGTATTCAGACGAAGAAACAGACAGAGAAGAATATGAAAAAGAAGAAGAAAAATAAGACGAAGAAGAAAAAGAAGAAGATAGAGAAGAAGATGATGAATGGCTTCGATCGAGACCCGTACTGTTATGAAACAAAATAATGACGAGGCAGATGAAGATGAAAATTATGATGAAGATGGAGATGTAGATGATAAAGATGAAGATGATGAAGATGAAGATGATAAGGATGAAGATTGATTCTTTCATTATGTTCTTTTATTTTCCTAATGTTATGTTTACTTTTTGAAAAGTAGAATAATAAAACAGCTTTGTTTTTACATGAAATATTATCATATTACTTTTCTTCATTGCAATAACCAAAAACTAAAATTCCAATGGTATTCTATTTACAAATATTATTAAATGACAACTTATACTAATTTTGGAAACAAAATACAATTTCGACACTATTCCCTTCCAAGAGAGTGTCCCTTGTGCTACATACTTTTAGTGTTTTCTCCTTTGTTCTTTGACCTGGTATCGAGCATACATCACCACCGATGCCAGGATTTTCTTTGAGCTTATTTGATTGCAGCTCAAAATGATTCTTGACCTGATCTTGGTATCGTCACGCTTTTGAACTGATATCTCTATTTCCACCCATACCAGGATTTTCATCACGATCTTGACCTCATATTTACATTTCTGCCAATACCAGGATTTTTTTACCCGAACTCGACATTGCTACCAAGAACTGGATTTTTTTACCCGAACTCAATATTGTTGCCAAGAACTAGATTTTTTTACCCGAACTCGACATTGCTTCTAAGAACTGGATTTTTTTACCTGAACTCGATATTGCTGCCAAGAACTGGATTTTTTTACCCAAACTCGACATTGCTGCCAAGAACTAGATTTTTTTACCTGGTCTAGAGATGAAGATCTACAAATCACCAGGGTTTTCGTTTGACCTGGTATCGAGATAAGGATCTACAGATCACTAGGGTTTTTGTTTGACCTGTTATCAACATATAATTCTAGAGATACGAGGACCTGCGATACTTGTTTAGATATTGCTTTCAGAAATAACAATCTCTTTATTGAATGCATAACTTAGAAAAAATACATCGTGATATTTAGAATATTCTTTATTGATAAAATGCTTTCAAATTGCTTACATTTTGAGGCTTTGGTAATATTACACCTTCAGCCGTTTTGAAGTAGTAAGCTCCATTAATTCGCACTTTGTGAATGATGTAAGGCTCATCCTAGCTTGCTGCTAGTTTCCCAACCCCTTTCTCTTTAGTTGCTTGAGTAACCATTTTCAATACCAAATCACCTTCTTGAAAATGTATTTCTCTCACTTTCTTGTTGAAAGCTTTTCTGAGCTGTCGATGGTATGTGTTGAGCTTTAATCTTGCTTGATCTCTTGTTTCCTCAAAATTGAAGACTTTTGTTGCCATTACTTTATTATTTTGGCCACTCATTAAGACTTTGGTTCTGGATGTTGATACCACCATTTCTGATGGGGTTACTGCTTCCATGCCATAAGCTAACGTAAAAAGAGATTCACCCGTGGCAGTTCAAGGTGTCGTTCTATAAGCCCATAGAATGATGTTTAATTCATCCACCCAGGGACGACCTTTCTTGTCTTTCAGCTTTTTCTTGATATTATCCATAATGGTTTTATTTGTTGCTTTTGCTTGCCCATTACCCTGGGCATAATATGGCGCAGATGTGAAGTGTTTCAGCTTGTATAATTCCAAGAAAGCTTTTATTTTTCCTCCCTAAAGCTGTGACCCGTTATCTAAAATAATGGCATATGGCAGCCCATATAGACATATTACTCTTTCGAAAAGAAAATTTATCACATCTTGCTCCTTTATGTGCTGTAAGGCTATGGCCTCTACCTACTTGGTGAAATAGTTTGTGACCGCGAACATGAATCGTCTTTTACCTCTTTCAGGTGCTAGAGGACCAAGAATGTCCATGCCCCATAAGGTAAAAGGCCATGGGTTCGATACACAGTGCAACTCCTCAGCTGGAATGTGCATAACATTTCCTTGTATTTGGAATTGCATGCACATTTTAGCATAGTGATAAATGTAAAATGAATAATTTACCTACGAAATGAACGATGAATTCAAAACGTAAGTAAACTAAAACCCATCTTTTAATCTCGATTATCAAAGCTTCTACTCGGATCACGAATTGCACTAAGTAGAGTAGGAAGTTAGTTCCAACTCCTAGTTCTCTAGCATGGATTGTTCTCTAAGTCTAAGAAATCAGTCTTAAGTCTAATGAGAGCTTTTACTGAAAATGTTATGCTAACAAGGCGCGTTAATTTAAATAACAAGATATAATAAATAACAAGATAAAATATAAACTAAAGTTAATCTACGAAAGCTACGGAAATACGATTGTTTGAATCTAGATAAAAGAAATAGAGGGAATTAAATCCACCTCGAATCCAACTTAATAACCTAGTATAGATTGTCGATTATCTCGATTCTTACGTTTTCCGCGGCAAAATTTCGAGTCTAATCCCTAGTGTTCATGGCATTTCTACCAAGTACTAACTAGCATATGAAGTTAAGCCCACCCATTCTCATGGCGAAACATGACCTTCTAGAGTGGAATAGATTCTACAACGATTCTATACTAAACAACTAAGTTTTTATCAAGGCTTCATCAACCCCTCTAACGGAGGTCTTAGCCTTGAGTCATCAAAACATCATTTCCCATATTATTATAACTAAACATAATATCAAGATTCGAAATTTACTTAATCTAAACTAAACAATGATTAAATTCTAACTAACAACTAAGAAATGGTAACCAACAATAATTAAAACTAGATCTATAAATTGAAATACCACAATTCGAAATTGCTAAAATAACTATTTTTATTTATCTAATCAATCAAGAATAATGATTCAAAGACTTAATCTAAAACAAGAATTGAAAATGGAACTAAAACTTAATTTAATTAATGAAAAGCAGATCTAGATTTATCTATATTATTTTTTAGGTCTAACTAGCTACCATTAACAAAGAGCTAAGCTTTGGTTTTATATGTTCGATCCAAAAATCGTGCATGGGCTTGGAGTCATGTTTTGGGCGGAGGATCGGGCCCAAAACTTCAATTCTTCGATCAAAAGGCCTCTTCAGCTGCAGTTGGCTTCAGCAGACTTGTTGTCCACTTCTACTCCTCTGATTGGGTCAAGGCTTGGTCCATTGGAAAGCTCTTTCCGAGCCGGTTGGTTTGACATAAGGTAGGCCCAATTCCAAGGTCTGAGTCCAAAGATATGGTCTTCGGAAGTTCTGCTGTCTTTGTGCACTGTTTCTGCCTGCGTGGACTTTGACTTTTCATCTTTTGACCAGGCTTTACAAAGGCTTTGTCTTCTTGAATCTTGGCCTTTAATCACCGAACTCCTTAGTAACCAACCATTGCTCCTTTATCTCATCAAAGTGGCACATTCCTGCACATAATTGACTTTGAAGCCTGAAATACATAAAAACACGTAATCAGTATTAACTCTTACTTATTACTCACATAATTGGTCTAAAAGTATGACTGCTAAGGGGTTAAAACTACAGTTTTGGGCTCTTATCAACCACCCCCAAACAGCATTTTGCTTGTCCTCAAGCAAATATGAGAAATTAGCATAAGTGACCAAAATGGAGTTCTATCTACTCGCGTCTCACGTGAGTGCGATTGCATTGACCATATCGCAACAAGGCGCCTTAAAACCACTAGGAATTCCCTAGTGGACGAGTTATAACCTCGTGAGAGTTTTTTCGATGAAGGTACTCACAAACTTCATCTATACTACAACGACTAAGAAATAAAACTATTGTTTTCTCCTTCATGTCTCAACTATCTATACATCTCACTAGCAAATACATAAGAATAACCCGGTCCGGAACCCTAAGCTAATATATGCATAATAATCAATCATCTAAAATAAACATATAACAATGAGTAATACTATAAAATGTAATAGCGAGGTCCGTTTCTGAAAACTTCGGAATAAGCGTCCTTAAGTAGGTCCTCACATAAATGTCAAGACAAAACCACTCCGATTTTTCCACTCAAGTTTATTTGCTCCGGTTAATGCGGTGGGCACACTTTACCTTACAATCTCAATGACAACAAGGAAGCGAGTCGATCAAACACATCATCGCCACTTACTATCACACTAACCTATTCCTAATTGAGCTAGAGGTCTTTATTAGGTATTGCGGGGATTAGGAGATGGTTTAAGAAGGAAGGAAATGGATATTCAAAAGGACAAGTCTAAGATATATAGTAGAGTCTTTCTATTATGTAAGTTAGAGAAAACCTTGTTATTTACTTTTGCTTCTACACTTTGTTTCCATCCTTAGCCATATTTTTTTTTTTCTTTTCTTTGGCTTTTGACTCCCTTTTAATCTATTTTTGGAGTTTTATTTATTTCTATATATATTTTTTTTTTTTTTTTCCTCGGATGGAAACTTCTTTTCTTTTAAAAGCAACTAACTATTTTTTTTTTTACGAGGTTTTCTCTTCTTCTTTCTTCACTCATTCTATTCTCGGACTTATTCTAAGTTGGGTAGGTTGATTTATTCTTTTTTTATTTTGTTTTGTTTTGTAACGGGGGTAAAGGAATTGTGGTTTATGGAAGGCTAAAGAAAGGCTCGGAGGGCGACTAAGCGGAAAATAATTCATAGGTTTGAATTTCTGGCTATATCGATCCAAAGAGGGCCTAAATTCTCGCTTAGGATATGGCATAGTGATCAAGCAAGTGGGCGTGTGATTTCTCTATCCGGTTTTACTTCTCCCTTGTGTCATTTCTCAAATGTTTATTTCATATAAGGCTTTAGGCTATATTCTCTCACGAGGATTTGTAGAATAAGTACTCTAGCCTAGATTTGAGAAACTTCTTGCTAACAATCATAGATACTCATGTAATAAATTTATAGATAGATGCAAAGATTATTACCTACATATTAACCTAAGTTTCTAACAATTATTACGATGCAAAAGCTATGTGAGACTTCTAAATTGTTAAGAGCATAGAGAAAGAAAACAATACCAATATTCCTAAGTGTATAACATACTTTTTTTTATTTATATTTTTTGAATTTTTGAAATTTTAACTAGAAAACAAGTGCATATTATACATATCTATATCCTATCAGATGTCTTAATTACCGCGTGTTTCTATGCCCCCCAAACAAGAAGCATGCTTTGTCCTCAAAGCATTTAAATAAAAGAGGGTAGGAAAAATACCATTGAAGCGCCGCGTGAAATTCGGGAACATCTCACGCAAAACAAGGTTAAAACATATAAATATAGTAATAAAAAAAGCGTATGACTCTATAAGAGGTCCACCCATTATGGGGTTAACAGAATGAAATTGCTTGGGACATAAGCGGACACTAACTTAACTAAAACTTACCTCGCACCCCAAAGATTTTACTCGTCATCCTCCTCTTCTATATGAGGTTCTTTTCAGCATCCCGCCATGCCATAACAACTTGCCACGCCTTCCGTAGGTGTATCATCAACTAGTGCTAACCTCTCTAGTGTTACTTGGTCGATGATGGGGTGTAAGGGGCAACCAAATGTGGTTGCACTGCCATCCCGCCAAGTCATGGCTCGGAATGATCTTACCACCGATTGGTGGGTCTCATGATTTCGACCCTTTCCCCGATCTGTATCGCGTATAATGGAATATGGGTAGGCAAAGCAGCGTAATCGCGACAAACCAAGGCAGGGCATAAGAAGGTACTTATGCCTCGAGGTATGGCCTCGCTTCAGAGTAGCAACTAAAACTTCGGGGAATGTCATACCGACGACGTCCCCACCTAAAGCAAGGAAAACGTCACCCGGTATTATTATTGGCGTAAAGCTGCCCGTTCCCTAGAATGTTCATCATGATGAACAACATGGTTGTGCCTACATTCAGCGATAGGCTACTTTCGAGGCGATGTTATATTGGTCTTGGTCCATGATCTGAAAACACCCCTCCCCATAATACTCATGGAAATAGGCATATTCATATAGGTATGAGTTATCTGTCATATATCCCCACGTGTGCATAGGGTCAGGTAATGGCAACCCCGAAACCAAAGCTATCAATTGCTTACTGAATTCCATAGTCGTGCCATCAATAGCAAGGGAAAATTTTTGTTCTCCTTCTTGGGTACAAAAAAAAGTAATATTATTATAGAAGAATTCAGTTAGCTTAGGTGAAAAAGAATCGTCATCACTCACCAGAAGATGCCGCCATCCTAACTGCACGATCCGCTCGCGGAACGATGCTCCATAGGTATCGGTTCCCATCAAGTCTTCAAATGACTGTTCAGGAATCACTATAGGAGGTGTCATCTCAAAACTACTCTGTAGAACAGCAGGCTGCGAAAACACGGAAGAAACCTCGAAAAATCGAATTTCACATTGCTTACGGAGGAGGAGGCGTGGCCTTCCAGTATAGAGGCGAGGCGCTCGTGGGTTTTTTTGATTACAGTGTTTGGGCGCGGTTAGCTCTGCTTGAGCGTGCAAATCTCGATGAGATTTTTCGATTCTGATGTTGTAGTAGGCTGAGTCTGCTTGAAGCTTGAAGCGCCGGCGTAAATAAAATCGAAACGAGTTTACAAGAAAAACAAGCGCGAAAAAGCTTGGAGTGAAAGGTGAGAGATGATTGTGGGGTGTAGTATGGGTTGTGAGTGTAGAATGATGGAAGTTTAAATAGGTTAAGGGTTTCCAAAACGAATCGGCAAGTTGCCAAATTGTTTTAAGGCAATTTCGAAATAGAAAACGCCAAACCCGAAAAACGGAAACTAACCATAGTTTTGATTTCCTAACAACCCTGTATCTTTTAAACTTGGTTTAGAATAGTAACTTCTAAAGTCTCCTACATATCATGCTACCACTACAAAAATCATAGATATGCCGATATCGGCCTAATTTTCAACTTTGACTCCAAGACAACCTTACGAAGATGATCAAAATAAATTATATTAAAATAATATGAAATCTAAGCAATCTAAAACAAACAACTTAATATTTAAATCTAACTACTGAAATAAAATTCCACTAACAAAACAATAAAAACAATGAAATAACGAGGACCACTGTTGATGGTGAACACCTAGGCGTGTGAAGAAGATGGTCCCGAGATGGAGACCGGTTACGTGGTGAAGAATGGCTTGAGCCATCTGGCTCGCGGCGGCGGCGCTCATGCCTCTCGGACTTCGGTGAGACGGACTCATCCACGAGTGGCATCGCGTCGTAGCATCTCTATCTGAACAAAGCCCGCGCTTCCATCTCCAGTCTTGAGTCTTTATCTTGGGCTTGGTGATTACGGTGGATAATCTCCAAGTTAGACAAGATATCTTCGACCCCTTTCGAAAGCATTCAACTCTCGTCTGAAAGTTCGTTTGCTTATTTCGAAGTACAATTTGTCTATGTCGGATATCTTCACAGATCGATAACCGCGATCGCAAAACCAGTTTGCGAAGATTATCATTCGTTCTAAATTAGAAGTATGACTATCGAAATTATCCTCAACCAACCATGTAATATCTTCCCTTCATTATCCGACTCAACTTCATTCTCTGCGGACAACGGCCAAGTCTCTTGGATGCATTCCTTATAAATACTTGCATTAGAATGCAATTTGATCTTAATAGGAGCAGATTTAGCGGCGGCTCTAAATGAGAGCATAATCTTAGTCATCAATACGGGAAGAGGCCCATGCTCTTTCCCACTCTCTAATCACATTCAAAATTAAATCGAGGATGCAGAAATTACACTCATTCGTTTGCAAAATCCGAGAACGTCGCGGAACCGAAGTCCGATGTCGCCGACTTTGTCTTTCCCGGGGGCGTTCCTACCAATCCAGCGAGCTCTGACCCGTTGATTGGTTCTCGGTTGTCTGGCGAACGCAATGAGATATCGTATTGTATTCACCCTCTATGACCGTATCTTTCATCAAAGCGGGGAACTCCGATATCTTGGGATTCCTGAATGGTCGATATCTAGGTTGGTTCTGGTGATTCCTAATATGCTCGACCAACAACTATCTCGTTACTTCCTCCTCGTTCTGCTATCCTAATGAAAATCCTATTTCCCTCAATTCTCGTTTCTTATAAAACTGTTCTACCAAATCATAGTGATAGAACTCCTCATCCGAATACCACGGTATGTTCCAACCCTCCCAATCATATCGGTAAATATGGTGCGAAGTGGTCGGCCTCAAACGTGTGCTCCGAACATTCTTCGTCGTAGCGCCATTGAAGTTTGAACCCGATTTGGGGTTTGTAGATGGTGGTGGATGCAAGTTTGATGAAAACCAACTAAACACAACGGTGGTGGTGGTTATGGTAGGTGCGGTGGCAGGTTTGAAGACTTGAATTGGTGGGTGTTTTCTTGGTGGAAACGGTTGGAGATTGTGTTGGTGTTTCACAACGGGTGGGTGGTCTTTCTATTTTGATGTATTCTATTTTTATTTTTATTTATTTTTTATTTTTTTTTTTTTTTTGGTTGCTAGGGTTTAATTTAAATTAGTGAAAGGCGGCGGTTTGAGAAGATGAAGTCGCGATTATGTTTTGGAGGATGGGCGCTTGCGGTAGATGGAGGTGTGAAGTTGGGCCCAAGCCCAATTCGATTTTTTCGACTTTCGTCGATTTTTTAAGCGCAACTTCAAACTAAATTTACCGCTTCGTTATCGGTCTGATTTTTTATGAATGAGATATGGAAATGATCGGGAGAGAATTTCCAATCCAATGATCCATAAACTACTCTATTCCGATCGTGGGTGACATATAAGATAGTCGAAAATACCGAAGTGCGTGCATGGCGTAAGTTATCTTAAAACGAATGAACACTAAATTAGATGACGTCAACCCCAATGAACTATACTAATGGACCTAAGCAACACAAATAGAAAGTTCGAGAGCAATCCGGATGGAAAGACTGATTTCCCACCCCCAAACAACTTTTTAAACACAAAATTTGTTTTAACATGGGTCGTTTAAAGTCAGATTCCCAAGACTTGTTGGATTGCTAGTTCTACTGGGTTTAGATATATATCTATATCTAAAAATGAAAACAATTATTATTATTATTATTTTTTTTTTTTTTTGTTGGAAAAACAATAAGCAAATAAAGACATAATTCACACCATAGAAAAACATGACTCAAAATCCGAGAAAACATGCAAGAGTGGAAAACGTGAACTATGTGAACCGTGGACTTAGGATCACGGTACTTACAGCCACACTCCATAGGGAGGGCCCGGTTACCTTAATGGTGCACTTACCATTAAATGGAAGTGAAAGGAAGTACACCAATGACAAAGGGTCATTCCTCATATATAGGGTCCTGTAAAAGGACTTCCTCTATATCGGGGGGCGAAGTTAAGTGAAAATGTTTTAATCGTTGACCGTTAACTTGAAAGATACTGTTGTCCTTGGGATTTACCAAGGTAATTGCCCGTAAGGGGTGATTTGATAACGAAAAAAGGAGGCGGACCAACGGGTTTTAGTTTCCACAGGAAAATATGTAGACCGGAGTTGTAAAGCAAAACCTTTTGTCCGACCACAAACTCTTTTCGCAAGATATGCTTATCATGAACCGCGTTTCATGTTGGCTTTGTAATCCTTCATGAGATCGTAAGAATCGCTACGGATTTCTTCAAGCTCATTTAATTGTAACTTCGCGTTTGACACCGCCTCATCAATATTGAAGTTAAGGCTTTTTATAGCCCACGAGCACGGTGCTCTAATTCAACGGGCAAATGACATGGTTTCCCAAATACAAGTCTAAAGGGAGACATACCTATAGGAGTTTTGAAAGCAGTTCTATATGCCCATAAGGCATCCGATAGGCGCTTCGACCGATCTTTCCTATCGGGGTTTCTTTGTTGTTTCTAAAATCTTTTTGATTTCCCTATTAGAAACTTCTCGGCTTGTCCGCTAGTTTGTGGATGATAAGGAGTTGCTACTTTGTGTGTAACTCCATACTTTTTCACTAGGGATGCAACAACTCATTTGCAAAATGTGTTCCACCATCACTAATGATGGCTTTAGGAATGCCAAACCCGACAGAAAAATATATTCTTTAATAAAAATACAACGGTCTTATGGTCATTGCTACGGCAACCTAGGGCCTCTATCCATTTAGACCGTAGTCCACGGCAACTAGAATATAAATATAACCGTGGGAAACAGGGAAAGGGCCCATGAAATCAATACCCCAAACATCAAAAATTTCTACTATCAAGATTGGATTTAATGGCATCATATTACGCCGTGATTAAGCCCAAGTTGTTGGCAACGAATACCGTCTTGCAATGCACTTGGGCATCCTTAAAAAGGGTAGGCCAATAAAATCCACATTGAAGAACTTTAGCGGCTGTTTTCATTCCACTAAAGTGGCTACCACACTCTTTGTCATGGCGAGCGATAAAACTTCATTATATTCCCAATTTGGGGAATGCAACGAATAATAACTGATCCGCGATACTTAAAAGGTAGGGCTCATCCCGGTGGTATAACTTGACTCGGCCAAGAACTTCTTCACGTTCATTTCTTGACCAATTATAAGGCATAACATCAGCCGGCTAAATAATTTACGATGTCCGCGATACCATGGTGATGAAAAAATAGCATCTGGATGCTCATCGGAAAAGAGTCCGGTATGGACTCGGAATCACTACTATCGTCATTTGTAAAGTCTAGATAAGTGGTCGGCAACTACGTTTTCGACCCTCTTTTGTCCTTTATTTCTAATGTGAACTCTTGCGGGAGAAGAATCCATCGGATTAATCTGCTTAGCATCCTTCTTTGCAAGAAGGTACCTAAGAATTTTGCATGGTCCGTGTAAACTAAAGTTTTAGAACCAACCAAATAAGGACCGAAACTTATCTAAAGCATAAATGACAGACTAAGAATTCTTTTTTAGTTGTATAATTCCATTGAGCGTCGTTTAATGTTTTACTAGCATAATAAATAACAGTGGACTTATTATCTAGTTTACGTCCCAAAGACAAAGACAAACTGCATAGTCACTAGCATCACACATGTGTTTGAAGGTTTAGAATCGTCGGAGGCTGTATAATAGGTGTAGTGGTTAGGGGGCGGCTTTTAAGGTTTCAAAAGCCTGTTTACAGATTAAAATTAAAATCAAAGATTGCATCCTTCAAAAGCGGGCTAGTTAAAGGCCTAGCTATTTTCGAAAAATCTTTAATGAAACGCCTATAAAACCCTGCATGGCCTAGAAAGGCTCTAATCTCACCGGACAGTCCGTGGTTTTAGGTAGGGTATCTATCTTATCTAGTTTGGCTTTATCTACTTCGATGCCATCACTAGATACAATATGACCTAGTACTATGCCCTTTTGACCATGAAATGACACTTTTCCCAATTTAAAACGAGGCTCTTTTCTTCACACCGTGTCAAGACCTTAGACAAAGTTAGACAAGCATTCGTAAAGGAGTCTCCATAGTTAGAAAAAAAATCATCCATGAACACTTCCATAAAGCCTACCATGTCACTAAATATATGAAGCATACATCATTTGGAAGGTACCGGGGCATTACAAAGGCCAAAAGGCATTCGTTTATAGGCATATGTTCCGAGAAGGGACATGTGAAGGTTGTCTTTTCTTGGTCATCAATATCAATAATAATCTGAAAATAGCCAGAGTAGCCATTCGGAAAACAATAAAAGGCATGACCCGACTAGGCGTTCTAGCATCCGATCTATAAATGGTAAGGGAAAGTGATCCTTTAGTGTCATAGCATTTAAACGTCTCAGAATCAATACTGATTCTCCATTTCATAGGACCTTGAGTGACAACATAGTCACCCTTCCCGTTACGTACCATGGTAACTCCCGATTTCTTAGGAACTACATATAATACCCGCATCGAGTAATCGCAAGACTTCTTCCCTAACCACCTCTTTCAAGGCAGGGTTCAAGCGTATTGTGGTTCGTGAGAAGTCTTCGCGTTATCCTCCAAATGGATACGATGAGTGCAAACATTAGGGTCAATTCCCTTAATGTCGGCTAGGGGACCAACCAATCGCGACCGATGTTCCCTAATCACCCTTATTAAACATGTCTCTTCATCCTTAGTTAACGAGAGAAGATATAATTATCGGTGACTACCATCCGGATCAAGTTGAATATATTTTAACTCCGGGGAAGAGGTTTAAGACCGTGTGGACGGAATGTCCGTTGATGTTTCATAAGTGTCCTTATCTTGCGTAATGAAGACTTGCTTAGGTAGCAAGTCTTAAGTAATCGATATATGGAGCAACCGGCGGGTTACAATTGGTGTGGACTCGGGATGGTGTTGACTTCCTTTAAGTAGGAGTCATTTACAAAATCTGAAGTTCCAAAAAGAAAGGAATTTGTACATATTGTTTTCGTGAAACGTGTTGTTAAAATAATCTTGAGCTAAACTCTCGATCATGCTAATCTCCTATCTACGAATCTAATCCGGTAACTGTTTCATCATTTTAAAACATTTACCTCGACGGAAAAGATGGCCAAAAGATAAGGACATCTTTCCATCGCGACAATTTATAAAGCGCATTGGCGGTTGCCAAGAAGGGGCGCCCTAAGATGATCGATCTGAGTCATTAGCGACTTACGTATCGAGGATAACAAAATCAGCCGGGATAGTAGAAATCCACGAACCTTAACAAGCACGCTTTTCCACTACACCTTTAGGATACTTAATTGACTTGTCCACTAATTGCAACGTTATTTTTGTAGGTTGCATTTCCTGTAACCTATTTGTTTATACAAGTAATCTGGGGAGTAAGTTAACACTTCGCCCGTGTCTAATAAAGGCGGCCGCGTGTGGGAATCTCCTAAGGTGCATTTTACAATGGGACGACCGAGGGTCCTTGTACTTAACAATTCCATTATTTTTTCGGATAAAGTTGGGAACCGATGCTCAGTTAAAAAGCGTCTTTAGGTATGTTGGTCTTCGCCTAGTAGTGCACAACTCTTTAAGAAACTTAAGCGTGGTTAGGTAGCTTTTAATAGCTTTCGAAAAGGAAGGTTTATCGTTAGATTCTTGAAAACGTTCCTAATTTCCTCAAAGTTTGTATCCCCAGTTAGCATGGCTAATTTTTGAGGGAACGGTGGTTTTAAACTCTATATTTAAGCATATGGCTCTACTTTGTGTAACCTTGGCACTTTTCGGTTTCTTTGGTTGTGATTTAACCGGTACCTCTACCGTGGTATGCTCCTCGGTTCTATTGCGGGTATCTAGTTCGATATCCGGTGTAGAAGTCTTGATGGGGTAACTATAGGCGTAGTTACTTTGTTATCAACCACTCTTCGAGCGGAGAGTGGTGATGGCATTTAGGTCACCTACAATTGTAGTTTCCGTACTAGAATTACCGTTTACCTCAAAGGTTGTTTTTGTTTTAGGGTTTTGGTATCGCATCACCGAAACACCTTTTGGTTGGGCTTTTCGGCTTGGGCTAACTGTTGTATGCCCCGATTTATGGATTGTAAAATCTGTTGGTTTGATTGAGTCATTGTCTGGAAAAGTTGTTGGGTAACTTGTATAAAGGCGTCGATACGATCCGGTTGTGTAGGTGTAGTAGTCACGGGTGGTGCGACTGGAACTATCTCTCGTTGATTATTTATGGGTGGGTTGTGATAGTTATTATTATTAACCGGAACGATACCTCTATTGGTATTATAATTATTATAATTATTGACCTTGTGCTTGACCTTGTCGTGGTTTTAGCTTGGTTGTTATAATTATTATAATTCCCTTGACCTTGTCCTTGTCCTTGTCCTTGTCCTTGCCTAGGTGGAGCTTGGTTATAATTGTTTGCTTGCCTAACGTTTTGATTATTGTACCCTGGAGGTGTTACTTGTTGATTATTTCTCCAACTGAAGTTGGGATGTTGTCTCCAAGTTAGGAATAGGATAGTTATTAATAGAGTAAACATTATCTTGTTACGGTGGTTGTTGTTCATAAGCTAGAGACACAATAATCGTCCGTGTGCTCGGACTCAAACAGAAATTACATGGGTTGGAGTTTACATTCATGACGGGGATAGGCTTTTGTTGAGCAGAAATAGCCTCTACTTTTTTAGTTAGAGATTCGAGTAAATTTTTAAGTTCTGGATCGGTTTTCTTCTCAAACATACCGCGCCTTGATTTGAAGAAGAACTAGGCTTGAAAGGGGATATCATCACTACCCCCCCAATTATTATTCCGTTTAGTTTGGTCTTCTAAAAATTTGTAAGCCTCCGAGGCTCCTTTACTTAGGAAACTACCCCCATTCATTATGTCAAGGACTTCTTTATGGTGGTGTAGAAGACCTTTGAAAAAGGCCGCGAACTAACGTGTCTTTAAGCTAAGTTATGATGTGGACACTCTATAAGGAGATCGGTGAAATGATTCCATGCCTCGAAAAATGATTCATGAGGATTACTCGGAAAAAATGAATCTTAGAAAGCATCTCATCCGTCTTTAGGGGTGGGTAAAAATGTTCCATAAACAAATTGAACAAGTTTAGCCCACGAGTCCATTGAATTAGGCTTTGGGCAACCAACCAAGACGCAGACCTTATCGGCTAATGTGAAAGGGAATACCCTCAGTTTAATTTGTTTCGCACCTACCGTAGGATGATGGAATGTTGTAAGGACTTGTTCAATCCTACGCATGTGCTGGATAAAGTTTTTCATGGTCTAACCCATGAAAAACGGGTAACAAATTAAATATGTTTGGGGGGATTCGAAAATCCCCCACTGGGTCTGCTAGAACGATGCAAGATTTAGGGCTATCGCTCAAGGCTTTGTAAAAGTCGGAGAGAGGAGTCTCTCTTTCTTCAGCCATTATGTCAGGTATGGTGTGTGTGATAGTAGCTAGAGGTGTCGTGGGTGGTGTACTAGATAGACTTGTTTGTTGCCGTGTAATTACGTTTGTTGTTTGATAAGAGCCCAAAACTGTAGTTTTAACCCCTTAATAATCATACTGTTAGACTAATTATGTGAATAATAAGTAAGAGTTAATACTGATTACGTGTTTTTATGCATTTCGGGCTTCAAAGTCCATTATGTGCGAAATGTACCACATTAGCGAGATAAAGGAGCAAAAGCCGCCAGAACTTCGAATGCCATATCTTTGGACTCAGACCTCGAATTGGGCCTACCTTATGTCAAAACGACCGGCTCGGAAAGAGCTTTGCAATGGTCCAAGCCTTGACCCAATCAGAGGAGTAGAAGTGGACGAAAAGTCTGTGGAAGCCAACTGCAGCTGAAGAGGCCTTTTGAATTTGAAAGAATTGGGTTTTGGGCCCCGATTCTCTGGCCCAAACCATGGCTCAAGCCCATGCACGAATTTTGGATCTGGATGTATAAAAACAAAAGCTTAGCTCTTTGTTAATGGTAGCTAGTTAGACCTAAATTAAGATATAGAATTCTAGATCTAGTTTTATTAATTAAATTAAGTTTTAGTTCCATTTAAATTCTTGTTTTAGATTAAATCTCCGAATCATTGTTCTTGATTGATTAGATAAATAAAGTAGTATTTTTATCAAGTTTGAATTTTGTCATTTCCAGTATAGATCTAATTTCAATTCTTGTTCCTATTTCATTCCACCATTAAGATAGATTCATTATTGTTCAAATTAAGTAAATCTAAATTTCTTACATTATGTTTAGTTTAGATTCAATGGGAAATGTTAGATTGATGATTCAAGGCTAAACCTCCATTAGAGGGGTTGATGAAGCCTTGATGAAAACTTAGTTGTTTAGTATAGAAACGTTTTAGCATCTATTCCACTCTGTAAGGTCGTGTTTTAGCCATGAGAATGGGTGGGCGACCTCACATGCTAGTTAGTACTTGGTAGAAATGCCATGAACACTAGGGATTAGACTTCGAATTCTTGCCGTGGCGTAAGAATCGAGATACCACAATCTGTACTAGGTCATTAAGTTGGATTCGAGGTGGATTCAATTCCCCTCTAATTCCTTTATCTAGAGTCAAACAATAGTATTTCCATAGCATTTGTAGTTAATTTCTAGTAATCATCTTAATTAAGTATCGTAGTATAATATTTAAGTAAAGCTCTCATTGACTTAAGAAAATGACTAGTTAGACTTAGAAAACAATCCATGCTAGGGAACTAGGAGTGGAACGAACTTCGTACTCCATTTAGTGCAATTCGCATTGAGAGTAGAAGCTTTGATAATCGACTCGTAAAAGAATAGTTCTAGTTTACTTACGTTGTGAATTCATAGTTCATTTCGTAGGTAGACTACTCATTTTATAGTTATCAAATGGCGCCGCTGCCATCTTAGTTGCACTTTAGCATTGTTTTCTTTGTAGAAGTAGTTATTTTTAAGTCCCATTAAACCTACCCACCCTTGTTTGATTCATCTTTGTGGTTGCCGTTTCAGTTTTGGAAAAATTCGAGAAAATACAATCGAAGCCGCCACAAAAGAGGCGTGACCAGCTATCTTCTTTGGAATTCTCGTTTACAACAGCGCCAGCCAAAAGAAGGCGACCAGCTAAGTTCTATCGAGCTTCGACTTTGCAGACGGCGCCCATGCGAGGCAGACTTGCGCCAGCGCTTTGAAATTTCAGGATTTCCACGGTTTGATTCGAACTTCGAGTTGTCAAGTTTTTTCGTGTTCTAATCTCTTATATACACTGAACACGTACACAACACGCTATTCATAAAAGCGAAAGCAAGGGCGCTTATCGGGTATTCCTTTCTTCCATACCTCGCATTTCTAGTTAGAGGTTTTATACTAGTACATCAGAATTGTTTGGAGTGTTGCATGTTTAGTTAAGCTCGACTTAGTCTTGCATGAGATTAAGGTCTGGCCGAACAAAAACACCTAACGTAAATACACAACAACATCAACAAACAAGTCTATCTAGTACACCACCCACGACACCTCTAGCTACTATCACACACACCATACCTGACATAATGGCTGAAGGAAGAGAGACTCCTCTCTCTGACTTCTACAAAGCTTTGAGCGATAGCCCTAAATCTTGCATCGTTCTAGCAGCGGACCGATGGGGGATTTTGAATCCCCAAACATTTTAATTTGTTACCCGTTTTTCATGGTTTAGACCATGAAAAACCTTACCAAATCGCGTAGGATTGAACAAGTCCTAACAACATTCCACCATCCTACGGTTGGTTGAACAAATTAAATTAAGGGTATTCCCTTTCACCTTAGCCGATAAAGCGGCGTCTTGGTTAACTGCCCTGCCCTAATTCTGTGGACTCGTGGGCTAAACTTGTTCAAATTGTTTATGGAACATTTTACCCACCCCTAAAGACGGATGAAATGCTTTCCAAGATTCATTTTTTCCGACGTAACCCTCATGAATCATTTTCGAGGGCATGGAATCGTTTCACCGATCTCCTTATAGAGTGTCCACACCATAACCTAGCAAAAGACACGTTAGTTAGGTGCCTTTTCAAAGGACTTCAACATCACCATAAAGAAGTCCTTGACATAATGAATGGGGTAGTTTCCTAAGTAAAGGAGCCTCGAGAGGCTTACAAATTTTTAGAAGACCAAACTAAATGGAATAATAATTGGGGAGTGATGATATCCCCTCTCCCGCTAGTTCTTCTTCAACCGATCAAGGCCACGCCGGTATGTTTGAGAATAAAACCGATCCGAACTTAAAAATTTACTCGAATCTCTAACTAAAAAGTAGAGGCTATTTACGTTCAACAAAAGCCTATCCCGTCATGAATGTAAACTCCAACCCATGTAATTTCTGTTTGAGTCCGAGAGCACCCCGACAATTATTGTCCTCTAGCTTATGAACAACAACCACGAGCAAGATAATGTTTACTCTATTAATAACTATCCTATTCCTAATGCCCCTTGGAGACAACATCCCAACTTCAGTTGGAGAAATAATCAACAAGTAACGCCTCCAGGGTACAATAATCAAAACGTTAGGCAAGCAAACAATTATAACCAAGGTCCACCTAGACAAGGACAAGGTCAAGGAATTATAATAATTATAACAACCAGAGCAACCACGACAAGGTCAAGCACAAGGTCAGAATAATTATAATAATTATAATACCAATAGAGGTATCGTTCCGGTTAATAATACTAACTATCACAACCCACCCATAAATAATCAACGAGAGATAGTTCCAATCGCACCACCCGTGACTACTACACCTACACAACCGGATCGTGTCGGCGCTTTATACGAGTTACCCAACAACTTTTCCAAACAATGACTCAATCAAACCAACGGATCTTACAATCCATAAATCGGGGCATACAACAGTTAGCCCAAGAGAAAGCCCAACCAAAAGCGTGTTTCGGTCAAGCGATACCAAACCCTAAAACAAAGCGAACAACCACGGCCTTTGAGGTAAACGGTAATTCTAGTACGGAAACTACAATCGTAGGTGACCTAAATGCCATCACCACTCTCCGTTTTGGAAGAGTGGTTGATAACAAAGTAACTACGCCTAAAAAGTAAAGGCGCCCGGTATGTTTGAGGCGAAAACCGATCCGAACTTAAAAATTAATCGAATCTCTAACTAAAAAAGTAGAGGCTATTTACGCTCAACAAAAGCCTATCCCGTCATGAATGTAAACTCCAACCCATGTAATTTCTGTTTGAGTCCAGAGCACCGACGATTATTATTGTCCTCTAGCTTATGAACAACAACCACCGTAACGGATAATGTTTACTCTATTAATAACTATCCTATTCCTAACGCCCCTTGGAGACAACATCCCAACTTCAGTTGGAGAAATAATCAACAAGTAACACCTCCAGGGTACAATAATCAAAACGTTAGGCAAGCAAACAATTATAACCAAGCTCCACCTAGGCAAGGACAAGGACAAGGACAAGTGATAACCGTAAAAATAATAAAACAATAATATTAATGTTAACAACACTAATACGTAATCCTACCGTTCTTACGTTTAAATCAATATTTCTTACTCTCAAAACATAATCATGCAATACAACGAGTAAGGATTTCGTTCCACTCTTAAACCCTCAAGACTTAAATAGAATTCAATTATTCAAACACAAGGAACAGTGAGAGTGATGTGTTTGGTGTGAAATTTCTATACTACCATTCTCAACACAAGAACAATAATAACAATAAGACATAATTAAATTAAACTGAATTTAAAACTAAGATTGTGAATAAAGATAATTAACTTTATTGATCTAATAAAAAATAACAATGATATTCAATGATTTAAATAACTAAGCTAAAACAAAGAATGAAACTAATTAATGGAATGAAAACTAAGTAATTAACTAATCTAGATCTAACTTTTTCTAACCCTAAACTCCATTAACATTAGCTTCCTAACCTCACTGCCATTAACAAAGAGTCAAGCTTTTGTTTTTGTACTTCCAGATCCAAAAATCGTGCATGGGCTTGGAGCCATGTTTTGGGCCAGAGAATCAGGCACAAAACCCAATTCTTTCAGTCCAAAAAGGCCTCTTCAGCTGCAGTTGGATTCCACAGACTTTTCGTCCACTTCTGCTCCTCTGATTGGGTCAAGGCTTGGACCATTGGAAAGCTCTTTCCGAGCCGGTCGTTTTGACATAAGGTAGGCCCAATTTCGAGGTCTGAGTCCAAAGATATGGCATTCGGAAGTTCTCACGATTTGCTGTTCCTTTATCTCGCTAAAGTGGCACATTTCTCGCACATAATGGACTTTGAAGCTGAAATGCATAAAAACACGTAATCAAGATTAACTCTTACTTATTATTCACATAATTGGTCTAACAAATGATTATTAAGGGGTTAAAACTACAGTTTTGGGCTCTTATCAAACCACCCCAACAAAGATTTTGCTTGTCCTCAAGCAAAGATGAGAAATTATAATAAGTGACCAAAAATGGAGTTCTAACTATCTCGTTTATTTGAGTGCGATTGCATTGACCATATGCAACAAGGCCTTAAACCACTAGGAATTCCCTAGTGGACGAGTTATAGCCTCGTGAGAGTTTTTTCGATGAAGGTACTCACAAACTTCATCTATACTACAACGACTAAGAAATAAAACTATTGTTTTCTCCTTCATGTCTCAACTATCTATACATCTCACTAGCAAATACATAAGAATAACCCAAATAAACCCTAAGCTAATATATGCATAATAATTAATCATCTAAAATAAACATATATACAATGAGTAATGCTATGAAATGCTTAGCGTGTCCGTTTCTAAAACTTCGAATAAGCGTCCTTAAGTAGGTCCTCACATAAAAGTCAAGACAAAAATCACTCTGATTTTTCCTCAAGTTTCGCTACTCCAAAGTTAATGCGGTGGGCACACTTTACCTTACAATCTCAATGACAAACAAGGAAGCCGAGTCGATCAAACACATCGCCACTTACTATCCCACTAACCTATTCCTAATTGAGCTAGAGGTCTTTATTAGGTGTTCGCATGGGATTAGGAGATGGTTTAAGAAGGAAGGAAATGGATATTCAAAAAGACAAGTCTTAGATAATAGAGTCTTCATATTATGTAACTAGAGAAACCTTGTTATTTACTTTTGCTTCTACACTTTGTTTCCATCCTTAGCCATATTTTCTTTTTTTTTTTCTTTGGCTTTTGACTCCCTTTATTCTATTTTTTTTGGAGTTTTGATTTATTTTATTTTTTTCTTTTTCTTTGGATGGAAACTTCTTTTCTTTATTTCTGAAGCAACTAACTAATTTTTGTTTACACGTGTTTTTCTTCTTCTTTCTTCATCATTCTATTCTCGGACTTATTCTAAATTGGGTAGGTTGATTTTTTTTTTTTTTTTTGTTTTGTTTTTGTAACAGGGTAAAGGAATTGTGGTTTATGGAAGGCTAAAGAAAGGCTCGGAGGGGCTTACTAGCGAAAAATATACTTAGGTCAGAATTTCTAGCTATATCGATCCAAAAGGGCCTAAATTCTCGCTTAGGATATGGCATAGTGATCAAGCAAGTGGACGTGTGATTTCTCTATCCGGATTTTACTTCTCCCTTGTGTCATTTCTCAAATATTTCGGCTCATATAAGGCTTTTTAGGCTATATTCTCACGCGGATTTGTAGAATAAGTACTCTAGCCTAGATTTCAGAAACTTACTACTAACAATCATAGATACTCATGTAATATATTTATAGATAGATGCAAAGATTATTACCTACATATTAACCTAAGTTTCTAACAATTATTATTCTCGATGCAAAAGTTACGTTGAGACTTCTAGATTGTTAAGAGCATAGAAAGAAAACAATACCAATATTCCTAAGTGTATAGCATAAACTTATTTATTTATATTTTTGAAATTTTTAACTTGAAAACAAATGCATATTATACATATCTATATCCTAACAGATGCCTTAATTACACGTATTTCTATGCCCCCAAACAAGAAGAATGCTTTGTCCTCAAAGCATTTAAATAAAGAGGGTAGAAAAATACCATGGAAATGTGTGAAATTCGAACATCCGCAAAACAAAAGTTAGAATATACTAATATAGGAAATAAAAAACCGACGCAACTCTATAAGAGTTCCACCCATTATGGGGTTAACAGAATTAAATTGCTTGGGACATAAGCAGACACTAACTGAAACTAAAAACTTACCTCCACTCCAGCGTTTACTCGTCATCCTCCTCTTCTATCAAGAAGTGAGGTTCCTTCGCGTCCTGCCATGCCATGATAATTTGCCATGCTTCACGCCATTTATCATCTATGATTGCTAACCTATTAAGCGCCACTTGGTCGGATGGGGTGTAAGGTGCAACCTGATGAGGTTGTATCCTCCATCCTTGCCAAGTCATTGCACGGAAAGATCTGATAATATAATTGGTGGGTCTCACAAATGTCGACCCCAACCCAATCCGTGAAACGGGCACAAAAAACAGGAAAGAAACATAGCATAATACGGGAAACTAATATAGGCATAAGAAGATACTTATGCCTCATGCTATGGGCTCGTGCTAAACTAGACATTAAGGTCTTAGGAAGGTCATATAGCAGGCGTTCCTCAGCTAAAGCAAGGAAAACATCGCAAGTGGCATCATTCGCGAAGAAAAATGCCACTCCCCAATATGTTTAGCATGATAAAGAACATTACCGTATCACATTAAGGGACAAGCTACCAAGGGCTATGTTATATGTCCCTTGGTCCTCTACACGGAAAATGCGGACCCATAAGCCTCATGCAAAAAGTCATAAGTGTAGACATGCATATTATCTACCCAATAGCATCATGGGTCTTGTATTTCAACGGGCATGACAAGTCCAAGAACAAATGCTAGCAAGAACCATAAGCGGTTCCCAAACTACGTGTGTGATCACCTCAAAACCAAGCACCATAAGTAGTGCTTTGAAACAAATCTTTGAAAGACTGTTCGGTATTATTATAGGAGATGTCATCTCGAACTACGCCTGGAACAGCTGCGAATGAACCGGAACAACCCAGCGGAAAACTGGAATTTTTCTGGTCGGCGAAGTCGAGCGGCGGCCTTCTTAACTAGGGCGCCGAAGTCGCTCTTTTGTATTTTGGAATTCCGGTGTTTGGCTGGTCGCTTTCAAATTGGCCGCTTCTAGGTCCATAGATGAGGGTCATCGCGCCGATTATGAGGGCGGTCGCGCGGCTCTGAATAAATTTTCCAAAAATGTGAAGAAGCGCTCTGATGGAAGCCTGGGCGCTCTGGGCTGAAGGGCTGAAACCGAGTTTAGATGAAAAACAAAGTAAAACTTGGAGTGGATGGTGCGGGATGATGGTGGAATGTATTGTGGTTTGTTAGTGTAGAAAGAAGGAGTTTTTATAGGTTTTAATTGTTAAAACGAATCGGTAAGTTGCCAAAAAGTTTTAAGGCAATTTCGAAAACAATAAAATTTCCAAACCAAAAACGGAAACAACTCATATTCTTGATTCTAAAACAACCCTAGTATCTTTTATAATTTGGATTTAGACTAGTAACTTCTAAACTCTCTTATATTTCATCCTACCACCACATCTAATTATAGGTATGCCAATTCACGACAATATTCTCAACCTTCACTCCAAAACAAACTCTAAAATGGAGGATCTTCTACAAATCATGATAGAATAAATAATACCACCCCCAAACAATTCGGAAGGTGGGATTAACAATAAAATCTATGCACAATTTGAAAAGAACCACATTATATTAAAATTGAAATTCAAACAACATTTAACTACCAAATTCAAAGTTAACTACGAATTTAACAACGTAACATCCTATCTACTAAAAATAATAAAAAACAACATCAAAATGACAAACAAGAAGAAATCTAACTACTCTTCAAGGGAGTGAGGTGGGGGTAAGAATAGGAATTTGAGTGATCAAGAATGGAAAAACCAAACACCCCATTCCCCAAACAAATTTTTGAAAACAGGTTTGTAAAATTTGTTTTAAAACGTCAGTCTTTTAAAGTCGATTCCCTAGACTTAAAGTGATATATATGTATTTACATGCAGTTTCCCATATATCAATAATCTAAAAAGTTGGGTCTTTCCACAAATAATTAACATGGAATGCACCATCAAACGTAATTAAGCACCCAGTTTCCTATGATGTAGCTTAGTGGAATGAGAGTAAAGCCTTATAGATCTAAAACCTAATCGAGCATCACAGTTTCTTCTTTGTCCTCCTATGAAGGGAATGCCAAGTAAATGAACATGAGAAAATTGATGGTTGTGGAAGATAATGTAGGATGTGGATAATTTTGAGAAGGGAAAAATGGAAAAAATGAAAAAGTGTCCGGTTGCTTGTCCTTGGGTGTTACTTCTTCACTAGTTAGTTTTAGATAGTTATGAAGCATAGGAGAAACACCAAGGTCAAGTACAAACTCAATGGTTCTTTGAAAAGGTAGAGGGCGAGGAACATTAAGTGATGGAAGGTGAATGAGTGACATGAGGATGTGAGGTGGGTGAATGGTGTTCAACTAGTGTTCTTAGGTCTATATCATCGAGGCTTTGAGATATGCAAGACATTCCTCAATAGGTGGGTAAGAAGAATCACCGGGATAGAGGGCTTAAAAATTCTTCTTCCGTCATGGCGTCAAGAGATGAATGGATGTCAATAGGAGAGAACTCAAGGAGTCGAAGGAAATCTTCCTCGATGTTATCTACGCCTAGGGAGTAGAAATTGTGATCCTTGTCTTCTTCCATAAGAAGGGGTATCTACTAGTGTGGGGGACTAAAGTGTCACCGCACTAATGTGAGGTACAAAACTCTCAATGGAATTCACTTCTCCTTCTATAGGCAAACCTAGTTGTCCCCCTGTTTTTGTCTAAACATGTTAACTTCTACGAAAGATTTCCAAAAGAAAGAGTCATTGAGCCATCCCGACAATTGATTTGGGCATTGGCGGTTGCCAAGAAAGGACGCCCTAAGATGATGTGAATGGAATCATGAGCAACTTCGTGTCGAGAATAACAAAGTCGGCGGGATAGTAAAAATCTGAACTTTAACAAGAATATTTTCAACTACACCCTTGGGATACTTAATAGAACGATCGGCTAACCGCAAAGTCATTTTGGTTGGTTGAAGTATTGTTAGACCTAATTGTTTATATAAATAAAAAGGGAGTAAGTTAACACTAGCCCCGTGTCTAATAAAGCGTTGTTATGAAGGTATCACCTAAGGTGCATTGTCTGATGGGATCGACCGGGGGTCCTTGTACTTAACAATTCCGTTATGTTCGAGATAAAGAGGGATATTGTTCGGCTTAAGAATGCTTCGTGGGGTATGTTGGTTTCCTCTTCTTGGTGCACAACTCTTTTAGAAACTTAAGCGTGTCGGGTAGACTTTTATAGCTTCTAGAAAAGGTAGGTTTATAGTCAAATTTTTAAACACTTCCCTAATCTCATCAAAATTCTCGTCATTTTTAAACACAACTAGTCTTTGGGGATATGGTGCTTTATCGCTATTTTTTAACGAAGGGATAAAAGTATTATTAGGCTTTGCTTTATCTCTATCCGTTTTCCATCTAGGTATCCATATTGGAACCTCTACAGGTGTAGGGTCTTCACTTTCTATTATTGGATCTTGTAATGTTTTCCCTTTTTGGTTGTGGTTTAACCGGTACTTCTACAAAGTAGGGTCTTGAGTTTCTATTATAGTATGTGGTATGGTATCATTTTTAGTTTGTGGGTAATCTTTAGGCATAGTCACTTGGTTATCAACTACTCACCCCGAAGGGGCGTATTTTGCATGTAGGTCCCCTTAGTTTATATTACCATTACCGTAAATACTTTGTTTATTTCAAAGGCGGTGTTTGTTGACTTAGGATTAGGCAATCGCTTGACTTGGAAACACGCGGTTTTGGTTATTATTTTGGTTAGAAGACATGTCAATAACCTTTTGGCACAAAGACTGCATCATTTGCATCGTTTGTTTCATCATATTAGAGTTTTGATCATCTTGATCTTTCATCAAGTTGGAGTTTTGTTGCATAATTTGATTTTGTTTCTCCAACAAGGTCACTACTACTTTGTCTGTAGATGGTTGTATTGGAATTAAAAGCTTGTTGGCGTTCATGTCTTGATGTTGATAGTTACGGGTTATGGGTACTAAACCTCTATTCTGGTCACCTAAGTTCCCTTGTCCTTGATGTTGAGTTAATTGGTTGAAGTGTGATGGTTGTGGTGGTGTTTGTGCATAGACAAGAGGACAATAGAAGTCGAATGCTCAAGACTACAAATGACATTACAACGAGTAGAGTTAATGTTCATGACCGGAGTGGGTTGTTGTTGAACAAAGATGGCATCTACCTTTTAGTGAGGGCATCGATAAGAGTTTTAAGCTTCGGGATCATGTTTAACCTCACGAGAGAAGAAGGAGAGGAGGCGGGAGGAATCGTTACCTCCCCAATTGTTGTTCTCTTAGATTGATCTTCTAAGAATGTATAAGCCTCTAAGGCTCCTTTACTAAGAAAACTACCCCCCAGTCATGATATCTAGAACCTCCTTATGACAATGTAAAAGCCCCTGAAGAAGGCACGAACAAGCATGTCTTTTCGCAAGATTATGATGTGGGCATTCAATGAGAAGATCGAAAAGCGATTCCGTGCCTCCTGAAAAGGATTCATGAGGATTCCGGAAGAAATGAATCTTTTGAAGCATTTCATCTGTCTTTAGTGGTGGGTAAAATTGTTCCATGAACAATTGAACAAGTTGAGCCCATGAGTCCACAGAGTTTGGCGTTTGGGCAGTTAACCAAGACGCCGCTTTGTCGGCTTTTAGGGTGAAAGGAAACACCCTAAGTTTAACTTGATCCGGACTTACGCTAGGATGATGGAATGTAGTGAGAACTTGGTCTATCCTACGATGTGCTGGTAAGGCTTCTCGTGGTCTAAACCATGAAAACCGGTAACAAGTTAAATATATTAGGGGATTCAAAATCCCCACTAGGTCTACAAGAACGATGCACGACTTAGGGCCATCGTTTAGGGCTTTATAAAAATCGAGAGAGGAGTCTCTTGTTCTTTAGCCATTGATGCAGTGTAGTGTGTGAAATTCTAGATAGGCGTGTTATATTTATTTCTCTGAAAAAAACAAGCCTGATTATACTAGAATTAAAACTCCTCCCACGAGAAGAGGCGAGGAGTGGAAGAAGGAGTACTGAATGCCTCCTTGCTACGCGTTTGAATAAGCGTCTTGTATCTGCGATTTCAGTGTATTTAACAAGTTAGAAACACTAAATAACTTTAAGGAATAAAAATTTGCATTTTTCTGTGAAAATTGGGCTGTTCACACTGAATTTTCCCTTGAGGGCGCGAGTGGGCGCGAGTTGGGCGCGAGTGCCCTCTGTTTTGTCGAATGTCCAGTGTTTTGGGCGCGGGTCGCGCTCGGTTTGGGCGCGGGTCGCGCTCCAGGGTTTTTAAGTTTTAGGCCTTTTATCGTACTCCAAAAAATCTGAAATTTTTACAGTAATTTTTTAAGACGTCTATCAAGTAGCCTGTAAAATTTCAGATCGATCGGAGTTGTGAAAGTCCCTCTACAGGCCTTCAAAATTTGCGTAACGGTTTTCGGACACAATACAAACAACCGAATGGTTAACCCATCAAAACAAATCCAAAAATTTCCAAATTTTTACTGGAGACTCCTGAGAGATTCTAGTTGTTCCTGTAAAAAGTTTAGAGCAATTGGAGTTCTACAACCTCTCCTTATTGGATAGTGTTCCAGATATTAAGTGTTTGCAACACTGCAGAAACACACTGGAAACACTCTACTATTTAGGAGGTCAAAACAAATCAAAACTCATCAAATTTTTACTACAAACTCCTGGATTAGGATAGATACTCCTGTAAAAATTATAGAATTTTTAGAACTCCTTAAGTAACCTTACTTGTCTGTTTTTCAAGAACATACGGTGTGAAAACTGAAATGCAGTACTGTAAAGATCGTATTTGTTTTACAAGGTAAACCAACTCTGAAAAATCTGAAAATATTCTAGTAAATCAACAACACATTAAATATTATGTATGAATATTTTCAGAATTTTCGAAAATTTAGAAATACCTTCACTGCAGTGTTTTTCTCTGTGAATCCGCAGCCCCTATGCCTGAAACAGTGAACAGTTCCGAAAATTCAAGAAATAAGAATGAAAAATTAAAAGGGTGGGTGGGTAGAGAATGGGGGATTCAAGCAATTGAATTCTTGTCATGAACGAGATTAAGATGGCAGCGGCGCCATTTGATAACCGTAAAAACAATAGAATCCTAAATATTAATGCTACAAGAACACTAATACGTAATCCTACCGTTCTTACGTTTAAATCAATTCTTCTTACTCTCAAGTCATAATCATGCAATACAACGAGTAAGGATTTCGTTCCACTCTTAAACCCTCAAGACTTAAATAGAATTCAATTATTCAAACACAAGGAATGCAATTGAGAGTGATGTGTTTGGTGTGAAATTTCTATACTACCATTCTCAACACAAGAATAATAATAACAATACACATAATTAAATTAAACTGAATTTAAAACTAAGATTGTGAATAAAGATAATTAACTTTATTGATCTAATAAAAATAACAATGATATTCAATGATTTAAATAACTAAGCTAAAACAAAGAATGAAACTAATTAATGGAATGAAAACTAAGTAATTAACTAATCTAGATCTAACTTTTTCTAACCCTAAACTCCATTAACATTAGCTTCCTAACCTCACTGCCATTAACAAAGAGTCAAGCTTTTGTTTTTATAGTTCCAGATCCAAAAATCGTGCATGGGCTTGGAGCCATGTTTTGGGCCAGAGAATCAGGCCCAAAACCCAATTCTTTCAGTCCAAAAAGGCCTCTTCAGCTGCAGTTGGCTTCCACAGACTTTTCGTCCACTTCTGCTCCTCTGATTGGGTCAAGGCTTGGACCATTGGAAAGCTCTTTCCGAGTCGGTCGTTTTGACATAAGGTAGGCCCAATTCGAGGTCTGAGTCCAAAGATATGGCATTCGAAGTTCTCACTGATGCTCTTTTTATCTCGCTAAAGTGGCACATTTATGCACATAATGGACTTTGAAGCCTAAAATGCATAAAACACACGTAATCGGATTAACTCTTACTTATTATTCACATAATTGGTCTAACAAGATGATTATTAAGGGGTTAAAACTACAGTTTTGGGCTCTTATCAACAAGGTCAAGGAATTATAATAATTATAACAACCAAGCGCAACCACGACAAGGTCAAGCACAAGGTCGAATAATTATAATAATTATAATACCAATAGAGGTATCGTTCGGTTAATAATAATAACTATCACAACCCACCCATAAATAATCAACGAGATAGTTCCAAATAGTCACCACCACCCGTGACTACTACACCAACACAACCGATCGTGATCGACGCTTTATACAAGTTACCCAACAACTTTTCCGATTAATGACCCAATCAAACCAACAGATTTTACAATCCATAAATCGGGGCATACAACAGTTTAGCCCAAGAGAAAGCCCAACCAAAGGCGTGTTTCCGGACAAGCAATACCAAACCCTAAAACATCAAACACTTTGAGGGTAAACGGTAATTCTAGTACGGAAAACTACAATAAGTAGGTGACCTAAATGCCATCACCACTCTCCGTTCGGAAGAGTGGTTGATAACAAAGTAACTTCGCCTATATAGTTACCCCATCCGTAATCCCTACACCCGGATATCGAACTAGATACCGCAATAGAAATCGAGGAGCCTACCACGGTAGAGGTACCGGTTAAATCACAACCAAAGAAACCGAAAGCCAAGGTTACCACGCCAGTAGAGCCATATCGCGAAATATAGAGCGAAACCACCGCTCCCTCAAAAATTAGCCATGCTAACCCGGGGATACAAACTTTGAGGAAATTAGGAACGTTTTCAAGAATCTAACGATAAACCTTCCTTTTCTCGAAGCTATTAAAAGCTACCCAACCACGCTAAGTTTCTTAAAGAGTTGTGCACTACTAGGCGAAGACCAACATACCTAAAGGCGCTTTTTAACCGAGCGGTTCCCAACTTTATCCGAAAATAATGGAATTGTTAAGTACAAGGACCCCGGTCGTCGCCCCATCAAAAATGCACCTTAGGAGATTCCCACACGACGACCACGCCTTTATTAGACCTGGGGCGAAAGTGTTAACTTACTCCCGTATTACTTGTATAAACAAATAGGTCTACAGAAATGCAACCTACAAAAATAACATTGCAATTAGCGGACGGTCAATTAAGTATCCTAAAGGTGTAGGGGAAAACGTGCTTGTTAAGTTCGAGTTTCTACTATCCCGCTGATTTTGTTATCCTCGATACGTAAGTCGCTAATGACTCAGACCGATCATTTTAGGGCGCCCTTTCTTGGCAACCGCCAATGCGCTTATAAATTGTCGCGATGGAAAGATGTCCTTATCTTTTGGCCATCTTTCCGCCGAGGTAAATGTTTTTAAAATGATGAAACAGATTACAAGATTCGATCGTAGATGGGGAGGTTAGCATGATCGAGAGTTTAGCTCAAGATTATTTTAACAACACGTTTCAAAACAATATGTACAAATTCCTTTCTTTTGGAACTTCAGATTTTGTAAATGACTCCTACTTAGAGGAAGTCAACACCATCCTTGAGTCCACACTAATTGTAGACCCTTCGGTTGCTCCATATACTGATTACGAAGACTTGCTACCTAAGCAAGTCTTCATTACGCAAGATAAGGACACTTATGAAACATCAATGGACATTCCGTCCACACCAGTGCTTAAACCTCTTCCCCCGGAGTTAAAATATATTCAACTTGATCCGGATGGTAGTCACCCGATAATTATATCTTCTCTGTTAACTAAGGATGAAGAGACATGTTTAATAAGGGTGATTAGGGAACATCGGTCTGCGATTGGTTGGTCCCTAGCCGACATTAAGGGAATTGACCCTAATGTTTGCACTCACCGTATCCATTTGGAGGATAACGCAAAGACTTCTCGCCATGAACCTCGGTTATTAAGCTTGAACCCTGCCATGAAAGAGGTGGTTAGGGAAGAAGTCTTGCGTTTACTCGATGCGGGTATTATATACCCAATCTCTGATAGCGAATGGGTAAGTCCCATTCATGTAGTTCCTAAGAAATCGGGAGTTACCATGGTAATGTAAACGGAAGGGTGACTATGTTGTCACTCAAGGTCCTATGAAATGGAGAATCTATATTGATTACGATGTTTAAATGCTATGACACGAAAAGGATCACTTTCCCTTACCATTTATAGATCGATGCTAGAACGCCTAGCCGGGTCATGCCTTTTATTGTTTTCGGATGGCTACTCGCTATTTTCAGATTATTATTGATATTGATGACCAAGAAAAACAACCTTCACATGTCCCTTCGGAACATATGCCTATAAACGAATGCCTTTTGGCCTTTGTAATGCCCCCGTACCTTCCAAATGATGTATGCTTCATATATTTAGTGACATGGTAGAGCTTTTATGGAAGTGTTCATGGATGATTTTTCTATCTATGGAGACTCCTTTACGAGAATGTTTGTCTAACCTGTCTAAGGTCTTGACACGGTGTGAAGAAAAGAGCCTCGTTTTAAATTGGGAAAAGTGTCATTTCATGGTCAAAAGGGCATAGTACTTAGGTCATATTATATCTAGTGATGGCATCGGCGTAGATAAAACCAAACTAGATAAGATAGCGACCTACCTAAACCACGGATCGTCCGGTGAGATTAGAGCTTTCTAGGCCATGCAGGGTTTTATATAAGCGTTTCATTAAAGATTTTTCAAAATAGCTAGGCCTTTAACTAACCGGTTTGTTGAAGGATGCAATCTTTGATTTTAATTTTAATCAGTAAACAGGCTTTTGAAACCTTAAAAGCATAACCATCGCACCTATTATACAGCCTCTGATTGGTCTAAACCTTTCGAACTCATGTGTGATGCTAGTGACTATGCAGTTGGTGCCGCTTTTGGGACGTAAACTAGATAATAAGTCCATGTTATTTATTATGCTAGTAAAACATTAAACGACGCCAACGGAATTATACAACTACTGAAAAGAATTCTTAGTCTGTCATTTATGCTTTAGATAAATTTAGGCCTTATTTGGTTGGTTCTAAAACTTTAGTTTACACGGACCATGCAGCCCTTAGGTACCTTCTTGCAAAGAAGGATGCTAAGCGAGATTAATCCGATGGATTCTTCTTTGCAAGAGTTCACATTAGAAATAAAGGGAAAAAGAGGGGTCGAAAAACGTGGTTGCCGACCACTTATCTAGACTTACAAAATGACGATAGTAGTGATTCGAGTCCATACCGGATTCTTTTCCCCGATGAGCATCCAGATGCTATTTTTCATCACCATGGTATGCGGACATCGTAAATTATTTAGCGGCTGATGTTATGCCTTATAATTGGACAAGAAATGAACGTAAGAAGTTCTTGGCCGAGTCAAGTTATACTACCGGGATGAGCCCTACCTTTTAAGTATTGTGCGGATCAGATTATTCGCCGTTGCATTCCCCAGTGGGAATATAATGAAGTTCTATCGCTCGCCATGACAAAGAGTGTGGTGGCCACTTTAGTGGAATGAAAACAGCCGCTAAAGTTCTTCAATGTGGATTTTATTGGCCTACCCTTTTAAGGATGCCCAAGTGCATTGCAAAGACGGTATTCGTTGCCAACAACTTGGGCTTAATCACGGCGTAATATGATGCCATTAAACCCAATCTTGATAGTAGAAATTTTTTGATGTTTGGGGTATTGATTTCATGGGCCCTTTCCCTGCTTCCCACGGTTATATTTATATTCTAGTTGCCGTGGACTACGTGTCTAAATGGATAGAGGCCCTAGCTTGTCGTAGCAATGACCATAAGACCGTGGTATTTTTTATTAAAGAATATATTTTCTGTCGGTTTGGCATTCCTAAAGCCATCATTAGTGATGGTGGAACACATTTTTGCAAATGAGTTGTTGCATCCCTAGTGAAAAAAAGTATGGAGTTACACACAAAGTAGCAACTCCTTATCATCCACAAACTAGCGGACAAGTAGAAGTTTCTAATAGGGAAATCAAAAATATTTTAGAAACAACAAGAAACCCGATAGGAAAGATCGGTCGGGTCCTATCGGATGCCTTATGGGCATATAGAACTGCTTTCAAAACTCCTATAGGTATGTCTCCCTTTAGACTTGTATTTGGGAAACCATGTCATTTGCCCGCTGAATTAGAGCACCGTGCTCGTGGGCTATAAAAAGCCTTAACTACAATATTGATGAGGTGGGTGTCAAACGCAGTTACAATTAAATGATCTTGAAGAAATCCGTGAGCGATTCTTACGATCTCGCTGAAGGATTATAAAGCTAACATGAAACGCGTGTTCATGATAAGCATATCTTGCACAAAGAGTTTGTGGTCGGACAAAAGGTTTTGCTTTTTACAACTCCCGCCTACATATTTTCCCGTGTGGAAACTAAAACCCGTTGGTCCGGTCCTTTTCTGGTTCTTATCAAGTCACCCCTTACGGGCAATTACCTTGGTAAATCCCAAGGACAACAGTACCTTTCAAGTTAACGGTCAACGATTAAAACATTTTCACTTAACTTCGTCCCCTCGATATAGAGGAAGTCCTTTTACAGACCCTATATATGAGGAATGACCCTTGTCATTGGTGTACTTCCTTTCACTTCCATTTAATGGTAAGTGCACCATTAAGGTAACCGGCCCTTCCTAGGGAGTGTGTGGCTGTAAGTACCGATCCTAAGTCCACAGTTCACATAATTCACGTTTTCCACTTCCTCGCATGTTTTCTCGTTTTTGAGTCATGTTCCTCTATAGAGTGAATTATGTATTTATTGTTTTCTAGTTTCTTATAATAAACAAATAAAAATAAAATTAAAATTCTTAAAAATCATAGAACTAGCAATCTAACAAGTCTTGGGAATCGAATTTTAAACCCCATGTTAAAACAAATTTTGTGTTTAAAAATTTGTTTGGGGAATTGGAACTCGATCTTTCCATCCGGATTTGCTCGAACTTTCTATTTGTGTTGCTTAGGTCCATTAGTATAGTTCATTGGGGTTGACGTCATCTAATTTAGTGTTCATTCGTTTCGATAACTTACGCCATGCACGCACGCGTTTCGAGGAGGCATTTTCCACTATCTTATATGTCACCCACGGTAGTTTCGGAATAGAGTAGTTTGGATCAATGGATTGGAAATTCTCTTTGATCATTTCATATCTCTCATTCGAGAAAAATCAAACCGATAACGAAGCAGAAATTTAGTTTGAAGTTGCTCTAAAAAATCGACGAAAAGTCGAAAATCGAATGGGCTTTCAAGCCCAACTCGCGGCCACCTTACAGCCTAATTCCACGCCAGAAATGCGCGCACCCCGCTCAAACACCGTAATTCCAAAACCTTCGAGCTTCACTTCCTCTATACTGAATGCCCAAGCCTCCTCCGCGATTAGCACAGAAATTCCGATTTTCTCGAGGTTTCTTCCGTTTTTGCGCAAAATGTTCTCTCTAGTACTTTTGAGATGACACCTCCTATAGTGATTCTTCACGACAGTCATTTGAAGACTTGATGGGAACCGATACCTATGGAGCATCGTTCCGCGAATCGATCGCGGCAGCTTAGGATGGCGGCATCTTCCGGTGAGTGATGACGATTCTTTTCACCTAAGCTAACTGAATTCTTCTATAATAATATTACTTTTTATTGTACCCAAGAAGAGAACAACAAACAACAATTTTCCCTTGCTATTGATGGCACGACTATGAAATTCAAGTAAGCAATTGATAGCTTTGGTTTCGGGGTTGCCATTACCCACCACCCTATGCACACGTGGGGATATATGACGATAACTCATACCTATATGAATATGCCTATTTCCATGAGTATTATGGGGAGGGTGTTTCAGATCATGGACCAAGACCAATATAACATCGCCTACGAGTAGCCTATCGCTGAATGTAGGCACAACCATGTTGTTCATCATGATGAACATTCTAGGGAACGGCAGCTTACTTCGCCAATAATATCGGCCGGTGGCGTTTTCCTTGCTTTAGCCGAGGGACGCCGTCGGTATGACATTCCCCGAAGTTTTAGTTGCTACTCTGAGCGAGGCCATACCTTGAGGCATAAGTACCTTCTTATGCCTGTCTTGGTTTGCCGCGATTATTATGCGCTTTGCCTACCCATATTCTACAGATACGATACGATTGGGAAAAGCGGTCGAATCATGAGACCCACCAATCGTGGTGGTAAGATCATTCCGAGCCATGACTTGGTCGGGATGGCAGGTGCAACCACATTTGGTTGCCCCTTACACCCCATCGGACCAAATAACACTAGAGAGGTTAGCACTAGTTGATGATACACCCACGGAAGGCGGCAAGTTGTTATGGCATGGCAGGATGAGAAAGAACCTCATATAGAAGAGGAGGATGACGAGTAAATGCCGGGGTGCGGTAAGTTTTAGTTAAGTTAGTGTCCGCTTGTCCCAAGCAATTTAATTCTGTTAACCCCATAATGGGTGGAACTCTTATAGAGTTCGCGTTTTTTATTACTATATTTGTATGTTTTAACTTTGTTTTGCAGATGTTCTTGAATTTCACGCGGCTTGATGGTATTTTTCCTACCCTCTTTATTTAAATGCTTTGAGGACAAAGCATGCTTCTTGTTTGGGGGCATAGAAACACGTGTAATTAAGACATCCTGTTAGGATATAGATATGTATAATATGCACTTGTTTTCTAGTTAAAATTTCAAAAAATTCAAAAATATAAAAAAAAAGTATGCTATACACTTAGGAATATTGGTATTGTTTTCTTTTCTATGCTCTTAACAATTTAGAAGTCTCACATAGCTTTTGCATCGTAATAATTGTTAGAAACTTAGGTTAATATGTAGGTAATAATCTTTGCATCTATCTATAAATTTATTACATGAGTATCTATGATTGTTAGCAAGAAGTTTCTAAAATCTAGGCTAGAGTACTTATTCTACAAATCCTGTGAGAATATAGCCTAAAGCCTTATATGAAAGCAAAACATTTGAGAAATGACACAAGGGAGAAGTAAAATCGGATAGAGAAATCACACGCCCACTTGCTTGATCACTTTGCCATATCCTAAGCGAGAATTTAGGCCCTTTTTGGATCGATATAGCCAGAAATTCAAACTTATGAATTATTTTCCGCTAGTAAGCCCCCGAGCCTTTCTTTAGCCTTCCATAAACCACAATTCCTTTACCCTTACAAAAACAAAAAAAAAAAAAAAAAAAAAAAAAAAAATAAATCAACCTACCCATTTTAGAATAAGTCCGAGAATAGAATGAGGAAGAAAGAAAAGAGAAAAACCTGTGTAAACAAAAATTAGTTAGTTGCTTCAGGAAATAAAGAAAAGAAGTTCCATCCAAAGAAAAAGAAAAAAAAAAAGAAAATAAATCAAAACTCCAAAAAATAGAATAAAGGGAGTCAAAAGCCAAAGAAAAGAAAAAAAAAAATATGGCTAAGGATGGAAACAAAGTGTAGAAGCAAAAGTAAATAACAAGGTTTCTCTAGTTACATAATATGAAGACTCTATTATCTCAGACTTGTCCTTTTTGAATATCCACTTCCTTCCTTCTTAAACCATCTCCTAATCCCCGCAACACCTAATAAAGACCTCTAGCTCAATTAGGAATAGGTTAGTGTGATAGTAAGTGGCAGATGTGTTTGATCGACTCCGGCTTCCTTGTTGTCATTGAGATTGTAAGGTAAAGTGTGCCCACTGCACTGGAGCAGCTTAAACTTGAGTGGAAAAATCAGTGGTTTTGTCTTGACATTTATGTGAGGACCTACTTAAGGACGCTTATTCCGAAGTTTTTGAAACGGACCTGCTATTACATTTCATAGTATTACTCATTGTTATATGTTTATTTTAGATGATTGATTATTATGCATATATTAGCTTAGGGTTCGACCGGGTTATTCTTATGTATTTGCTAGTGAGAGGTATAGATAGTTGAGACATGAATGAGGAAACAATAGTTTTATTTCTTAGTCGTTGTAGTATAGATGAAGTTTGTGAGTACCTTCATCGAAAACTCTCACGAGGGCTATAACTCGGCCCACTAGGGAATTCCTAGTGGTTTAAGGCCTTGTTGCATATGGTCAATGCAATCGCGACTCAGTAAACGAGTAGTTAGAACTCCATTTTTGGTCACTTATTCTAATTTCTCATCTTTGCTTGAGGACAAGCAAAATGCTTTGTTTTTGGTGGTTTGATAAGAGCCCAAAACTGTAGTTTTAACCCCTTAGCAGTCATACTTTTAGACCAATTATGTGAGTAATAAGTAAGAGTTAAGACTGATTACGTGTTTTTATGTATTTCAGGCTTCAAAGTCCATTATGTGCATAAATGTGCCACTTTAGCGAGATAAAGGAGCAACAGTCAGCAGAACTTCCGAATGCCATATCTTTGGACTCAGACCTCGGAATTGGGCCTACCTTATGTCAAAACGACCGGCTCGGAAAGAGCTTTCCAATGGTCCAAGCCTTGACCCAATCAGAGGAGCAGAAGTGGACGAAAAGTCTGTTGAAGCGAACTGCAGCTGAAGAGGCCTTTTTGGACTGAAAAAATTGGGTTTTGGGCCTGATTCTCTGGCCCTGGCCCAAAACATGGCTCCAAGCCCATGCACGATTTTTGGATCTGGATGTATAAAAACAAAAGCTTCACTCTTTGTTAATGGTAGCTAGTTAGACCTAAAGTAATATATAGAATTCTAGATCTAGTTTTATTAATTAATTAAGTTTTAGTTCCATTACAATTCTTGTTTTAGATTAAATTCTTGAATGATTGTGCTTGATTGATTAGATAGATAAAATAGTTATTATTCAATTTCGTTCTTGTCATTTCCATTCTAGATCTAATTTAAATTCTTGTTCTTATTCCATTCCAGCCATTAAATTAGATTCATTATTGTTAATTAAGTAAATCTCAATTTCTTACATTATGTTTAGTTTAGATTCAATGGGAAATGTTAGTTTGATGACTCAAGGCTAAACCTCCATTAGAGGGGTTGATGAAGCCTTGATGAAAACTTAGTGGTTAGTATAGAATTGGAAGTAGAATCTATTCCACTCTAGAAGGTCGTGTTTCGCCATGAGAATGGGTGGACGACCTCACATACTAGTTAGTATCCGGTAGGAATGCTATGAACACTAGGGATTAGACTCGAAATTCTTGCCGCGAAAACGTAAGAATTGAGATCTGACGATCTATACTAGGTTATTAAGTTGGATTCGAGGTGGATTTAATTCCCTCTATTTCTTTATCTAGAGTCAAACAATCGTTATTTCCGTAGCTTCAGAGATTATCTTTAGTTTATATTTTATCTTGTTATTTATTATATCTAGTTATTTAAAATAACGCCTTGTTAGCATAACATTTAAGTAAAGCTCTCATTGACTTAAGGCTGATTTCTTAGACTTAGAAGACAATCCATGCTAGGGAACTAGGAGTGGAACGAACTTCCTACTCCACTTAGTGCAATTCGCATCGAGAGTAGAAGCTTTGATAATAGACTCGTAAAAGTCCAGTTTTAGTTTACTTACGGATTGAATTCATCGTTCATTTCGTAGGTAGACTATTCATTTTACTTTTATCAGGCGCGCTTAGATTTGGTCTGGGTAGGGCGCGGGTCGCGCTTAGGTGAATTTTGAGTTACAGGTGGTTTAAGCGCAGGTGGCGCTCAATTGAGGCGCAGCGCTCTGTGCAGCTTAAGTGCTGAAGTGAAAAAGAAAAGAGGGAAACTTGAGAGTGAAAGGTGAGAGATGAAAGTGAGATGTAGTGTGGGTTGTGACTATAGAATGAAGGAAGTTTATATAGGTTTTGAGTTTCCAAAACGAATTGGTAAGTTGCCAAAAAGTTTTAAGGCAATTGCCGGAAACAAAATATTTCCAAAACCGAAAACGGAAACAACCCATATTCACTATTCTAAAACAAACCTAATATCTTTTAGGTGGAATTTAGGATAGTAACTGCCTAACTCATTAAGATTTTATCCTACCACAATACCTACTCATAGCCATGCCAATATTGGCAACTTTCCCAACAATCACCGTAAAACTACTTCTAATGCGGATCATCTAAAAATCATGCTAGAAGAAATAATACCACCCCCAAACAATTCGGGAAGGTGGGATTAACACAAAAATCAACGCATTATTTGAAAAGAACCACATTAAATTAAAATTAACTACCGAATTCAAATTTAGCTACTGAATTCGACCAGTTAACATCCAAACTAATAAAAACAATAAAACAACTAAATAACCTCAAAACAACAAATTTTTCTAAACAACTAGCCACATGATGAAGATGGACCCTGAGATGGAGATTGGGCATGAGATGAAAATGGACCTGAACCATCCGTCCTTTAGCTACGACGCTTATGCCTCTCAGACTCATCTGAAATAGAACCCCCCAGGGGTGGCATGCGTCGTAGAATCTCTACTCGGAATAGGTGTTGTGCTTCCATTTCTACCTTCATCTCTATATGATGCGCATTTTGACGCTGAAGGAGAGTCTCCATGTTACACAAGAGATCCTCCTGACCCTTTTCAAGCATTTCAAAACTCATCTGAAGGTTCTTTTGTTTATTTCGAATTATAATCTGCCTATCCAGTACATCTTCACAAATACCATAAACGCAACGCACGCCAATATGCAGCACTGACATGCGTTCTAAATCAGAAGTACACCTCTCCAAGGCATCTTCATCCAAACATGTCATATCCTCTATTTCCTCATCCGAATCAACCACCCTATCCTCCGGCAACTTCCAAGTCTTTTGGATACACTCCGTATAAATAATTTCATTTGAATGCAATTTCAACATAGTCCGCTCAGTTCTTGGTTCCCCCCCCAAGACAACATTATCTTCGTAATTAAAGCAGGAAATGATGCAATACTCTTCCCAACTCCTCTAATCATATTTATCAAAAACTCGAGGATACAGAATTCATACCTTTTCTCTTGCAATATCCAGAGAACATGCAGACATGTCAAACCAATGTCGCTCACTTTCTTTTTCTTGATGACGTTCTTACCAATCCACTGACCTATAACCAGTTGGTTGGTTCGCAGAGATGACTATCGAGCACATTGAGAATTCAGATTGTATTGACCCTCCATGATAGTGTCTTTCATCAATGTAGGAACTCCAGTATACTGGGATTCCTGCAAGGTGGCTTCGAGGTGGCGTTCAGGCATAATGCCTAAAATCTCAGCCAACAACTATCTCAATACTTCTCTCCTAGTCCCAGTCACCTTCATGAAAAAATTTTGACCCTCCAACTCTCTCTTCTTATAGAATTGTTCGACCAAATCGGAGTGGTAGAAATCATCTGTCGAGTACCACAACCTATTCCAATTCCTCCTAATCATCTCATCATGAAAAAACGATGTAAAGCTGGCGGCAGTAAAAGCTTGTTCCGGCAAAATTCTTCGTCTTAGAGCCATTGGAGTTTTGGAACAATTTGTAGGTTTGAATAAGGTGGAGGAGACGAGTTTAAGCAAACTCACTAAATATTTGGGAGGAGGCGCGGTGGTGGTTTGAAATTTTTTATAGTTTGGTGATTTTATTTATTTATTTTTGGTGGTGCAAAAGGTTAGAATGGTGGTGGAGATGTTTTGGAGAAGTTTTGTAGTGGGTGAAACTAGTTTGGCGTGGTGTTGTTTAGGTTTTCTATTTTTTTTATTTTGTTTAGGGTTTAAATTTGGTAATGGTGGAATTGGAAAGATGAAGAAGGAGAACGCGATGCGTTCTTGGGTTCTACTATTGACTTGGGGCCCAAACCCAATCAAATTAGGAAATGCCCATTTTGTGCTCATTCGCGCAAAAATTAAAATTGGAATTCTCGACTCGTTACCGGTCCGATTTTTGCGAATGAGATATGAAAATGATCATGAGAGAATTTCCAATCCAATGATCCATACCACATTCTAATCTAACCATGGATGACATATAAAATTGTGGTAAATGCCTCAAAATGCGTGAATGACATAAGTTATCTGTACGGATGAAATCTGAATGCATATATAATGTCAACCAGAATCAAAATACAATTAAACGGCATAAGAAACACAAATGGAAAGTTGAACAATCAAGGACGGAAAATCCAACACCCCACCCCCAAACAAATTTTTGGCAACGAAGTTGGAAAATTTGTTTTAAAATGTGGGTCTTTGAAAGGAAGATTCCTGAGACTTCCTAGATTACTATTTTTATGGATTTGAATTTTTTTGCTTTTTATGAATAAGATTTAATATAATAAAAATGAAAAGAAATAAAGATATAATTCACATCGTAGAGAAACATGTCTAAAAAATCGAGAAAACATGGAAGAGTGGAAAACGTGAATTATGTTAACCGTGGACTTAGGATTCGGTACTTACAGCCACACACTCCATAAGGAGGGCCCGGTTACTTGAATGGTGCACTTATCACTATACGGAAGTGAAAGGAAGTACACCAGCAACAAAGGTCAGTCCTCATAGACAGGGTCCTGTAAAAGGACTTCCTCCACATCAGGGGTCATTAACTCGTGGAAATGTTTTAACCTTTGGCCATTTTTTGAAAGGTACTGTTGTCCTTGGGATTTACCAAGGTGATTGCCCCGTAAGGGGTGACTTTAGTAACCAGAAAAGGACCAGACCAACGGGTTTTTAATTTCCTTGGAAAAATATGTAGACGGGAGTTGTAAAGTAAGACCTTTTAACCTACCATAAACTCTTTGCGCAAGATTTGCTTATCATGAACACGTTTCATGTTAGCTTTATAATCCTTTGCGAGATCATATGAATCGCTACGGATTTCTTCAAGCTCATTCAATTGCAACTTGTGCTTTACACCCGCTTCATCAAAATTGAAGTTAAGGCTTTTTATAGCGCACATAGCACGGTGCTCCAATTCAATGGGCAAATGACAGGGTTTCCCAAATACAAGTCTAAAGGGGGACATACCTATAAGAGTTTTGAAAGCAGTCCTATACGCCCAGAAGGCATCAGATAGACGCTTCAACCAATCTTTCTTATTAGGATTTACAGTTGTTTCTAAGATCTTTTTGATTTCCCTATTAAAAACTTCTACTTGTCCGCTAGTTTGTGGATGATATGGAGTTGCTACCTTATGTGTAACTCTATACTTTTTTACTAGAGATGCAACAACTCTGTTGTAAAAATGTGTTCTACCATCACTAATGATTGGCTTTAGGAATGCCAAATCGACAGAAAATATACTCCTTAACAAAAAACACAACTGTTTTATGGTCATTGCTATGGCAAGCCATGGCCTCTATCCATTTCGACACGTAGCCCACGACAACTAAGATATAAATGAAACCGTGGGACACAGGAAGGACCTGTGAAATCAATGCCCCAAACATCAAAAACTTCTACCACCATGATTGGATTTAATGGCATCATATTACGCTTAGTGATTCGCCCAAGTTGTTTGCAACGAACACACGTCTTGCAATGCACTTGGGCATCTTTAAAGAGAGTATGCCAATAAAATCCATATTGAAGAATTTTAGCAGCTGTTTTCATACCACTAAAATGGCCACCACACTCTTTGTCATGGCAGAATGAGAGAACCTCATTATATTCCTACTGGGGAATACAACGATGAATAATCTGATCCATACAATACTTAAAGAGGTAGGGCTCATCCCAGTAGTATAGCTTAACTCTGGCCAAGAACTTCTTACGTTCATTTCATGACAAATCATCAGGAATAATATCAGACGCTAAATAATTCACAATGTCAGCATACCATGGTGCAGAAAAAATAGCATACAGATGCTCATCAGGAATAGAGTCTGGTATGGACTCAGAATCACTATCATCGTCATTTGTAAGTCTAGATAAGTGGTCAGCAACAACGTTTTCAACCCTTCTTTTGTCCTTTATTTCTAATGTGAACTCTTGCAGGAGAAGAATCCATTGGATTAATCTCTACTTAACATCCTTCTTTGCGAGAAGGTACCTAAGGGTTGCATGGTCCGTGTAAACTAGAGTCTTAGAACCAACCAAATAAGGATGAAACTTATCTAAAGCATAAACGATAGCTAAGAATTCTTTTTCAGTAGTTGTATAATTCCTTTGAGCATCGTTTAGAGTTTTACTAGCATAATAAATAACAGTGGACTTATTATCTAGTTTCTGTCCCAAGATAGCACCAACAACATAATCACTAGCATCACACATGAGTTCGAAAGGTTTAGACCAATCGGGAGGCTGTATAATGGGTGCAGAGGTTAGGGCGGCTTTTAAAGTTTCAAAAGCCTCTTTACAGATGAAATTAAAATCAAAGATGACATCCTTTAAAAGCATATTAGTTAAAGGTCTAGCTATTTTTGAAAAATCTTTGATAAAGAGCATATAAAAACCTGCATGGCTTAGAAAGGCTCTAATATCACGGATAGTCCGTGGTATAGGTAGAGTCGCTATCTTATCTAGTTTGGCCTTATCTACTTTGATGCCATCACTAGATACAATGTGCCCTAGCACTATTCCTTTTTTCACCATGAAATGATATTTTTCCCAATTTAAAACTAGACTCTTCTCTTCACACCATGTCAAAACCTTAGATAGGTTAGATAGACAGTCAGTGAAAGAGTCTCCATAGATAGAAAAATCATCCATGAAAACTTCCATGAAGCGTTCTACCATGTCACTAAATATATGAAGCATACACCGCTGGAAGGTACCAGGAGCGTTACAAAGGCCAAAAGGCATTTATAGGCGTATGTTTCAAAAGGACATGTGAAGGTAGTCTTTTCTTAGTCATCAATATCAATAATAATTTGAAAATAGCCAGAGTAGCCATCCAAAAAACTAGTAAAGAACATGACCAGCTAGCCGTTCTAGCATCTAATCTATAAAAGGTAAAGGAAAATGATCCTTTCGTGTCATGGCATTTAAACATCTGTAATCAATACAGATCCTCCATTTCATAGGACCATGTGTGGCAACATATTCACCCTTTGCATTACGTACCATGGTAATCCCTGATTTCTTAGGAACCACATGAATGGGACTTACCCATTCGCTATCAGAGATTAGGTATATGATACCCGCGTCGAGTAACTGTAAAACTTCTTCCCTAACTACCTCTTTCATGGCAGGGTTCAAGCGACGCTGAGTTTTGCGAGAAGTCTTTGCGTTATCCTCTAAATGGATACGATGAGTGCAAACATTAGGGTCAATTCCCTTAATGTCGGCTAGGGACCAACCAATCACAGAACGATGTTCCCTAATCACCCTAATCAAATGGGCCTCTTCATCCTTAGATAAAAGAGAAGATATTATTACCAGATGACTACCATATGGATCAAGTTGAATATACTTTAACTCAGGAGGAAAAGGTTTAAGCACCGAGGTGGAAGGAATGTCGATAAATGTTTCTGGAGGGTCCTCATCTTGAGTAATGAATACTTGCTTAGGCAGCAGGTCTTCAAACTCAGTAGATAGAGCAACAGAAGGGTCTACGATAGGTGTAGACTTGAAGATGGTGTTGACTTCCTCTAAGTAGGAGTCATTGGCGAAATCTGAACTTCCAAAAGATAGGAATTTATGCATCTGGTTTTCTGGAAATGTGTTATTAAAATAATCTTGAGCTAAGCTCTCGATCATGCTAACCTCCCCATCTACAGAAGAATCTGGTAACTATTTCATCATTTTAAAAACATTTATCTCAACAGAAAGATGGCCAAAAGACAAGGACATCAAACCATCGCGGTAGTTTATGAGTGCATTGGGAGTTGCCAAAAAATGACGCCCTAAAATGATTAGAACAGAGTCGTTAGCGACTTCTGTATTGAGGATAACAAAATCAGCAGTATAGTAGAAATCCTGGACCTTAACAAGCACGTTTTCAACCACACTCTTAGGGTACTTAATAGATTGATCCACTAATTACAACATCATTTTAGTAGGTTGTATCTCTTGTAGACCTATTTGTTTGTATAGATAATATGGAAGTAATTTAACACTCGCCCCAAGGTCTAGTGAAGCGGTCGTCGTGTGGGAATCTCCTAAGGTGCATTGTATAGTAGGACAACTAGGGTCCTTGTACTTAACGATTCCATTATGTTCTGATAAAGTTAGAAATTGTTATGTTAAAAAGGTGTCTTTAGGAATATTTGTCTTACGCCATTTAGTGCACAACTCTTTGAGAAACTTAGCATGGTGAGGTAATTTTTTAATTGCTTCAAGAAAAGGTAAGTTTATCGTTAGATTTTTAAAAACTTCCTAATCTCTTCAAAATTTGTATCCTTATTTAACATTGCTAATCTCTGGGGAAACGGTGATTTCTCTCTATATTTAGCTTATGGATCAACAGGATGTCTAACCTTAGCTTTATGTTTTTTAGGCTGTGGTTTAACTGGTACCTCTACAGGGGGTAGGACCTTCCGTTTCTATTTCAGTATCTACTTCAATTTCGGATATAGGGACTACTGGTGGGGTAACTATAGGCATAGTTACGTTGTTATCAACCACTCTGCCAGAACGGAGAGTGGTGATGGAATTTAGCTCACCTACGTTTTCATTTCCATTACTAGTATTACTGTTTACCTCAAAGGCTGTGTTTGTTGTTTTAGGATTAGGTATCGCTTGTCCTGGAAGCATACGTTTGGGTTTGCATAAAGGCGTCAAAATGATCCGGTTGTGGAGGAGTGTTTGTTAGAGGTTGTGTGATAGGAACTATGTCACGTTGATTATTAATGGGTGGATTTTGATAGTTATTATATGCCGAACGATACTTCTATTAGCATTATAATTATTATTGTTAAAATTATTATAATTACCCTGACCTTGTCCTTGTCGTGGTGGAACTTGGTTGTTATAATTATTATAATTACCCTGACCTTGTCCTTGACCTTGTTGTGGTGGGGCTTGGTTATAATTATTTGCTGGCCTACCATTTTGATTATTAAACCCTGGAGGTGTTACTTGTTGATTATTTCTCCAACTGAAGTTGGGATGTTGTCTCCAAGGGGCGTTAGGAATAGGATAACTATTAATTGAGCAAATATTATCTTGTTGTGATGTTTGTTGTTCATAAGCGAAAGGATAATAGGACTAGGGATGCTCTGGACTCAAACAAAAACTACATGGATTGGAGTTTACATTCATGTCGGGGATAGGCTTTTGTTGAACAAAAATAGCCTCTACCTTTTTAGTGAGAGATTCGATTAAATTGTTAAGCTCAGGATCGAGTTTCATCTCAAACATATCGGCGGCCTTAACTATTGTAGAAGAACTAGCGAAGCGGGAGATATCGTCACTAACCCCCCAGTTATTATTACGCTTTCTTTGATCTTCTAAAAAATTATAAGCCTCTGAGGCTCCCTTACTGAGGAAACTATCCCCATTCATTATGTCAAGGACTTCTTTATGGTGGTGTAAAAGTCCTTTGAAAAAGGCACGAACTAACGTGTCTTTCGCGAGGTTATGGTGTGGACACTCTATAAGAAGATCGGTGAAACGATTCCAAGCCTCTGAAAATGATTCATGAGGATTTTGTCAAAAAAAATGAATCTTGGAAAGCATTTCATCGGTCTTCAGTGGTGGGTAAAACTGTTCCATAAATAGTTGAACAAGTTTGGCCCATGAGTCCATAGAATTAGGCGCTTGGGCAGTTAACCAAGACACCGACTTATCGGCTAAGGTGAAAGGAAGCACCCTAAGTTTAATTTGTTCAGCACAGGCCAACCGTGGAATGGTGGAATGTAGTAAGGACTTGGTCAATCCTACGCATGTGCTGATAAGGTTTTTCATGGTCTAACCCATGAAAAACGGGTAACAAATTAAATATATTTAGGGGGATTTGAAAATCTTCCACTAGGTCTGATAGAACGATGCAAGCTTTTGGGCTATCATTCAAGGATTTGTAAAAGTCAAAGAGAGGAGACTCTCTTCCTTCAGCCATTATTTCAGGTGTGGTGTGTGGTATACTAGATAGGTGTGTGTGTTGACGTTCACGACAGATTACGTTAGTCGTTTTTTCTCTACCTGACCTTAATCTCATGCAAGGCTAAGTTCAATATTGAAAAAAAAAACACGACAACAATCAAAACAACCCTGATATGCTAGTATAAGAACTCTTCTGACAGAAGATTCGAGGAGTGGAAGAAAAAAGTACCTGAATTCCTCCTTGCTTCGCGTATGAATAGCGTCTTGTTTACGCTATCGCAGTGTATTTAACGAGTTAAAAACATTGAATAACTTGAAGTAATGGTAGGTTGAACTAACCTGTGGAAATCGGGCGGTTCAGAATAGGGTGCGGGTCGCGCTCAGGTAAGACTATAGCTCCAGGCACTTCAGCGCAGGGGGCGCTCGAACTTTGCCTTGGTAGGGCGTGGGTCGCTCTCTGGTAAAACTCCAGCTCCAGGCACTTCAGCGCAGGGGGCCCTTGAACTTTCCCTTGGTAGGGCGCAGGTCGTGCTCAGGTAAAATTCAAGGTGCAGACGCTTCAGCTCGGGGGGCACTCAAACTTTGCCTTGGCAAGGCGCAGGACGCGCTCAACCTTGGCTGATGTCCAGTGTTTTAGGCGCGTGTCGCGCTCGAACTTTGCCTACCAAGGGCACGGTCGCGCTCCGTGTATTCCTACGAGGAAAAACTCAGTTCTGAAACTAACAATCACTGTTAGAACAAACTAGGATGGGTGGGTTATGGGACTTTGGAAGAATAACAATACTAAAGAAAACAATACTAAAGGGAACTAAGATGGCAGTGGCGCCATTTGATAAACGTAAAATGATAGTTTTACCTACGAATAAGTTACGAGACTCAAACGAAAGTAAAACTAAAACTAAACTTTATGTGGTCAAATTTATTAAAGTTTTCTACTCTCGAATGCTATCGAAATAGATTGGAGTAAAAGATTCATTCCACTCCCAGTTCTTTAGAATTCACGTTTTCTAAGACTATCGGTCTTACCAAAGTCAATGAGAGTACGATAGGAATTATACTACGATGTCAATTCAAATACTAAACAAGATACAAATAACTCAAATACGAAATGCTAAATTGATACTAGATAAAGAATTAGGGCGGATTGATTCCACCTTAACTCGACTTAATTAACTAGCGAAGATTCGTTGTAATCCAAATTGCAATGCTTTCGCATAGCGATTGGTTCTTCCTAATCCTTAGTTGTTCATGGTAATCTCTACCCACTAACATCTAGCATGTGAAGTAATCAAACCCATTCTCATGGTAAACTAATTACTTTCTAGATTGGAATTGAAAATTACGACTATTCTATGCTAACAACAATCATGCTTTCATCAAGGCTTATTTAACCCCCTCTAATGGAGGTTTAACCTAGAGTTATTAAACTATCATTTCCAAATGAATTCAAACAAGACATAATATAAAGATTTTAACTTTACTAATTTGAACTAATCAAGAATTCAAAACTAAATTAACACTAAGAAATGATTAACAACTAAGATATGAATTTAACAATACTAAAACTAAATAAGAATTTAATTAATAAACTAAATTGAGATAAAAATTAATACTTTATTATGAAACTAATATTTGATTCTAAAACAATAATCTACTTGTTCTAACACTAATTAATTGAAAGGTTAAACAAGATCTAAAACAAGATATGAAAACTAATTAATGGAGTCTAAATCTAGATCTAAAACTATTCTCTAATAGCTACCTAAAAAAACTACTTGCTTAAGAGTTAAGTCTTCAATGTGAAAATGGAGGAGACCAGATCCACATTTTCGTGCATGGGATGAGGAGCCATGTTTTGGGCCGAAAATTGAGCCCAAAGCCCTTTTTCTTCAGTCCACAGAGCCCTTTTCAGCCGGTTTTGACTTTAACAGACTTTTCATCCATTTTGACTTCTCTGATTGGGTTAATTCTTGGGTTATTGGAAAGCTTTTTCTGAGCCGGTCGTTTTGACATAAGGTAGGCCCAATTCTAAGGTCTGAGTCCAAAGATATGGCCTTCAGAAGTTCTGCTGACTTTCGTGCGCTGTTTCTGCCTGCGTTGACTTTGACTTTTCAGCTTTTACTGGGCATTTTAAAGGCTTTTTCTCCTTGAATCTTGGCCTTTAATCATAAAACTTCTTAGCAACCAACCCTTGCTCCTTTATCTCGCCAAAGTGACATATTTCTGCACATAATTGACTCCAATGCCTAGAATACATAAAAACACTTAATCAGCATTAACTCTTATTTATTTCTTGCATAATTGGTCTAAAAGTATTATTGTTAGGGGGTTAAAACTACAGTTTTGGGCTCTTAGCAATCTACTTTCTAGTTGTTGGAGATGACATTTGCTGAAGCGCTCGTATCTGATCAGGATTAGCATTGATGCCTCGCTTGGTAACAATGTACCCCAAAAAATTTCTAGAGCTGACCTTAAAAGTACATTTTTATGGGTCAAGCTTCATGTTAAACTCTCGAAAAATTTGGAATACAATGTCGAGGTTCTTCATATGATCTTCAGCTTTCATGGACTTTATGACCATATCGTCGATATAGACCTCGAAAATTCGTTTGATGAGCTTCTTAAACATTTTCTCTACTAGCCTTTGATAAGTGGCTCCAGCATTTTTCAATCCAAATGGCATTTTGATGAAACAGTATATACCTCCATTAGCGACGAATGCCATTTTTAGTTTGTGTATAATAGCCATTAAAATCTGAAAATATTATGAATATCCATCGTAGAAACTGATTAATTCGAAACCAGTTGTTCGGTCAACTAACTAATCTATCATTGGCATCGGATAATGATCTTTAGGACACTTCTTATTTACATCGGTAAAGTCGATACAAATTCAAACTTTACCTTCCTTCTTGGGCACTACTACTATGTTCGCCACCCATTGAGCATGCTCCACTTCTCTAATTATGCCATTATTTAACATCTTTTGTATCTCGGCTTGCACCACTTTTTCGTACATTGGTCTAACCTTTCGATGCTTTTGATGGACTGGAGTTGTATTTTCTTCCATATTCAACTTGTATGAATAGATATCTGGGTCGATACCGGTGAGGTCATTGACCATGCAAAAACACCCTGGTTTCGTTTCAAAAAGACCATCAACTCATTTCTTATAGTGGCAGACATTTTTATACCAATGAACGTATGACGCTCACTTTCTCTTGTACCAATATCAATTTTTTGCACCGTCTCTATTGTTTTTCTTTCCTAGGGGGGTTCTTCATTTTGCTTTAGCTCTTGTGTGAAATTTACCCGCTCATGTATCTGCATATCGATGTCGGTAGGTAAAGCTTGTTGTAAATGCTAGTTAGACCTTTCCAAGACACCCCCAGTGTCTTGGCTTTTTCCCTTCATCATCCCCTTTACAGTGATGAAATTACACTTTTCTAACTCCGATTGATCCCCCCTAATTTCATGCAAACCATACATTGTGGGAAATATGATTACCTGATAGAATGTACTAGGAACAGCACGCATATCGTGTATCCACTTTCTACCAAGTATTGCATTGTGATCGAAGTGATGGTTTATGACCACGAACTTCGTCATCACTGTCTGAGGTCCCGCTCTAACTGGCAATTTTATTTTTCCCATCGGTTTGGTAGAGCTTCCATTAAACCAAAATAAACTGAATTGTGGTGGCTTTAGATGAGTCTCATCGAGACCCATGCCGGTGAATGCTTTCCAAAATAAAATATTCACAGAACTCTTACAATCCACGAGTATCTTTTCTACATCATATCTAGAAATACGCAAAGTGATTAATAACGCATTATCATGTGGCAACATCACCTTAGACAGGTCATCTGTTATGAACATAATTGCTCCTAAAATACTAGCCAATACTAGACTCTGACTTACTAGAACAGGCTCGATATTGACCTCGAGAACTTCTTTTATTGTTGAAATCTTCCTTATTTTATCTCGAAGGATTTTCTTCTGTGGAATCTCCCCTTTGTATATCATATTTATTACTCTAAGTGGCTTCTCGAAGATGGTTGCCGTTTCTGTGGGTCTGACGTCAACCCTGAACTCTCTCAATTTCCTATCCTTCATCAGCCTATCAATCTCTTTTAATAACTACAAACACCTATTGGTCTCATGGTTCTCAATCTTGTGGAATTTACAATAAGGCTTTCCCTTCATCTCCCTAAGAGTGTATTTTAGCCATACCACAAAATCTTCTTTCGTGATCCTTCTTAATATATCTTCTGGTGTGGTATTAATGGCGATAAAATTACTGTGATCTAGCTCTTTTTTCAGTGTCCAGTCATATTTCCTTCTTTGATGTGGTTGATTATCCTAATTCATATAATGCTCACGAGTTCTTTTGTTATCTGACCTCGAGGAGTCTCGATTCTCATGTCGATCTCCATTATCTTTATCCCTCTTTCTTGTGTCTAACACTTGCAATACTGTTTGTACAGTGGCTACCTTTACTCCCCTCTTCCACTCTAATATCTCTGTCCGCCTTGTCATAGAACTCTTGTAGACTTTTAATTTCCTTTCGCAAGAGATATTTGTGCATAAATAATCCAAGTATCACACCTGTTTGGAAAGCCATGGCGGCTGTCATTTCAAACTCGTCAAGCTTCTCGACCGATTGAGTCTCGGCTGTGAACCTTACCAAGAAATCCTTCAATGACTCTTTCTTTCCTTGTTTCAACTAGAATAAGACCAACACCTGTTTCGGCTTCACCCTCTGGTGACCGTAGTTGGTGAGGAATCTTTCTTCGATTTCACGAAAACATGAAATGGTTCCCTCAGGAATTGTACAGTACCATTTCAGTGCTTTACCTTTAAGGCTCAAAGAAAATGATTCACATAGTACGGAATCCCAATACTCCGTGCCATGATAGATCAAGAACTGGTGTCGATAGCTAAAGAGATGGTCCATGGGATCAGTAGTCCCATCATACTGAGTGAACTTTGGAGGTAATGGCACCCTTTCTACTTTCTTTTCAACAGGTTTGTACTTACATCGTCTACCAGTTTATGAATCGAGGTTGATACCTTTTCCAAGAGCTGGTCCCCAAATTGCCTCTGCATTATTTCCTGCACCATTTCCTTCGTGATTGGTACTTTTACCTCTTCCTCTTGCATTGTCTTTGGTATCGACTTCGTTACCGATTGCACCTCTTCAGTGTGGCTTTTTCTCACTTCCCCAAGATGACTCTATTTTACCACTGGAGTCCCTGAACTCGACTCCTTGACATCTTTCTCGTACATAGCCTTTTCTGTATGCTTCTCATTCTCTTCTCTCACAGCTTTATTTTCAGCCATTAAAACTTTATTCTGCTTTTCCAAATCTTCCAACCTTCTCAACAAAGCTTTTAAAGATACCTCTTCTTCATGTATCTCATCTACTTCTTCCATCAATATACTAACTAAACGCCTTGTTCTTTGTTCCTCATTCTTGGATACTGGTTTAGAAGTACTCCCTTCATTAACCATCATCGTTTTACTTGCTGTAGTATGCTTTGGAGGCATCTTGACAAGAAAATGAATATCTCCTTACACAACTTCACTGATCTAACAGAATCCTCTTGAACACACCCAACTATTCTGTATCTCAAAACTTCTACCCTTGGACTCGATCTTCAAAGAAAGAAGAAAAGAAAAATCTTTCCTTGTCTTTGAATCACAGACAGTGCCAATGTAGTGATCAAGTATCTTTTTCTAAGATCAGCTGTGAATTGAATAGGTTTGGATTAAATTAATACTAAGAAAGAAATGAAACTCAAGCTTTATTATTCATCATTAATGGTGGCTACAAAGTCTCTCTCCCTCTCTCATTCTCTCGCTCTGGTTTTTTAAGTAGTTTTGTAATGAATCAAATATATCTTCTTTCTCCTAATCATCACTTTATATAGTCCTTCAGCTGTAGTTGTGTCCAATCATGCAATGTCCTGACGCGTGCCCATTCCTCTTCTTCTTCCCTTTCTTCCGCTTGTTCCTGCAACAATGAACTTAACGCAAGATATCGACAATCAGGTCGATATCTCGAATTATTTACGATATTTGGGCTAGAATATCGGGTTGACGATATTTGCCCACGACAGAGATCACAGATCAATAATGGTTAATGCATACAAAGAGAGGTTACAAGCCAAGGTGGCAACTGCAAGATAACACTCCACCTCATACTAGAGCTACGTCTGGGAAGGAGAACACCTCCAAGTGAGTTTTACTCACAGACAATAAACTCTATTTGCTTTCATGAAGATATTATTTTGGAATCTAAGAGGAATAGCGAATGAGAAGACACAAGATAGGCTATCAAGGCTTGTTAGCAAATGGGATCCTGAAATCATTGGAATTGTCGAGCCGATGATTAGCACTGATTCTCTACCAGTTACTTCTTGCACAGACTGGGGTTATGTTCTATTACTCTTGTTAACTGCAGCAATAACAGAGTTCCAAATATTTGGTTACTATGGAAGTGTAATTTACCACAACCCACTATCACAAGCTTCACAAATCAACACCTTTCAGTGGAAATGGAGGGAAATGTCATCACTTTGGTGCATGCTCAATAAAGCTACATACACAGAAGGACGCTATGGGCGGATTTGGCTAGTGTTAACCCCATAAACATGTTGTGCAATGAAAGTGATAACAACTACAAATGGCGATAACAACAACAACAACTTGAGGGGGTGGTGAATCACAACCAACCAAAGCAAACAAAGTATCAACTGTGCAAGAAATAACCAACCAAGTAGTAGAGAACCAAAGATGCCTAATCCACAACCAAATGAGAAGTTTCAAATTGAGAGAATCAAATAGTGTTACACACTCACCTTGTTCAATAGAACACCAAAAGTCCCCTTTTAGGAGAACTCACAAATCTCTCATCACCCTTTGGTTAAAACCCTAACTTTGTTTTTATAGTGTAGGTGAAATTTCGAAGGAATACAAAATTATGGCTCATTTCAGCATATGGCTACCAAAGTCCCATTAGGCCCATCATCCCAACAATTCTCCACCTCGGCGAGAATTTCTCAAATTCGAGCCGACCAATCCGCTACACCAAACCAAAACAAACACATGTCTCGAAGAACCAAGCAAATGTCCCGAAAGACCAACAACGATTGCACCACATAATGGTTGCCTACGTACTCTCTAAACAGGATCAAGCCAATCGTAGTTCACATATGCTCATAAGAGCCAAAGAGCCAAATCATCTCAAATGAATGATACGAATCAAGTCCAAGCAATGGTGGAACTTGACTCCATAAACCACTTTGGTTAACATATCAGCGGGGTTCTCCTTAGTGCCTTTCTTAGCAAGTAAGATATCACCCTCTTCCAAAATCTCTCTGACAAAGTGAAACCACACATCAATGTGTTTCGTTCGGGCATGATGAACTTGGTTCTTAGCCAAATATATAACACTCATGCTATCATAATGAATCTTAAGCCGATATTGCACAATTCCCAAATCATCCAACAAACCCTGCAACCAAATAGCCTCTTTCATAGCCTCAGTCGGTGCCATATATTTTGCCTCTGTCATAGACACTGCAACCGTATACTATAAAGTAGACCTCCAACTCATTGAAGCACCAGCTAAAGTAAATACATACCCAGTAGTGGACCGATGCTTATCCAAATCACCTACATAGTAAGATTTCACATAACCCACACAGAGCTTACTAGTATCCCTCTCAAACTTCAAACCAACATCTACAATACCAAGAATGTACTATAGAATCCATTTCATAGCTTGACAATGTTTCTTCCCATGAATGTGCATATACCTACTAACAACACTAACAACTTGTGAAATGTCCGGCCTAGTACATACCATCGCATACATCAAACTACCAACAACACTAGCGGGCATATGGAACATGAGTCATGTACTCACGTTCCTCATAAGAACTCGGAGACATAGTAACACTAAGTTTAAAATGATGGGCAAGAGGAGTACTCGCAGACTTAGTGTTCCCATCAATACCGAACTTCTGTAGTACCTTATTCAAATATGTTTTTTGAGACAACGAAACTCTGCCCTTTGCTCTATCTCTCTAAATCTCCATGCTAAGAATCTTCTTCGCTTCACCCAAGTCCTTCATCTCAAACTCTGAGGACAAAAGTTGTTTCAACTCATCAATCTCAGCCTTACTTCTTAAGGCTATAAGCATATCATCAACATATAAGAGCAAGTAGATGAAAAAACCATCATGTAGTTTGCGAAAGTAGACACAATGATTATAATGACTTCTTGTGTATAAACCGGTCAAACCGCTTGTACCACTGCCTGGGAGACTGTTTCAAACCATATAGCAATTTTTTCAATTTACACACCAAATCCTCATTTCCTTCAACTTTAAATCCACTCGGCTGAGTCATATAGATCTCTTCTTCTAAATCACCGTGTAAAAAAGCAGTTTTTACATCGAGCTGGGCTAGCTCCAAATCATACTGAGCTGCCAAGGCCAAAAGGATGCTTATGGAGGAGTGCTTCACAACCAGAGAAAACACCTCATTATAATAAATCCCATCCCTTTGAGTATAGCCTTTAGCTACCCATCTTGCCTTGTAACATAACTCATCACTTAGAGATCCTTCTTTCAATGTAAACACCCATTTCTCGCCAATCGCCTTCTTACCCTTAGGTAACTTTACAAGCACCAAAGTATCATTCTTATGAAGAGATTGCATCTCCTCATCCATAGCTATCTTCTACCTTTTTGACTGCGAGCACTGGATTGCTCCATAATATGAGGAAGGAGCATCTTCATCAAGGCTTTCGATAATGGTAAGTGCATAGGTAATATAATCGTTTAGCCAATACAATGGGCGAACATTCCTCTTAGATTTACCAATTGCAATAGGCTCATGAATCGGAGCCAAAGGACCAACATTAATTTGCTCCTCTAATGGAGTCAGATTCTTTACATCTTCATCTGGTCCATCACCTGTATTTACTACTTTTGTGTCTTCAACTGGAATATCAACTGACAGATTACCCATGGTTTCCAATCTACTCGATACAGAACCATCTGGACTAGGTGAAGATGCATCAATCTCCACCTGCTGCAATACCTCTTTGGCCATACTCTCCACCTGCTGAGAGTCAGCAGACTTCAACATAGAAGCCTCATCAAATGTCACATCTCTGCTTCAAACAAACTTATTATCTTGTGGATCCCATAACTTATAGCCTTTAACTCCACCTTTCAAACCCACAAAGATAGTTTTCTTTGCTCTAGGATCCAACTTGCTCTTTTTGACATGAAAGTAAGCAAGACACCTAAACACACTAAGGTAATCATAATCTTGAGCAGGTTTACCAGACCAAACCTCCATAGGAGTTTTACCTCCAATTGTAGACGAAGGTAACCTATTAACAAGGTAGCATGCATAAGTCAAAGCCTCATCCCAAAATGTTTTGCCCAATCCAACATTGGACAACATACACTGCACCTTCTCCATTCGAGTACGGTTCATGTGCTCAGCTACCCCATTCTATTGCGGTGTACCTTTCACTGTGAGGTGTCTCTCTATTCCCTCATCCTGACATACTTGCAAGAGCGGATCACTTGTGTATTCACCACCATTATCAGTACAGAGTCTTTTGATCTTTCTGCCAGTCTAAGTTTCAATCAACTTCTTCCACTTCACAAAGATATCTAGGAATTCATCCTTGTTTCTCATGGTATATACCCAGAGACGCCTAGAATAATCATCAACAAATGCCTAGACATTAAGGAGCGCAAAACTTAAAAGGCCAAATACAACTATGCCCAAACACAGTCATAGGCTACTTGAAAAAAATAGATTGGAGACTTTAAATATCGGGTTTGAATTTTGAGATATAGGCGTTAGACCATAGAGCAGAGGGAAAAGACAACCTTAGAATGAATATTGGGTCCAAAAATCCTCTATGTGTACCCAAGACCACAGAGAAGCGACATAATAACCCTAACATACTATATAATGAACCAGATCTATCGAACTCCGCCTTGTTTTACAAACAAAATAGTACTAGATATCTAGAAGCAAGACTCATTCTTTCCAAATCAATAAGAAACTCACACAGCTGGTTTTTACTTCATTTACTCGATAAAAAGGGAATTTACTTGGTCAATGAACAAAGAAAAAATTATATTGTTATCAGTTATGTTTCCTCTTGCTGGAGAATGCCAAGCAGAAAGGAGGAACTAAACTAGAAACCACACTGACGCAACATCCTGTGGTGCTAGGACTGTTCCCAACTAAGAGATTTAGCTGGGCCAATGAAACACCTTGGTTCTTTCTCATTTCATATAACTTCTCTTCCATAAAGACACAACCTTCCATTGTCTTATCCAAATACTTCTCTTCAAGGATTCTCCAGATTTCCTTGGCTGAAGTCTCATTGAGAACAAGGTACTTCACATCCTAGCCAAACACGATCTTATGATACCACAAGCTTGTTTATTTTTCTTAACCCAAACACTCTCCTCTATATCCGATGGTTTTTCATCTAACACATAATCTAAGTCTTATTAGCATAGTGCATTTATAACTTCACAACACCACATACTAAAATTGTTAGATCCATTGAATTTCTCCACATTATTTCTTGCATGATTGATATTCAAAGTCGTAGGAGATTTCTCCTTAGACGTAGAAGTCGTAGGAGTAATGGTGGACTCCGTCGACATACTATTCTCAAACTTTCACACACCCCAAACAATCCACAATAACCAAAGAAACACCCTCTTGGGAATTTTAACACACACTTGATAGTCAAAAGAGAACCCAAATACCAACAACCACAATAATCAACTAAGAATCTCACTTGAGAATTTCTTCAAACACTTGGACTCCTCCAATAACCACAAGTACAAACCCAAAGTAGAACCTTGGCTCTGATAAGTGCTCAAAAGTAATGATTTATAACCCTAATTATGTGTATGTTAGTCTCTATTTTATATTTAAATATTCTAATATAATGCAATTTGAGTTTTTGCAGGTCAAAGAACCTAAATGTGAAATATGGAGGGAAAAGAAGTCAAACAAGTCAAAAAGGAGTCACTGGGAATTACAGCTAAAAGCCTAAGGCAAAAATGTCATATTTGTCTCCAAAAGTGTCAAGTATAATAAGACTCTAAAAGGAAGATAATAATTGAGTTAGATGAGTCTTAAATCTGATCTCAAAGCCTTAATTTTGACTTCATAGGAAGAGGAGATCAATATGGAAAAGAAGTCAGAGTTTCACAAGAATTAGGAAACCTGTCGTCGAAGGTAGTTAGCTTTGCAAAATAACTGAAAGGGCAAAGTGGGCCACATCTCACTTTTATGCAAACAAATCTAACTTTTCCAAGATTTCTTCTAGAAAGATCACAGAGAGTTTGACACCAAATAAATATAGGATTCGGATCTCTATCCAGACGAGCATGTAAGCCAATATATAAGGCACAAAAACCTCAGTTTACATCATCTAGGAAATTTAGTGTTTGCATCTTAGATCTAGAATTAAGAGAGAAGAAAGTTTAGACCTTTTCACCATTAATAGCTATAAAGATTATTCCTTTTCATATTGTGTTCATAGCATAGTATGAGGAGCTAATCTTTCTTCTCTTGAGAGGGGAGATGAAGCCTTTTTCGTATGTTTTAGTTTAGTTCTTCTTCTATCATGTTTTAGTTTAAATCCCTCATTGAGTTTCTTCTTATTCATCCATTGATCTAACACTCCTGTGGAGGTTAGGAGGTCTTAGGATAATTCAAGATTGTGTAGAGCCAAATACCACAAACCCTAGATTCTTTTCTTCTAGTTTTTAGTGTTCTAGTGTGATGATTGGATTCGTTATAACACCTCAATTAGTTGTATGGTTAATGCCACATGTGGATTTTCCATGGCACCTAGAGTTGTATATTGAATGCCACTTAAAGCACAATTTGGTTAGATAGAAGATATCATTGGAGATTGAAGAAGTATTTGATGGAAAGATAGAAAACACATTGAAAGCCACATATTATCATCATGGTTATGAGCATAAGGTTTGTAGGTATGGTGAGTTTCTATTGCTGATTTATATTAAGCATGATATGTAGATCTATTAGACTAATTCTATGATTTTGGTGGATTCATCTCTCTCAAGATATTCTCTCTCTTGATTCATATTCATATATTTAATTTAGTTTAGTTTATGCTTAGTTTACATCTTAAATCAATCAACTATATATTCATCATTACTTAGCCACATCTTTTACTTGCATCCATTAGAGTAACTTAGATTAGGAATTTTTATTATCATCAACTAGTTATTTAGAGTAGGATTGATACCTTGCTAGCCACTATACTAATCAATATTTATTAGGCTAAGTAAGATTTGCAAAAGATACGCAACACAAACAACGACACAAATAAATACGTGTTGCGTGTTTTTTCAGGCTCCGATACCAATTTGTTGTGCAATGAAAATGATAACAACTACAAATGGCGATAACAACAACAACTTGAGAGGAATGGTGAATCATAACCAACCAAAGCAAACAAAGTATCAACTATGCAAGAAATAAGCAACCAAGTAGTAGAGACACAAAGATTTAAGTGATTTGGCTTCCGCCTAATCCACAACCAAATGAGAAGTTTCAAATTGAGAGAATCAAATAGTGTTACACACTCACCTTGTTGAATAGAACACCAAAAGTCCCCTTTTAGAAGAACTCACAAATTTCTCATCACCCTTTAGTTAAAACCCTAACTTTGTTTTTATAGTGTAGCTGAAATTTTGAAGGAATACGAAATTGTGTCTCATTCCGGCATATGGCTTACCAAAGGCCCATTAGGCCCATCATCCCAACAAAACAAGCCATGGGTGGTTATTGGAGACTTTAATGCTTACCTCAGCCCTACAGAGAAAATGTGTGGACTCACGCTAAGCAATACTACAATGAGAGATTTTAGAGAAGCTATAGACCACAATCATCTTATAGAAGCTCCTAGCACTAGTTTCAACTTCACATGGTGGAACAAACAGTCGGGGGTAAACAAGGTGCTTGGGAAACTTGATAGAGCATTTGTAAATGCAGATTGGACTTCTTCCTTTGCTAGCTGGAGATATAAAGCCCTCGGTAGAATTTGCTCAGACCACTCTCCATTGGTCAGGTGGTGCATAAATGTTCCAAAACCAAGGAATGCTCCTTTTAGATTCTTCAAAATGTTGACTACTCATGCTGGGTTCATGGATCGAATTGGTGGAACAAAGTTGGGGTTAAACAATCACGGGTCACTCAATCTTTATTCTTACACAAAAACTCAAGATGTTAAAAGGGAAGCTCAAGCACTAGAATAAACATACTTTCAGCCACTTGGGCATAAAGATAGCAGCACATACAAAGCTACTCAAAGATTTACAAGTCAACTTTGAGTTAGATTCAAGTAATGAGGCGTTGGCTAGGATGGTATTACAATAAGAAATCAAGGTGGAAAATTTGTTGCAACAAGAAGAAATGTTATGGAAACAGAAGTCTCAAGCAAAGATGGACTTAGAATATGATATGAGCATAAAATACTATCTCTCTTCAGTATATATGAACATAACAAAGTCAATCATTATTGAGTTCAAGAACTTAGATGGGGTAAGCACAGGATGAGATTGGAGACTTTATGGTGTAACAATATACTGAAAATTTTAATTAAAAAGGTTGATCATACTCTGGATCTAGATTTGATTAAGAACTTGATTCCTCAAACAATCACGCAAGCGGAAAATGATGCTCTCATTCAAACCCCAACACCCATAGAAATAAAAATAGCAGTTTTTCAGTTGAATCCAGATAGTGCGCCAGGACCAGATTGCTTCAGTGGGTGTTTCTTCCAGTACTGCTAGTTAATCGTCGGTCATGATGTAACAAGAGCAGTGCGATATTTTTTTAGAAGCTCTAGACTTCCCACCAACTTCAATGCAAATTTCTTGTTCTTAATACCAAAAGAAAATAACGTTACCCAAATCAGCAACCTTAGGCCTTTATGCTTGTCAAATTTCTGTTACCAGGTCATAACTAAGATAATGGCTACAAGGCTCGGCGTTATTGCTGACAGGGTGATCACAAAACAACAATATGGGTTCATTTCAAATAGAAACTCTCATGAAGTTTTTGGTTTGGCTTCAGAACTTATAAATGAGCTTAATCACAAAATATTTGGAGGGAATCTTAGGCTGAAGCTTGACATCTCACAAGCTTTTGATACTCTTGATTGGGATTTTTTATGGGCTCTACTTAAGAGATATGGCTTTGATCCAATTTGGATAGCATGGTTAAAGGGAGCAATCACAACAATACCATCTCAGTTATGTTCAATGGAGGACTGAGAAGTTTCTTCTCAGCAGGAAGAGGACTTCGACAGGGAGATCCTCTCTACCCTCTCTTATTTGCACTTATAGAGGACTTTCTAAACAGAGGTATGCATTGGTTAACTACAAACAACAAGATACATAAAATGGTACTGCATGCAAATTATTCTAGTCCTACTCACATGATGTTTGCATATGACATTTTCATTTTCTGCATTGCTAATCTTAGATATGTCAAGGCCATTATGAAACTTCTTGAAAGGTATCAAAATTCATCTGGGCAACTGATTAACAAAGAGAAATACAAAATTTCCTGAAGCCTCATGCCTATGAGAAGGAAGGAAAAAATTCAAAATGCCTTGGGAATTGCGGAAGGTCACTTACAAGAAACGTGCCTTGGAGTTCCTCTTGCTATTGGCAGAGTTAGGAAAGCGGATTTTGCACCTTTAGTGGATAAAATAAGAGCTAGGGCTGCTAACTGGGTAGGGAAGATGTTATCTTTTCAGGGAAGAGTTATGCTAGCAAAACATGTGCTAAATAGTACACCTATTCACAACATGGCAGTATACAAATGGCCTAAGTCTGTACTAAAGGAGTGTGAAAGAATTCTAAGGAATTTCATATGGAGTGGCAATCCTGCCAAAAGAAAGATGGTCATTGTGGGTTGACACAAGGTTTGCAACCCTCTTGAAGAAGGAGGGTTGGGTATGAGAAAGCTAAAAGAGGTAAACCTCTCTCTACTTATGAAATTGGCATGGAACTTGTTAACAAAAGACAGTGACTGGGCCACTTTCATGAGAGGGAAGTATAGCAACAAAATTGGTGAATGGTCTACCTACAAAACTTCTACGGTATGGACTGGTATCAAATGGGTAGTAAAGGAGATGAGTGAGCATCAAGGATGGGTGATTGGTAATGGAGAGAATATAAATCTATGGAAGGACAACTAGCTGCAGGACAAAGCTTTGATAGACTACATGCCCGAGAACAGGCTTACCATTAGCAAATTTACTTCAAAGCTGAGTAGTTGCATACGAGACAGTCAATGGGTTTTTCCAGCTGAACTCACCCTTCTTTTCACTAGGCTGGGACTGGACACAAGGCTTATATAACAACCTGACTCCAATCAGGTTGATACAAGGGTTTGGCTTGCATCATCAGATGGGGAGTTCACTACAGCAATGACTTATGAAAGTATCAGGGAGAAAGGTAATCCACCTCAATCCGTGGAGAAACTTTCTAAAAAATGCATTAATTCTCCCTAAGACAACAAGTATAAGATGGAAGATACTACATGGAGCCATGGCGACTGATGAAAAGGTAATGGAAATGAAGTTCAGAATGGCATCAAGGTGCTACATACGTCAGAATCATCAAGAGACACAGGAGCACTTATTTTTTTCTTGAACTCCACACTCACTCAAAGATGTTGGGAGTATACCACCAGTCTTCTGAAGCAGCCAAAAAGGGTTAACTCCATCACACACATGTTGGGTATGTAAAAGAACAGAAGTAAACTCATCCAAGATTTGTGGAGAGCAGGAACTATCACTTGTTTGGTAAGTAATTGGAAGAATAGGAGCGCAGTGATCTTTGATGAGAAATAGTCGAGCATCAAGCAGATTTGCTTCCTAATCAAGAAAGCTATGATCAGAGCATACCATATGTCAAAGGGAATTGAAGCATGGGTAACAACACTTTGTATCTTGAAGTGTTCAATGGACTGAGGTTGGGCACTAAACAACGAAGGGCACCAAGAATTCTAGACTGTTATTGGGATGATCCATGATAAGAGCCCAAAACTGTAGTTTTAACCCTGTAACAGTCATACTGTTAGACCAATTATGTGAGTAATAATTAAGAGTTAATACTAATTACGTGTTTTTATGCATTTCAGGCTTCAAAGTCCATTATGTGCAGAAATGTACCACTTTAGCGAGATAACGGAGCAAATGTCGGTTGCTAAGGAGTTCTGTGATTAAAGGCCAAGATTCAAGAAGACAAAGCCTTTCTAAAGCCCGGTCAAAAGCTGAAAAGTCGACGCGGGCAGAAACAACACTCAAAGTCAGCAGAACTTCCGAAGGCCGTATCTTTGGATTCAGACCTCGGAATTGGGCCTACCTTATGTCAAAACGACCGGCTTGGAAAGAGCTTTCCAATGGTTTAAGCTTTGACCTAATCAGAGGAGCAAAAGTGGACGAAAAGTCTGTTGAAGCTAACTGCAGCTGAAGAGGCCTTTTTGGACTGAAAGAATTGGGTTTTGGGCCTGATTCTTTGGCCCAAAACATGGCTCCAAGCCCATGCACGATTTTTGGATCTAAAAACATATAAAAAAACAAAAAGCTTAGCTCTTTGTTAATGGTAGCTAGTTAGACCTAAAACAATAGATAATTCTAGATCTAGTTTTCATTAATTAAATTAAGTTTAATTTAAATTTTATTCTTGTTTTAGATTAAACTCTTAGAATCATTGTTCTTAATTAGTTTAATAAATAAAATAGCTATTTGTCAATTTCGATTTTGTCATTTCAAATTATAGATCTAGTTTTAATTCTTGTTGATTATCATTTCTAAGTTGTTAAATTAGATTGAAGTATTGTTAGTTAAATTAGTCAAGTTAGAATTTTGATATGATGTTTAGTTATAATAATATGGGAAATGATGGTTTGATGAATCAAGGCTAAACCTCCATTAGAGGGGTTGATGAAGCCTTGATGAAAGCTTAGTTGTATAAGTGTAGAATCGTTATAGAGTCTATTCCATTCTAGAAGGTCGTGTTTCGCCATGAGAATGGGTAAACGACCTCACATGCTAGTTATAATTGGTAGAAATGCCATGTTAATTAGGGATTAGAACGAGCAATTCTTACAGTAAGAACGTAAGAATTAGATTACAACAGTCTATGCTAGGTAATTAAGTTGGATTCGAGGTGGAATCAATTCCCCTCTAATTCTTTATCTAGATTCACATTCAGTATTCAGTATCATTTCGTTATTCGTAACTTGTTAATTTCATTCACCTCGTAGTATAGAATTCCCCTCGTAAACCTCTTATTAGACTTAAGACCGATTGATTAAACTATGAAATCATTCCATGCTAGAGAACTAGGAGTGGAACGAATTTGTTACTCCACTCTATTTCGATAGAATTGAGAGTAGAAAACTTGATAAATATAGACTCGTAATAAGTTTTAGTTTACTTACGTTTTGAGTTTCATCGTTCATTTCGTAGATAAATTAACTTTTATCTTTTATCAAATGGCGCCGCTGCCATCTTAGTTTCACTTTAGCATTGTTTTCATAGTATAATTAGTCATTTTTAAGTCCCATTAAACCCACCCACCCTTGTTTGATTCATACCGTGGTTGTCCGCTTTCAGCCGCTGAAAAGTTCCGAAAAATTACACCGAGCGCACGCTTCAAACGGAGCGCACTGCGCTTCAAACGCCTTGAACCTTGAGCGCGCGACCATACCTAAAACACTATAACTTGAAGTTACACGGAGCGACAAGCCTCTAAGCGCGAAACCACTCTAAGCTAAATTTTTCCGAATTTCTACAGGTTTGTTTCGAACTTCAATTTTTTAAGTTTTTCAGTGTTCTAACTTGTTATTTACACTGAACACATGTAAACAAGACGCTATTCATAAGCGAAGCAAGGACGCTATCAGGTATTCCTTTCTTCCATACCTCGCATCTCCAGTTAGAGGTTTATACTAATATATCAAGATTGTTTGGAGTGTTGTCGTGTTTAGACTTAGACTTGCATGAGATTAAGGTCTGGTCGGAGAAAAACATCGAACGTAATTAACCGTCAACGTCAACAAACAAATCTATCGAGTATACCAATCACTACACCTCTAGTTACTATCCCACCAACCACACCTGACATAATGGCTGAAGAAAGAGAGACTCATCTCTCTAACTTTTACAAAGCCTTGAGCGATAGCCCTAAATCTTGCATCATTCTAGCAGACCCAGTGGGGGATTTTCGAATTCCCCCAAACATATTTAATTTGTTACCCGTTTTCCATGGTTTAGACCATGAAAAACCTTACCAACACATGTTGGGATTGAACAAGTCCTTACAACATTCCATCATCCTACGGTTGGTGCGGAACAAATTAAACCGAGGGTATTTCCCTTCACCTTAGCTGATAAGGCGTGCTTTGGTTAACCGCCTGGCGCTAATTCTGTGGACTCGTGGGCTAAACTTGTTCACCTGTTTATGGAACATTTTACCCACCCTTAAAGACGGATGAGATGCTTTCCAAGATTCATTTCTTTTCGACAAAAATCCTCATGAATCATTTTCGAGGCTTGGAATTGTTTCACCGATCCGCTTATAGAGTGTCCACACCATAACCTAGCAAAAGACACGTTAGTTCGTGTTTTTTGAAGGACTTCAACATCACCATAAAGAAGTCCTTGACATAATGAATGGGGTAGTTTCCTACGTAAAGGAGCCTCGGAGGCTTACAAATTTTAGAAAAGCAAACTAAACGCTTGATAACAATTGGGGGTAGTGATGATATCCCCCCTCGCTAGTTCTTCTTCAACAGCTTAAGGCCGCCGTATGTTTGAGATGAAACCCGATCCGTAACTTAAAAATTTAATCAATCTCTAACAAAAAGGTTGAGGCTATTTCGTTTAACAAAAGCCTATCCCCATCATGAATGTAAACTCTAACCCATGTAATTTCTGTTTGAGTCCTGAGCACCCTGACTCTTATTGTCCTCTTGCCTATGAACAACAACAATTAGAGCAAGATAATGTTTGCTCCATTAATAGCTATCCTATTCCTAATGCCCCATGGAGACAACATCCCTAACTTTAGTTGGCTAAACAATCAACAAGTTACACCTCCGTGGTTTAATAACCAAAATGTTAGGCAAGCAAACAAACAACTATAACCAAGCTCCACCTAGGCAAGGACAAGGACAAGGTCGGGAAATTATAATAATTATAACAACCAAGCGCAAACCACCACAAGGTCTAGCACAAGGTCAAGGTAATTATAATAGTTATAATACCAATAGAGGTATCGTTCGGTTAACAATAGTAACTATCACAACCCACCCATAAATAATCAACGGAGATAGTTCCAAATCGCGACAACCTGCGGACTACTACACCTACACAACCGGATCGTGATCGATGCCTTTATACAAAGTTACCCAACAACTTTTCCAAACAATGACTCAATCAAACCAACAGATCTTACAATCCATAAATCGGGCATACAACAATTAGCCCAAGAGAAAACCCAACCAAAAGGCGGTTTCTAGGATAAGCTTATAACAAACCCTAAAACAAAGAACACACGCCTTTAAGGTAAACGGTAATACTAGTAATGGAAACTACAATCGAGGGTGACCTTATAATGCCATCACCACTCTTCGCCTGGAAGAGTGGTTGATAACAAAGTAACTATGCCTATAGTTACCCCATCAGTACTCCCTACACCGGATATCGAACTAGATACCAAAATAGAAACTGAAGAGCCTACCACTGTAGAGATACCAGTTAAATAACAAACTAAGAAACAGAAAGCCAAGGTTACACATCAAGTCGAGCCATACACTAAATATAGAGCGAAACCACCTTTCCCTCAGAAATTAGCCATGCTAACCAGGGATACAAACTTTGAGGAGATTAGGAACGTTTTCAAAAATCTAACGATAAACCTTCCTTTTCTCGAAGATATTAAAAAGCTACCTAACCACGCCTAAAGACAAACATACCTAAAGATGCCTTTCTTACTGAACAGTTCCCAACTTTATCCGAAAATAATGGAATTGTTAAGTACAAGGACCCTGGTCGTCCTAAAATAAAATGCACCTTAGGAGATTCCCACACGACGACCGCTTTATTAGACCTGGGGGCAAGTGTTAACTTACTCCCGTATTATTTGTATAAACAAATAGGTCTACAGGAAATGCAACCTACAAAAATAACGTTGCAATTAGCGGACAGGTCAATTAAGTAACCTAAGGGTGTAGTGGAAAACGTGCTTGTTAAGGTTCAGGATTTCTACTATCCTGCGGATTTTGCTATCCTCGATACAGAAGTCGCTAACGACTCTGTACCAATCATCTTAGGGCGCCCCTTCTTGGCAACTTCCAACGCGCTTATAAATTGCCGCGATGGTAAGATGTCCTTATCTTTTGGCCATCTTACTGTTGAGGTAAATGTTTTTAAAATGATGAAACAGTTACCAGATTCGTCTATAGATGGGGAGGTTAGCATGATCGAGAGCTTAGCTCACGATTATTTTAACAACACGTTTCCCAAAAATAATATGTATAAATTCCTTTCTTTTGGAACTTCAGATTTTGTAAATGACTCCTACTTAGAGGAAGTCAACACCATCCTTGAGTCCACACTAATTGTAGACCCTTCGGTTGCTCCATATACTGAGTATGAAGACTTGCTACCTAAGCAAGTATTCATTATGCAAAATGAGGACCCCGACGAAAACATCTATTGATTTTTCTTCCACCCCGCTCAAAAACCTTCCCCGAGTTAAAATATATTCAACTTGATCCGATGGTAGTCATCCGGTAATTATATCTTCTCTATCTAAGAATGAAGAGACACGCTTAATCCGGTGATTAGGGAACATCGGTCTGCAATTGCTTGGTTGGTCCCTAGCCGACATTAAGGGAATTGACCCTAATGTTTGCACTCATCGTATCCATTTGGAGGATAACGCGAAGACTTCTCGCGAACCTCAGCGTCGCTTGAACCCTGCCATGAAAGAGGTGGTTAGGGAAGAAGTCTTACGATTACTCGATGCGGGTATCATATACCCAATCTCTGATAGCGAATGGGTAAGCCCCATTCATGTAGTTCCTAAGAAATCGGGAGTTACCATGGTACGTAACGGAAAGGGTGACTATGTTGTCACACAAGGTCCTATGAAATGGAGGATCTGTATTGATTACAGACGTTTAAATGTTATGACACGAAAGGATCACTTTCCTTTACCTTTTATAGATCCAATGCTCGAACGCCTCGTTGGTCATGCTTTTTATTATTTTCTGGATGGCTACTCAAGCTATTTTAGATTATTATTGATATTGATGACCAAGAAAAGACTACCTTCACATGTCCCTTTGGAACGTATGCCTATAAACGAATGCCTTTTGGCCTTTGTAATGCTCCTGGTACCTTCCAAATGATTGTATGCTTCATATATTTAGTGACATGGTAGAACGCTTTATGGAAGTTTTCATGGATGATTTTTCTATCTATGGAGATTCCTTCACAGACTATTTGTCTAACCTGTCTAAGGTTTTGACACGGTGTGAAGAAAAGAGCCTCGTTTTAAACTTGGAAAAGTGTCATTTCATGGTGAAAAAGGGCATAGTACTAGGTCACATTGTATCTTGTGATGGCATCGAAGTAGATAAGGCCAAACTAGATAAGATAGCGACTATACCTAAACCACGGACTGTCCGTGATATTAGAGCCTTTCTAGGCCATGCGTGGTTTTATAGGCGTTTTATTAAAGATTTCTCAAAAAATAGCTAGGCCTTTAACTAATCTACTTTTAAAAGATGCAATCTTTGATTTTAATTTTAACTGTAAGCGTGGCTTTTGAAACTTTAAAAGTCACTTCTAACCTCTCGCACCAATTATACAGCCTCCCGATTGGTTGGTCTAAACCTTTCAATTCATGTGTGATGCTAGTGACTATGCAGTTGGTGCGGTCTTGGGACAAAAAAAGATAATAAGTCCATCATTTATTTATTATGCTAGTAAAACCTTAAACGATGCTCAACAAAATTATTCAACTACAGAAAAAAGAATTCTTAGCCATCATTTATGCTTTAGATAAGTTTCGGCCCTTATTTGGTTGGTTCTAAAACTTTAGTTTACACGACCATGCAGCCCCTTAAGTACCTTCTTGCAAAGAAGGATGCTAAGCAGATTAATCCGATGGATCCTTCTCCCAAAGAGGTCACATTAGAAATAAAGGACAAAAAAGGGGTCGAAAACGTGAGTTGCCGACCACTTATCTAGACTTACAAACGACGATAATAGTGATTTTGAGTCCATACCGGATTCTTTTCCCCGATGAGCATCCTAGATGCTATTTTTCAAAGACCATGGTATCGACATTATAAATTATTTAGCGGCTGATGTTATGCCTTATAATTGGTCAAGAAATGAACGTAAAGAAGTTCTTGGCCGAGTTAAGTTATACCACTACTTGGGATGAGCCCTACCTTTTTAAGTATTGTATGGATCGAGATTATTCGTCGTTGTATTCCCCAGTGGGAATATAATGAAATTCTATCCTTCTGCCATGACAAAGAGTGTGGTGGCCATTTTAGTGGGATGAAAACAGCCGCTAAAGTTCTTCAATGTGGATTTTATTGGCCTACCCTTTTTAAGGATGCCCAAGTGCATTGCAAGACGTGTATTTGTTGCCAACAACTTGGGCGAATCACGAAGCGTAATATGATGCCATTAAATCCAATCTTGATAGTAGAAATTTTTAACGTTTGGGGCATTGATTTCATGGGTCCCTTCCCTGTTTCCCACGGTTTCATTTATATTCTAGTTGTTGTGGACTACGTGTCTAAATGGATAAAGGCCCTAGCTTGCCGTAGCAATGACCATAAGACCGTTGTATTTTTTATTAAAGAATATATTTTCTGTCGGTTTGGCATTCCTAAAGCCATCATTAGTGATGGTGGAACACATTTTTACAAATGAGTTGTTGCATCCCTAGTAAAAAGTATGGAGTTACACACAAAGTAGCAACTCCTTATCATCCACAAACTAGCGGACAAGTAGAAGTTTATAATAGGGAAATCAAAAAGATTTTAGAAACAATTGTAAACCCCGATAGGAAAGATCGGTCGGCGTCCTATCGGATGCCTTATGGGCGATAGAACTGCTTTCAAAACTCCTATAGGTATGTCTCCCTTTAGACTTGTATTTGGGAAACCATGTCATTTGCCCATTGTATAGGTATGAGGATTGACCTTTGTCATTTGGTGTACTTCCTTTCACTTCCATATAGTGGTAAGTGCACCATTCAGGTAACCGGGCCCTCCCTATGGAGTGTGTGGCTGTAAGTACCGGATCCTAAGTCCATGGTTAACATAATTCATGTTTTCCACTTTTGCATGTTTTCTCGGTTTTTGAGTCATGTTCCTCTATGGGGTGAATTATGTATTTATTGTTTTTCATTTTTCTTATAAGAAACTAATAAAAAAATAAAAAAATTCTAAATCGTAGAAATAGCAATCCAACAAGTCTTGGGAATCTGACTTTAAACGACCCACGTTAGAACAAATTTTGTGTTTAGAAATTTGTTTGGCGGTGGGCAGTCGGTCTTTCCTTCCGGATTGCTCAAACTTTCCATTTGTGTTGCTTAGGCCTAATAGTTGTAGTTCAATTGGGTTGACGTAATCTAAAACTTAGATTTCCTTCGTTCGCATAACTTACATCACACACGCACTTTGAGGCATTTTTCCACCTTCTTATATGTCACCCATAGTTGGAATTGAGTGTTTTATGGATCATTGGATTGGAAATTATCTACTGATCATTTCCATAACTCATTCGCCAAAATCGGGCCAGTAACGAAGTGGCAAATTGAATTTGAAATTGCGCTACGACGTTTACAAACTATTGGTTATTTCAAAAACTTCAATGGCGCTACGACGAAGAATTTTGCCGAGCACGCTTGTTGTTCTTGACAGACTTCGCCATTTTTATTTTGACGGAGATGATTAGGAGGGATTGAACGGATCGTGGTACTTTCGACCGAGGAGTTCTATCACTATGATTTGGTAGAACAGTTTTATAAGAAGCGAGAATTGGGGGGATAAGATTTTCATTAAGGTAGCAGGAACGAGGAGGGAAGTAACGGTGACGGTTGTTGTTCGAGCTGTTAGGAATTACGCTGAAAAGCAACCTAGAAACGACCATTTAGGAATCCCAGTATACTGGAGTTCCTGCTTTGATGAAAGATACTGTCGTAGAGGGTGAATACAATCTGAAATCTCATTGCGCCCGCCAATCAACCCTGAGAACCAATCAACTGGCTGTAGCTCAGTGGATTGGTAGGAATGTCCTTGGGAAAGACAAAGTCAGCGATATCGGTCTGCAATGTCTGCACGTTCTCTGGATTTTGCAAACGAATAAGTGTAATTTTTGTATCCTCGATTTAATTTTTAATGTGATTATAGGAGTGGGAAAGAGCTTGGCGCCTCTTCCCGTATTGATCACTAAGATCATGCTCTCCTTTAGAGTTGTCGCAAAATCTGCTCCTATTAAGATCAAATTGCCTTCTAATGCAAGTATCTATACGGATTGCATTCAAGAGACTTGGCCGTTGTCGGAAGGAAAGGTGGTTGAGTTGGAGGATGAAAGGGAGGATATGACATGTCTGGATGACGATGCATTAGATAGTTGTAGTTCTAATTTAGAACGCATGCAAGTGTTGTTGCAAACGGCTTGCGTTGCGTTTATGGTATTTGTGAAGATATCCGAGATAGACAGATTGTAGTTCGAATAAGCAAACAAACCTTCGACGAGACTTGAAATGCTCAAAAGGTTCGGGACGATATCTTGTCTAACATGGAGACTATCCACCAAAGATCACCAAGCCCAAGATGCGATCTCAAGACTCGAGATGGAAGCACGCTTTGTTCGAATAGAGATGCTAATGCACACATGCCACCCATGGAGGATTCTTTCAGCCGAAGTCCGAGAGGCATGAGCGCCGTCGCCGAAAAGACAGATGGCTCAAGCTATTCTCCATCCCAGGACCAATCTCCATCTCAGGGTCCATCTTCATCACATAACTAGGTGTTCACCATCAGTTTGTGTTCGATGTTATTTCATGGTTTTTTCTTAGTTGGATTTTAATTTAGTTGTTAAATTTAAATATTAATGTGTTTGTTTTATGTTTTTTGGATCTAAATTTTAGTTTTAATGTAATTGGTTATTTTCGAGTTCTGCTTGTTTTTATCATTAATCCCACCTTCCCGACTTGTTTAGGGGTGGTAATATTTATACCGAGCATAATTCCTTATATGATCATCTACTGTAAAGTTGTCTTGGAGGAAAGGTTGAGAATTTGGCCGATATCGGCATATCTATGATTATGTGTGGTGGTACAATGAAATCTAGGAGAGTTTAGAAGTTACTATTCTAAAATCAGTATAAAAGATACTAGGATTTTTAGAAAATCAAGAAGATGGTTTGTTTCCGTTTTCGGGTTTGGAATTTTTATATTTCCGAAAATTGCCTTAAAGCAATTTGGCAACTTGCCAATTCGTTTTGGAAGCTCAGACCCTATTTAAACTCCCTTCATTCTACACTAACAAACCACACTATACCCCACCGTCATGCTTCACCTTTCACTCCAAGCTTTTCCTTCTTTTTCCTCTAAACTTCGCTTCAAAGATTTACGAAGCCTCTCCTTAGAGAGCACCTCGCCCTATACACTTCCAAAAATTTTACTCAGAGCGCGACCCGTGCCCAAGTTGAGCGTGACTCACGCCCAAACACTATAACTCCAAAACCCACGAAAGCACGATCACGGCTTCAAAGCGAAGACTTTCGCGCTACCGCCCTCCTCGTGAACACGGAAAATTCCAATTTTTTTAGGGTCATTCCAAGATTTTTGGAATTGTTCAAAGAGTCGTTGAGCTGACATCTCCTATAGTCATACCTGAACAGTCTTTCGAAGACGTGTTGGGAACCAAGACCTATGGACATTGGTTCTGACACAGGATCCTGCAATTAGGATGGTGTCATCTACTAGTAAGTGATGACGATTCATATTCACCATAGCTTACTGCTTATTTCTACGACCACGTTAAATTCTATTGTAATCAGGATGGAGAACTAGAATTCTCCGTCGTAGTCGATGACACGACACTAGAATTCAATAAAAATGTGGTCGCTTTAGTTTCAGGATTACCAATACCGATCCTGCTCACACATGGGCATATATGACCGATAATGCATACCTTTATGATTATACATATTTCCATGAGTATTATGGGGGAGGTATTTCGAGTAATGGACCGTGGGCTTATATAGCATTGCCCTTGGTAGCCTTTCCCTAAACGTAGGCACCACCATGTTATTCATCCCGATGAATATTTTGGGGAATGGCGCTTCATTTCTGCAAATAATCTTTGTTGGTGACATTTTCCTCGCTTTAACCGAGGGACGCCACCGATATGACATTCCCCGAAGTTTTAGTCGCTAGTCTTAAGAGAGCCCAAAGCATGAGGCGTAAGTATCTTCTTATGCCTGTTTTGGTAAGCCGCATCATCGTAGTTGTTTACACTGATTCGTGCACAATTCACGATTGAAAAGGGTTGAAGTCATGAGACCCACCAATTGGGTGGTTCGCCTCATTGGAATAATAATGACTTGGGGGATGGCGGTGCAGCCTCATTTGGTCGCCCGCATTACATCCCCATCGGACATAATAACACTTAACAAGTTAGCATTAGTAGATGATAAATGGCGGCAAGCTTGGCAAGTTATAATGGACCGCGGGGATCTTGAAGGAACCTCATCTTTTAATGAGGAGGAGGATGCTTAAAGCGGAGATAAGGTAAGTTTTAGTTTTGTTATTGTCCGCTTATGTCCCAAGCAATTTAATTCTGTTAACCCCATAATGGGTAGAACTCTTATAGAGTTAAGGTCAAGATTTTTATTTTCCCTATATTAGTATGTTCTAACCTTGTTTTGCAGATGTTTCAGAATTTCACACGTTTCCATGGTATTTTTTCTACCCTCTTTTATTTAAATGCTTTGAGGACAAAGCATGCTTCTTGTTTGGGGGCATAGAAACACGTGTAATTAAGGCATCCGGTTAGGATATAGATATGTATAACTGCATTTGTTTTTAAATTAAAATTTTTTAAAAATATAAATAAATAAGTTTATGCTATACACTTAGGAATATTGGTATTGTTTTCTTTCTCTATGCTCTTAACAATCTAGAAGTCTCAATGAGCTTTTGCATCAGAATAATTGTTAGAAACTTAGGTTAATATGTAGGTAATAATCTTTGCATCTATCTATAAATATATTACATGAGTATTTATAATTGTTAGCAGTAAGTTTCTGAAATCTAGGCTAGAGTACTTATTCTACAAATCTCGTGGAGAATATAACCCAAAGCCTTATATGAGCCGAAAACATTTTAGAAATGACACAAGGGAGAAGTAAAATCCGGATAGAGAAAATCACACGCGCACTTGCTTAATCACTATGCCATATCCTAAGCGAGAATTTAGGCCCCTCTTTGGATCGATATAGCCAGAAATTCAAACCTATGAATTTTTTCCGCTAGTCGCCCCTCGAGCCTTTTCTTTAGCCTTTCATAACCCACAAATCCTTTTACCCTGTTACAAAACAAAACAAAATAAAAAAATAAAAAAAATCAACCTACCCAATCTAGAATAAGTCTGAGAATAGAATGAGGAAGAAAGAAGAAGAGAAAAACCGGTGTAAACAAAAGTTAGTTAATTGCTTCAAAAAATAAAGAAAAGAAGTTTCCATCCAAGAAAAGAAAAATAAAAATAGAAATAAAATAAAAACTCCAAAAAATTAGAATAAAATGAGTCAAAAGCCAAAGAAAAAGAAAAAAAATATGGCTAAGGATGGAAACAAAGTGTAGAAGCAAAAGTAAATAACAAGGTTTTCTCTAAGTTACATAATATGAAGACTCTACTATCTCAGACTTGTCCTTTTGAATATCCATTTCCTTCCTTCTTAAACCATCTCCTAATCCCATGAACACCTAATAAAGACCTCTAGATCAATTAGGAATAGGTTAGTGTGATAGTAAGTGGCAGATATGTTTGATCGACTCCGCTTCCTTTGTTGTCATTGAGATTGTAAGTAAAAAGTGTGCCCACCGCATTAATCGGAGTAGCTAAACTTGAGCGGAAAAAATCGAGAGTGGTTTTGTCTTGGCATTTATGTGAGGACCTACTTAAGGACGCTTATTCGAAGTTTTCAGAAACGAACCTGCTAGGCATTTCATAGTATTACTCATAGTATATATATTTGTATCATAAATGATTGATTATTATGCATATATTAGTTTAGGTTTTGACTTGGTTATTCTTATTCAAATCCTAGTGAGATGTATAGATAGTTGAGACATGAATGAGGAAACAATAGTTTTATTTCTTAGTCGCTTGTAGTATAGATGAAGTTTGTGAGTACCTTCACCGAAAAACTCTCATGAGGTTATAACTCGTCCACTAGGGAATTCCTAGTGGTTTAAGGCCTTATCAGATATGATCAATGCAATCGCACTTTCAACGAGTAGAGATAACTCCATTTTTGGTCACTTATTCTAATTTCATCTTTGCTTGGGGACAAGCAAAATGCTTTTGGGGTGGTTTGATAAGAGCCCAAAACTGTAGTTTTAACCTCAGAATACCATCTTGTTAGACCAATTATGTGAGTAATAATTAAGAGTTAATACCGACACGTTTTTTATGCATTTCAGCTTCAAAGTCCATTATGTGCAGAAATGTACCACTTTAGCGAGATAACGGAGCAAAGGTCGGTTGCTAAGGAGTTCTGTGATTAAAGGCCAAGATTCAAAAAGACAAAGCCTTTCTAAAGCTCGGTCAAAAGATGAAAAGTCGACGCGGGCAGAAACATCACTCAAAGTCAGCAGAACTTCCGAAGGCTGTATCTTTGGACTCAGACCTCGGAATTGGGCCTACTTTATGTCAAAACGACCGGCTTGGAAAGAGCTTTCCAATGGTCTAAGACTTGACCCAATCAGAGGAGTAGAAGTGGACGAAAGTCTGTTGAAGGCAACTGCAGCTGAAGAGACCTTTTTGGACTGAAAGAATTGGGTTTTGGGCCTGATTCTCTGGCCCAAAACATGGCTCCAATCCCATGTACGCTTTTTGGATCTAAAAACATATAAAAAACAAAAAGCTTAGCTCTTTGTTAATGGTAGCTAGTTAGACCTAAAACAATAGATAATTCTAGATCTAGTTTTCATTAATTAAATTAAGTTTAATTTAAATTCAATTCTTGTTTTAGATTAAACTCTTAGAATTATTGTTCTTAATTAGTTTAATAAATAAAATAGCTATTTGTCAATTTTGATTTTGTCAGTTCAAATTATAGATCTAGTTTTAATTCTTGTTGATTATCATTTCTGAGTTGTTAAATTAGATTGAAGTATTATTAGTTAAATTAGTCAAGTTAGAATTTTGATATGATGTTTAGTTATAATAATATGGAAAATTATAGTTTGATGAATCAAGGCTAAACCTCCATTAGAGAGAAGCCTTGATGAAAGCTTAGTTGTATAAGTGTAGAATCGTTGTAGAGTCTATTCCATTCTAGAAGGTCGTGTTTCGCCATGAGAATGGGTAAACAACCTCACATGCTAGTTATAATTGGTAGAAATGCCATGTTAATTAGGGATTAGAACGAGCAATTCTTACAGTAAGAACGTAAGAATTGGATTACAACAGTCTATGCTAGGTGATTAAGTTGGATTTGAGGTGGAATCAATTCCCTCTAATTCTTTATCTAGATTCACATTCAAGATTCAAGATCATTTCGCTATTCGTAACTTGTTAATTTCATTCACCTCGAGTATAGAATTCCCTCAGAAACCTCTCATTAGACTTAAGATCGATTGATTAAACTATGAAATCATTCCATGCTAGAGAACTAGGAGTGGAACTAATTTGTTACTCCACTCTATTTCGATAGAATTGAGAGTAGAAAAATTGATAAATATAGACTGTAATAAGTTTTAGTTTACTTACGCTTTGAGTTTCATCGCTCATTTCAGAGGTAAATTAACTTTTATCTTTTATCAATCCACCTCAAGGAATCATTAAAAGTAAAGACAGATGGCATTTCTAGAGGAAACCCGGTCCTAGTGGTTGGGGAACATCTTTTAGAGGAAACAATGGGGTGTTTTTGGGAGCCTATGAATGTGATATAGGGATCACTACAAGCTGCCTAGCAGGGAGCCATGTTATAGTGGAGGGTATAAAAAAAACATAAGACATGGGATGGAAAAGAATATGGATTCAATCAGACTCAAATGCTGCCATCAAAGCATTTTAATCAAACAAAGTCCAATGGAGCATCAAAGGGCTTTGGAATCATCCGAAAGATAAAGTCAATGGTTAAACCTCACATGCTCATGGAAGGAAACTAACTTAGCTGCAAATGTTTGCACTAGATTTGGAGCCAATTTAACAAAGGGTACCAAGCAATTGTGGGACGATAAGCCACCTTCCATGCATCATATAGAGAATCAGCACTAGACATACGTACTATAGATTCTTTTAGCCACCTAGTAAGATTCAAGCTTAATGTAACTTTGGAGATGTCTACACTAGACACTCAACTGATACAAATGTATTTTTCTTTGCTATTAATACAATTACCCATTTAGCTTAAAAAAAATCTTTCTTAATAGAACCCCGCCAATACTTGCGTGTTGCATTTGTGTGCTCCAAAGGCCTATGATGCAATCTATTTCCATATGAATTGCCTTCGATCTTCCACCATGTTTTCCTGTTAACCATCAGTTCGTGGTTCGTAAAGTCTTGAGTTTAGCCAATGATCTTGTAATCGTCCTCCGGAATAATCTGCTTCATGGATGGATTGGCAATATCTCCCATCAAACACAAACAGCTTGATTTTCCATATAAAATTGGGCATTATCCGGCACGCAAAACCGTAAGTGCATTGTGAATCCAATAATATCGAATTCAATTTAGTAATTCAAATTAAAATACTCCCAGAGGTGTTACATGTCTAATACTTAAATGGATAGAGACTTCCACTTGGCTTATATTGTCTACCATTCAAAGATACGAGATCTAATGAGTGCATTATGAATATATATATATTGGGAGGGATCCGCTTTACCGTGGTCTTTATACCATGGTTTATACCACACCCCTTTACAAGATGAGTTAAAACCTAATATTTTGTGGATATGATCTCCTAACTATGGATAGATTTTCTACAAAAATTTGACTCATTTGGAAATCTCCAACCTATTTAAAAATTGTTGACAACTTTAAATTTTTTTTAACTGCCCAGATTTTTAGATTTTGCAATCATCTTTTGACATTGTTAAACATCATCAAATGAGCTAAAATTTTGTGGAGGTGATCTTCATGGTTTGTTGGACATATCCACAAAAAATTAGGTTCTAGTTAGTCTTGTAGGTGAAGTTGCGGGCCATGGTATAAACCATGGTATATTGATCCCTCCCCTATATATATATATGAGCAGGTTCTGTTTACCACACTTTTTATACCATAGTTTATACCATGCCCCACAACTTTACTTACAACATGAATTATAACCTAGTTTTTGTGGATGTGTTCAACTAACCATGAAGATCACCTTTATAAAATTTCACCTCTATATATGATCAAAGTTAAAGATGTGCGATTTGGCCATTAGATCCACGAATGAGCTATAACTACAGCAGCATTACTTAGTACAACTTGGTGTTACTATTATGACAGTCTTAGAATGTATGATTTGTTATTTACGTAATGTATGCCCGCTTAGCTTGCAAGAATGAAAATTCCTCCGTATTAGTATTGTTTTTTTCTATGAAATAGCGATAGAGATCAAATACCAACCCCTTTTTTCCTTATAAGTATTTGTCAAATTAGAATTATATGTAATCAAGTTTGGTTAGATTTTATTTTGCTAATTGCCAGTTACTATTAAACTAGCTGTCTCCATTTGATTAACTTGGTTCATGTTCCCGAAAATTTGACCTCTTTGTTAGAAAAGAAGAAAACTAAGGGTATAAAACCGTAAATCCATGGCACTAAGGAAGGAAATTTTATACACATCTACTCTTCTAGTTAAGGCAACTCTCGGTGCATGCATATGGTAGGGCAAAATTATAGTGTGATTTTTCCATTTTCCCTTGAAGTAATTTAAATAAAGAATCATAGTGAAGGTGCACTGTGTGACAAGTATCATGTATTTATGTGAGGTCACATTCTAATAATTTTCTCTCACCAATAAAAACCATACCTTAATTACCTTCAAAAAATTCAAGTGAAAATTCCACTTGCCCTCGCCAAGTACAATCGATTTGTGACTCGTGTTTTTCTCCATGTTGCAAAGAAATTCCATGCATGCCTCCTCAAGCTTCCCTGGTTATGTTTTACACATCTTAGGTTGTTTGTATTCTAGCTTGTTTGTTCTTGTATTCGAATACTATGAGACATAGGTTTTCCTCGTCGGCTGATTTTACTAGCTTAACATAACTCTAATAAGGTTAATGGGCGCCCATGTTCTACAAGATCAAGGTAACATTCATTTTCTGTACTACACCAGTAATTGTAGTTTTAGTTGAAACTTTAAAGTAATAACCAATTATAGGAAACATGTCGACAAGGGTAGAGGTGCAAAGTGCAGGACCAACTAGGAAATGAGAACAATTAAGCACATATAAACGACAACAAACATATGTGCTGATCTCAATCCTAGCTGGATGGATAGCTTCAGTTATGTTAAAGGGTTAACGAGTACCTCTAGATGAGCCAATTAGGATTTCCCTTCAAATTAGGGTCTTCTCCCCTCTCCCCACAAATACACAAAAAAAACACGATCAACAGAATTTGATTTTTATTTATTTTGTGTGTATTAGGGGGGGGTGTAATACTGGTTAACTCTTATGTTAATGATGAATTATGTCATATGCCTTCTGAACCTTTTACCTCTAGCAACTGGCGAGAAACATATAAATTCCTGAATGCAGCACACACCATGTTCTATGCAACACACAACTTTGAATTTTCTTTTAGTTAATTATTATTAAATTTTCTTTTAATTAATTAATTTTTTTATGCAACACATAGCACAATAACCGGTATGGTGTGCCCAATCCCGAAAGACAGAGAAAAAGAAACTTCTTTTTAATTAATTATTTTTATTCACATATACTTATTAAAGGGGTTGAATTAGTTATGTGATATGGATCAATTTGAACATTTACAATTTTCTTTTAAATCAAGAGCTCAAGTTCAAGAACTACAAGTCAAAGTTACGACTTAGTTCAAGAATAATGAGTATATATAATTTGATTATGGGTTATTTAGGTTTTAGTCCTATTTTTTTATGGGGTATTTAGGCTTTTGTCTTAAAATTATTGATTATTAGGTTTTAGTTCTACTTCCATCCGGTTGACCGTTAGCCATCTCAACTGACCGAGGTCAAACTGTTTAATTCTCTTCGATTTTCTCAAATGACCGAATACCCTTTAGAGCATGTTTGTCACGCGACTTGAAATTGCATAAAAGTATGACCAAAACCTAAACACCCCATAAAAGAATGACCAAAACCTAATTTACCCAATTACAGGAGGGGTAAATCTTAAAAAGGGATTCGACATGCACTAAATTCTAACATTTTCAGAAACATATTTTTTTTCACAGATTTGTCAACTTTTAACTCCACTCATGAAAGGGGTTGGTCGAACCCTAGTTTATTGTTCAAAAACTCCACCACCGGAAGCGGATGAAGTTATGTTATTAAAGTTGAGGTATTTAATGGAGAAAATGAAGTTTGGTTAAGGTTTCAGTGATGAAATTTGGTTAGGAAAGAAGATGAAGTGTTGAGTGTACGTGTCTGAACAAAATGGGGGGTGTGAGAAGAATTTTCCCTCATTATCTCACCTAATTCATCAAGATGAAAACTATCAATGATCGAATGGCGATGTAATTTATGTAGAAAAACTTATTCTAAAATTATACTTATTATTAAGTAAACAAGAAAATCAAATTGATACAACAAATATGTCATGAACAAACTTTTAGTTTAACAAACTAACTTAATTTATCAAAGATTAAATTTGAGCCTAGTGATAATCACTATGTCCTTATTAAGACAAATTTGCTCCTATCGGGTGCTCAAAGTTGATGAACAATTGTCTCCCAAGATAAAACATATTTCAATCCTATGAATGTAGTACTCTAATTCAAGGACTCAATGAATGCAACATTGTGTTGTGTATTCAACAATTTAAAATTAAGACTTATAGAGACAGAGAATGCACAAAAAAAAACAATTCAATGATTTTTCCCAAAATACATTTTTTTAATGCAAGTTAAGAAAATGTTAGAATTTAGTGCATGTCCTAATCTCATTTTAGGATTTACCCCCTCCCAGAATTGGGTAAATTAGGTTTTGGTCCTACTTTTATCCACTTCAAGTCGCAAGACAAGCATGCTCCAAAGGTATTCTCGGTCATTTGAGAAAATTGAAGAGGATTAAACAGTTTGACTACGGTCAACCGAGACGAATTAACGGTCAAGAGATGGAAGTAGGACTAAAACCTAATAATCGATAATTTTAAGACAAAACCTAAATACCACATAAAAAAGTAGGACTAAAGCCTAAATAACCCTTTGATTATTAACCACTAATGTAATAAACCCAGACACACCCCCTCTATAAAAGCCATCCTTACACATTGCCTTTCAAGATAAGCTAACAGATTATTGAAGTTAGAACCCTAAAACTATTTTAGCTCAAAGTTATTTAATTCGATTTTGTTAAATAGAAGTCAATTGAATTGCAATTTTACAATTAGTTCTTTTCGTTTTAGTTAATTAGTTTGAATTCATTTATAATTGTTCTCAAGAGGTTGACCATGAAACTCTTGTCAATAGTTATCATGCTAGAAGTGGCCTTCATTGTATCAAAAAAATTCTGCAGAATCAAGAATGTAAGATGACTAATAATGCCAACTTGATTGACGTAAAAGTACCGTGCAACTCTTGGACGTAAGGTAGATGTTGGGATGAACAATAAAGAGAGGATCAATAACACCAATCCACTAGCTCCCTACGCGCAAAATGAGGGGGCAATGTTATCAACAACGACACCCAATATCGAAATAACAAAGCTAAAATGAAGAGGATGATGACAAAGATGAAAGTGAGCATAATGACGATATCATTCATATCGGGGTTTTCACCTAGTACTCATCACACTATATCGATGGATGAGTACAGAAGATTTTCAATGAGATTCCAAAGCCTAACCCTTAGAATTGAAGTTACTAATGCGGTTGATTTAGCTAGCTATATGTGCAAAAATAAGCTTTTGTGTCTATCCAATTTGACTACTTGGATATCTAGTTTGCCTATGTCTTTGCATGTTGATCTCACGATGTTTGTTTGATTTGTAAGTTTGCTTGTAATGATCCCATTCCAATTATGTGATGGGAGTCTTGTAAACAAAGATTAAACTTCTGTTTTCTCTTAAATGCTTGGTGGGAAGCAAATTTTGCTGCCAACAGTGCAGCTAAGCATGCCTCTTCATTACATCTCAAGTGCCAATTCTGTTTGAAGGAAGCTCAATGGCTGAAGGCTTGGGAGTCTCCCGATCAATGTAGCTTATTTTAGTTTTTGTTGAGGTTAGTTGAGCGCTTTCACTCAGTTAAGCCAAACTTTTGTAACTTATTCTTTCTGTAATACAATTGATAACTTGGTTTAAAAAATGATTCCAATTATGTGGCCACCGGGTATATATCGAGTTGTCTATATATATATATATATATATATATAAAGCTTCGCGACCTAACATCTCTCCCTCATCACATGCGTTTGTTTTCGAAAGTAATACTCATCACACAATCCGATACTCTCTCTCCACACGCAAATTTTTTCTAAAAAAATAGTACTCTCTCCACAACTCATTCTTTATTAATATGACCATTCTACCCCTAAAAATGTTTCTCCACACCCCATTATATTTCAACCTCCGTAACACTTTCATTCACTTTTCACCTTTCACTTGTACCCTCTTCAACGCCACCGTACTTGCAACACCACTAACTTCCATCAAGTATCTCTCTCAAAAACCAAAGCAAGTAAGTTTCTCTTTTCATGATAATTCATTATATATTGGGTTACAAAATCGACGGTCAATATGTCACTTTAAGTGACATACTTTAGCAGGGGTAAAACTCCAATCGCTGACATCTCAATGCATATGTTATAATAAATAGCATACTTCCACAATGTCATTTCTAGTTGCATATATATATGCCAGTACTTGAAGTTCTATTTATTTTGTGGACATGGAGAATGAAATTGGAGAAAGTTATATTATGTTTGAATAATGGTGTATTGTTTTCATGATTCTATTTGTATTATATAAGACATGTATTAGGTATCCGATGTTGTTCATATATAAATCATTTTCTTTTGATTAAAGGATTGGCTACTTGATTTAACTAGCATTTGTCAAGATGGTTAAGTAGCCGGTTCCACTTAATCAATATATCTTTTAGTAGTTGGGTTTACGAATCGAGGTTTTAATATAATAAATGGAAGTATATCATCTTCGATGCCAAAGCAAAGTCAGCAATAGAAGCAAGGATTCTACCCCCACTTGTTAAGGACCTTTTCATCAGAGGGTGCAAATCAGCCTTCCCACGGGTCGAAAAGAGGTCTCTCGCAACAATCCTTGCTAATCTTCTCTTGTAGATGACTTTATATGATTATATTTTTAGTTTACTTAGTTTATTAAAAACTAACACATTCTTCTTTATATTGTTTTTTAGGTTATAAGTGAGATAACATGGTAGCTCAATTAAGTTTGTATGAGATGGATCGGTTGATTAGCAATTTGTTGGATGGGTTATGTAAATTGCATTGTTGTTGATTATGATACTTGATTTTGAATCAAGTGCTTGAGTTATTTAATTTTTTTTTATTCATGAATAAATCATGTAATATGAACAAGTTCTTGGAATGATTTATGTTAGTAATAAAAGTATGATTCTTGTTTCCATAATGGACTTTAGTAATGGACTTCCCCAGTTTTCAGTGTCCGAATGTATTGGTTTACATGAATTTCAAATTTACAGGAATTTATTTTCAGATTAACAGGGAAAAAAATTATGACGGCTTACAAAGAATTGTCGCTACATACCAATTCTGACAGTTTTAGTGTTAATTTTTGATCCTTTTGTTTCTCGATGACGCTTTTAAATAAAAAAAAGTCATAAACGAAGGTTTAGTTCTTGATGCTTTTTCTAATCAACTCAGGATTTGTTAAGTAAAACATGTCATGCAAAAGGATCCAATTATGACATTTATAAATGAATTTTTGTCATATTAAATTCGAGCTTTGATGTCAGCTTCTCCGTAACCGGCATCAAATTTATGACACTTTTTGTTAACTTTTATGATGGGCTCTATAATGACGGTTGTTTTAAAATGAAAAAAATGTCATTAAACCTATTTCATGACAGCTAAAAGCCCGCCATCACAAGTCTTTTTTTAGTAGTGATATTTGCCTCTGCCTCAACAATATCAAATTAGTCAACCAAATCTTAAACAAAAATATCATATTAATCGACTCACTCAACAAAATCAACTAAAAAAAATTGAAATCACTAAGAAACTTTAGAAAAAAAAAAAAATTCTCATTCTCTCACAAAGAAAAATATATTTTTTTCTCTCTTGATAATCCCTTCTATATTGGTTTACAAAACTGGATTGATCAATGTGTTATTTTAAGTGACATACTTTGGCAAAGTAAAACTCCAAAGTGTTGACATCTCACTATATATGTCACAATTAATGTCATACTTCCATAATGTCATTTCTAGGTGTTATGGGGGATTAGGAGATGGTTTAAGAAGGAAGAAAATGGATATTTAAAAAGGACAAGTCCGGAGATAATAGAGTCTTCATACTATGTAACTAGAGAAAACCTTGGTATTTACTTTTGCTTATACACCTTGTTTCCATCCTTAGCCATATATTTTTCTTTTTCTTTGGCTTTTGACTCCTTTTATTCTATTTTTATGGAGTTTTTATTTTATTTCTATTTTTATTTTTCTTTTCTTTGGATGGAAACTTCTTTTCTTTTATTTTCTCAAGCAATTAACTAACTTTTTGTTTTACACATTCTCAGACTTATCTAAATTGGGTAGGTTGATTTTTTTTTTTTTTTATTTTGTAACAGGTAAAGGATTTGTGGTTTATGGAAGGCTAAAGAAAGGCTCGAGGGGCTTACTAGCAGAAAAATAATTCATAGGTTTGAATTTATGGCTATATCGATCCAAAGAGGGCCTAAATTCTCGCTTAGGATATGGTTTAGTGATCAAACAAGGGACGCAGGATTTCTCTATCCGGATTTTACTTCTCCTTATGTCATTTCTCAAATGTTTCAATATATAAGGCTTTAGGGCTATATTCTCACAGAGATTTGTAGAATAAAATACTCTAGCCTTGATTTCAAAACTTACTGCTAACAATCATCGATACTCATGTAATATATTTATAGATAGATGCAAAGATTATTACCTACATATTAACCTTAAGTTTCTAAAAATTATTCTAATGCAAAAAAAAGCTACGGAGACTTCTAGATTATTAAAAGCATAGAAGGAAAACAATACCAATATTCCTAAGTGTATAGCATGAACTTATTTATTTATATTTTTAAATTTTTGAAATTTTAACTAGAAAACAAGTGCATATTATACCTATCTATATCCTAACCGATGCCTTTAATTACACGTGTTTCTATGCCCCCAAAACAAGAAGCATGCTTTGTCCCTCAAAGCATTTAAATAAAGAGGGTAGGGAAAAATACCATCAAGCGCCAGTGAAATTCGGAACATCCGCGAAAACAAGGTTAGAACGCACTAATATAGAAATAAAAAACCGACGCGAACTCTATATAAGAGTTCTACTCATTATGGGGTTAACAAGAATCAAATTGCTTGGGACATAAGCGGACACTAAGTAAAAATTAAAACTTACCTTATCTCCCCGCTTTATTCATCATCCTCTTCTTCTATAAAGAAGTGTGGTTCCTTCATCTTACCATGCCATGATAATTTGCCGCTTCCCGCCATTTATCATCTATTATTGCTAACCTATTAAGCACCACTTTATCCGGACGGGTGTAGGGTGCAACCTAATGAGGTTGTATCCTCCACCCTTGCCAAGTCATTACGACGGAAAGATCGAATAATACTATTGGTGGGTCGCATGCGGGTCGATCCGAATCCAATCCGCGGAAACGGTACAAAAACAGGAAAGAAACATAGCATAATACGGGAAATTAGGAACAACAGTCATAAGAAGGTACTTATGCCTCATGCTATGGGCTCGAGCTAAACTAGACATCAAGGTTCGGGAAGGTCATGGCACATACGGCCCCGGCTAAAGCAAAGGAAGACGCCGCAAGTGGCATCATTCACGTAAGAAAACGCCATTCCCTAAAATGTTTAGCATGATCCAAAGCATAACAGTTCCTATGTTCATGGACAAAGCTACCAAAAGCGACGTTATAGTCCCCTTAGTCCTCGATAACGGAAAAATGCCTGCCCCATACCGACTTATGCAAAACTCATAAGTGTATTATTACATATTATCTACCCAATAGCACCATGGGTCTTGTATTTCAGCCGGGGCATAGCAAGTCCAAGAACAAATGCTAGCAAGAACCTGGTAATTTTCATTGGTTCATCATTAATGTTGATGGAGAACACTTGTTCTCCGTGTTCTCCATCCGGTCTCTCAAAAGAAAATGCAGCTTATCGTAAAAAATAAGATGCTAGTGTTGGAGAATAAAGTTCAGCAGGTCTTACCATAAGCGGTTCCCAACCTATAAGATGCTAGTGTTGGAGAATAAAGTTCAGCGGGTCTTACCATAAGCGTTCCCAACCTACATATGTGATCGCCTGTAAAACCAAGCACCATAAGTAGTGCTTTGGAACAAATCTTCGAAAGACTGTTCGTATTATTGTAGGAGATGTCATCTCAAAACGATGCTCTGGAACAGCTGCAAATGATCCGAGAACAACCCACGAAAAACTGGAAATTTTTGTGTTTACTTGAGGTCGTATGGTCGCTTTGGTTTACGCCGCTGCGCGCCTGCATTCCAAATTTCTCGACAAATGTGTAAAAAGAAAAGGGCCCCTCCTCAATAAAATGCCCGAGGTGCTGATTCGCGAAAAATGAGGAAAAATGAAACGGGAAACGTGGGAGTGAAAGGTGAGTGATGGAATTTAGGTGTAGTGTGGGTTGTGAGTGTAGAATGAATGAAGTTTATATAGGTTTTAAGTTGCTAAAACGGATCGGGAAGTTGCCAAAAAGTTTTTACGGCAGTTTTCGAAAATACTAAAATTTCCAAACCCGAAAATGGAAACAACTCATATTCTTGATTCTAAAACAACCCTAGTATCTTTTAGGTTGAATTTAGGATAGAATCTACCTATTTTATCGAGATTTCATCCTACCATGATATTTATTCATAGATATGCCTAATCGGCCATATTCTCACCCTGACTCCGCAATAACTTCTAAAACGAGGGTCATATAAAAATCATCTTTGGAATAGATAACACCACCCCCAAACAATTTGGGAAGGTGGATCAATATTAAATAACCACGATAATGAAAAATAATGACATTATATTTATATTGACATTAAATGCCCTTTTTACTACAAAATCCAAATTACGGAATTAAAACTTTCATTAAAATAACTAATAATAATAAAACTACAAATAAAAGCATCAAGCTATACTATCCCTAAACACGCCGGTAATCGGTAGCGGAGGGCACACGCCGGAGATGGCTCCCCGAGCTCCCGATGGACCAAAGACTATTCGCCTTTTCGGCGACGACGCCGCGGTCTCGATGCTATATCCTCGGCGGAGAATCCCCCGAGGTGGGAAGCGCAAGCATATCGCCCGAAATGGCGCCGAGCTTCTAGCTCAGTCCTCATCTGTTCCCACCGCCATCCTCTCGCTTCTGCATCGGATCTCAAAGTTATGGTGGATAGTAGTCCGTCGAGTCCGAGGTCTTCGCAGATAGTGTTGAGTGAACGATGCCACGATGAATCACGGCCTTTGCGCTTCGCAGATCCGACCAACACCTCTCCAAGGCATCGCGATCAAAACAAGTCAAGTCTTCCTCATCCTCTGAGTCATTCTCATTTCCACCATCCTCCTCGCCCTCTACCCTATCCTCGTGCAACCTCCAAACTCGCTGGACACAATCCTTATAAACCAGAGGATTTCGCGTAGGGTGAGGTAAATCCCATCGACGCCGGAGTTTCTCAACTTCAAGATGATCCCGTTATCAAAATAGGGAGAGGTGCAATAGACTTCCCTACTCCCCTAATCATGCTAAGCAAAACTCCAAGATACAGAGTTCGTGACTTCTCCCGAGTATCCATAAAATGTGGAGGCATTCGGACCGATGTCAATCGACCTTCTCCTTCCCTAGGACGCTTTGACCAATCCATCGAAATGCGGCCAACCGGTTGGTTCTGAGGGATGCTCGGCAAACACAATGCGAAGCTCGTGATTGTAGTTCCTTCGTAATCGTCACGCTCATCAACGGCTCGACCCATTATATTAGGACTCCCGTAACAGATTCGAGCATGGAGATGGATTCTAGGCGAATGCCTAGAATCTCAACAACAACCCAGCCAGCTACTTCCTTCCTCCTCTTCGCTAATCAGAATAAAATTTACTCCCTCCAACTCCCTCGCGGTTGTAAAACCGCCGGACTAAGTCTTCGCGGGTAAAAGGCTTCCGCCTAGTACCACAAGCTATTCCAAATCTCTACTAATCATTTTAAGTCCACCGTAAAATGGCGCCGTGGTCGCCAAGAAATGCTTGCTCCGCAAAATTTGACGCTGTTTGAGCCACTGGAGTTTGAACCGATTTTGGGGTTTGGTAGAAGGTGTAGGAAGCAATGAGGAACAACTTCACTGGAACAACAATGGTGGTGGTGCGTGGTGGCGGTGGTGGATCGGCAGTTCAATTTTTATTTCCGGTGGTTTTTGATGATTTAAATTGGTGGAGGTGGTGGTGGAAAGATTTTAGATTAGATTGAAGTTGATTTGAACCGCCAGCGAGGTTAATTTGGTTTTCTTTTTATTTTATTTTTTTTAGGTTTGGGTTTGAAGGTTTTTGGTCGCTAATGACGGTTTGAAGTGGAGAACGCCATTGTTGGTGCGAGGGTAAGTGGTCTTGTGGCCGACAGACGGTTCGGGCCCCAAGCCCAATTCAATTTTTCGATTTTTCGCACAACTTCAAACTAATATTGCAGCTTCGCTACCGGTCCGATTATTATTACAATGAGATATGGAAATGATCAGAGAGAATTTCCAATCCAATGATCCATAAAACACTCTATTCACCGTGGATGACATATAAGATAGTGGAAAATGCCTCGAAATGCGGCATGACGACGTTATGCTAACGAATGAACTCTAAATTCATAGATTATGTCAACCCAATCGAAATACAATTAAATGGCATAAGCAACTCTAATGGGATATAAAACATTCTAGGACGGAAACACGAACACTTGACCCCAAAACAAATTTTTATAATAGAGTTTAGAAAATTTGTTTTAACAATGGGTCTTTTAAAGTCGATTCCCCGAGACTTCCTAGATTACTATGTTTATTATATATATATATATATATATATATATATATATATATATATATATATATATTTTTTTTTTTTTTTATAAGGAAAAATAATAAGCAATAAGGACATAATTCACTCCATAGAGAAAAAAAAATGACTCAAAAAACCGAAAACATGGAAGAGTGGAAAACGTGAATTATGTTAAACGGGGACTTAGGATCCGGTACTTACAGCCACACACTCCATAGGGAGGGCCTGTTACCTTAATGGTGCACTCACCAATATATGGAAATGAAAGGAAATGCACCAAAACACAAAAAGTTGAGTCGCGTTTATAGTCGATACTCGACTTTATCTAAACATATGTATGAACATGCAAATTATCATATATCAACAACCTAAATAGTTGAGGATCATTCCATAAATAAATATCACAGAAAACATATCCAAACACAATCAAGCACCAAGATTTCCTATAACGCGAACCTAGTGAAATGAAAGCCAAGTTGGATAGACCTATAACGTGAACCTAGCATGCACCGCCTTTTCATCTTTGAACGAGGAGGGTGTCCTAGTGAATAAGTGTGGAAAAGTGAATGGTTGTGGAAAATATGGTGGATATGGATAAGTTGTAGAAGGAAAGCATGGAAAAAAATGAGGATGTGGGTTTAGCACAAAACTCATTTTAAAATATGTGTAAGTAGGGGACTGGCTCAAGTCCGAAAATGAAGGTGTCAAATGGTTTATCCTTCCAGAAGCATCTGCTTACTTCAGGTGGATTTAAAAAAAATTATGAAGCACAGGAGAAACAAAAGGATCGAAAGTGCAAACTCAATATTCCTTTGAAAGGTGGAAAGGAGGGGAGTCGAGGTGGATGTTGTGCAAAGTAGTTCTCGATAGGGTGAATCATCACCGCTCTAAGAAACCTTTAATCGAATTCTCATCTAGATTGGTCATATCCACATTACTATGGTAGTCCTTTATATCTTTGAGAAAGTCATCTATCCGTCCTCATCCATAATATGTGTATCACTAGTGTAGTGGATGAAAATGTCGAGTCCGAACTTCCAAAGGAAAGAAATTTGGGCATATGATTATCGTGGAACGTGTTGTTGAAATAATCTCGAAAATAAGCCTCGATCATTAACCTCTCCATCCATAGCGTCTAATCGGGTAAATGTGACTTTGTTTTAAAACATTTACTTCAACTGTTAAGATGGCCAAAAGACACGGACATTGAACCATCAGCGCAATTAATGAGCCGCGTTGGCAACCGCCGTGAAAGGACGCCTAAGATGATCGACAGAGTCGTTTAGCTTCCTCGACGAGGATGACAAAATCAACCGGATAGTAGAAATCCTGAACTTTTACCAAGATAGTTTCTCACCACACCCTTTTAGGATACTTAATAGACCGATCAGCTAATTGCAACGCCATTTTAGGGGTTGCATCCGCCTAGACATATTTGTCTATATAAATAAAACTGGAGTAAGTTAACACTAGCCCCCGTGTCTAATAACGCCGGGTCGATAGAATCTCCTAAGGTGTATTGTAGATAAAGAGGGATCTACTTGTGGTCCTTGTACTTAACAATTCCACTATGTTGAGATAGAGTTGGAAATTGTCTGCTAAAAGGCTCTTTTTGGTATGTTAGTCTTACTTACACAACTCCTTAAGAAACTTAGCATGGTGTGGTAGCTTTTAATAGCTTCGGTAGCGGGAAGGTTTATAGTTAGATTCTTGAAAACGTCCCTAATCTCCTCATAATTTGTATCCCTAGTTAACATGGCTAATTTTTGCAAACGGTGGTTTCTCTTTATATTTAGCAATGGTATCACCCTCGATGTTTAACCTTGGCTTTCTGTTTTAGGTTGTGTTGTAACCGGTACCTCTACAAAGGGTAGGCTCTTCAGCTTATTTAGGCATCTAGTAAAATAGCAGTGTGGGCTATCAGCGGGCAACTATAGGCATAGTTACTTTGTTATCAACCACTGGCCATAACGGAGAGTGGTGATGGCATTTAGCTCACTTACCTTTTGCATATTCATTACTAGTATTATATGTTACCTCAAAGGTTGTGGTTTGTTGTTTTAGGATTAGGTCATAAGCGTGACCTAGAAACACACCTTTGGCTCGATTTATCTTGGGCCAACCGTTGGGCTTAAATTATTAACGGATTGTAGAAGCCGTTGGTTAGATTGAGCCATGGTTTGGAAAAATTTTTGGCTCACTTGTATGAAGGTGTCAAGACGATCCGGTTGGGTGTAGTAGCCATGGGTGGTATTTCGAACTATCTCGCTAAAGAATTATTTTATGGGCGGATTTTGATAGTTATTATTTACCGAACGATAATTCTATTAGCATTATAATTATTATAACTAATTTGACCTTGTGCCGAACCTTTGTCCAGGTTGCACTTGGTTGTTATAATTATTATAATTACCCCGACTCGCCCTTGTCGTGGGTGGAGCTTTGATAAACCGTGCGCTGGCCTAACATATTGATTATCGCGACTCGAGGTGGACGCGGTTATTATTTCTCCAACCGGTTTGGGATTTTGTCTCCAAGGGCGCTAGGTTCACTATTAATGGAAACAAGCCTGCTCATAGGCTATAGGACAGTGGAAGTCGGGATGCTCGGGTCTTCCAAATGTGAACTACATGGATTTGAATTTACATTCATGACGGGATAGGCTTTTGTTGAACAAAAATGGCCTCTACCTTTTGTGAGTGATTCGACAGAGTTTTATGCCTCGATCGCGGTTTAATTTCAAACATACCGCCGCCTTAACTGTGATTAGAAGAACTAGCGGAGCGTGGATATCAGCTACTACCCCCCATTTGTTATTTTTCACTTAGTTTGATCCTCTATAGATTTTTATAAGCCTCCGAGGCCTCTTTACTTAAGAAACTACCCCCATTCATTATGTCAAGGACTTCTTTATGGTGGTGTAGAAGTCATTTGAAAAGGCACCTAACTAACGCGGTTTTCGCTAAGTTATGATGTGGACACTCTATAAGGAGATCGGGTGAAAACGATTCCAAGCCTCCGAAAATGATTCATGAGGATTTTGTCGAAAAAATGAATCTTGGAAAGCATCTAATCCGGTTTCTTTAGGGGTGGGTAAAATGTTCCATAAACAGCTGAACAAGTTTAGCCCACGAGTCCACAGAATTAGGGCGCTTTGGGCAGCTTAATCAAGACTTCTTTACGCTAAGGTGAAAGGGAATACCGGCTTTATTTTGTTCCACCAACCGTAGGGATGGTGGAATGTTGTTATGACTTGTTCAATCCTACGCATGTTGATAAGGGTTTTCATGGTCTAAACCATGAAAACGGGTAACAAATTAAAATATTTGGGTGGATTCGAAATCCCCCACCTGGTCCGCTAGAACGATGCAAGATTGGGGGCTATCGCCAAGGCTTTTAGAAGTCCGGAGAGGAGTCTCTCCTTCAAAAAGCATTATATCGTGGTGTGTGTGAAATAGTAGCTAGGAGGTGTAGTGGATGGTATACTAGATAGAATTGTTTGTTGACGCTATCGCGGTAATTACGCCTGGTGCTCTTTGTTCGATCGCACTCCATCTCATACAAGGCTAAGACCAAAACTTAGCCAAACACATCAACACCAAAACAAATTCTGCTACACTAGTATAAACCTCTAAATGTGAGATGGAAGGAAAGAAAGGAATACCTGATTAGGCCCTGCTTTCAGCTTATAAATAGCGTCTTGTTTATTGTTCGGTGTATATAACAAGTAGAACAACGAAAAACTTGAAAAATTGAAGTTCGAATCAAACCTGTGGAATCCGCAAAAATCATGCATGCCATTCATGAAAAGATGTGTAGAACTATTGTATGTATATTAGTCTTAGCCGAAGAATGAATCTTTACTCTATTGCTATAATGAGACATCTAAACTATTTATTCGCCATAGAAAAAAGAGAACAAGACGTTTAGTACTAAAACAAAAAATATTTTGGTCTTTTGAAATATTTTTAAAAAGAAAGAAATATAGAAATATACTAAATCTATCTAATATAAGAATGTTATTTAGTACCACGTACTTTCATTTTTCCTAAATGGTACATGTACTTTGTTTCTCACCTATTAGTACCACTATCTCTTAATTTGTTTCAATTTAGTACCTCCGTTTGTTTTCCATCCAATTTGTCTAACGGCGCTAAATAAGATGACATCAGCACTTCTTCAAGAAACTATTGATTCGTGATTTCTAGAGTTGGGGTTGCTTTTGCTGCCCAACGTCTTCATCATTTCTTGTAAATTAAGTCTCGACAAGCTCTATTCCAATAACAAAATCTTTTTTTTTTAAATGAAATGTACTAAAATTGGAATCCGCCATGTTTGCATAACAATTTTTTTAAAAGGTGGATTAGCTAGTTTCTACATCATCATCTATAAAAAGAGAAAGTATATTATCATTCTCTAGGTAAATTAAAGATGATTCCTTGACATCATTCTCACCGGTTCCTTCAAGTTCCAAACAAATCCATTGAAAACATAAAGCGTAAATTTGGGTTCCACTTACCAAACATTTTTTTATGAAGCGGTCGACATCAAAACATTAAACTAACTACTTCGATGCTCTTTAGGAAAATGAAGCTTAATCAGCGCTTGGAGTTCAACCAACTCAACTTGAGGATTGCCTAACAAAATTCTCCTCAACTTTTCATCACAATTAATCCACATTCTTGTTGTTTGATCCGTGGAGGTTGTTAGTTTTGATATAAGACCAAACATGCATGCATGAAAACAACCCAAATGAGAAATTTGAGATCGGCCCACAAAATCTCTAAGTGTTGAAGGTAGATTACAAGGTCAATTAAGTTGGCTAGTTTCTTTTGCTTTGTCTGTAATCCCTTTATTCACCACTTAAAATGCAACATCCTCTCGCTTTATTTTTTCATCTTGAATAATGGATTAGTCACGTTACTTGTTTGAAGTTTTAGTTACCTTTTGATTCATGAGATGCTTGTACAATCTACTTCTACGAGGTTATTGTTAAGCTCGTAATCTTCTATTATCTTTTATTTATGCTCTAAACTATAAATTTTTTCGCAGCAGTTCACTAGACATCATGGAGAGAGAATGCTCAAGAACAACCCGTTGGATTTTCAAGAACAACCCGAATCAATATTTTCTTGAAGAAATGCTGATGTCATCTTATTTAGCGTCGTTAGACAAATTGGACGGAAAACAGACGGAGGTACTAAATTGAAACAAATTAAGAGTTAGGTGGTACTAATAGGCGAGAAACAAAGTACAGGTACCATTTAGGAAAAAAAATGAAAGTATGTGATACTAAATAGTCATGAACTCATATAATAAATGCCTAGTTTTTGCAGAATGTTACTATACCACCCCCCAAATAGAAATATGATTTTTCCTCAAAGTATGAAGAAAAGGAAAGAGATTACCATAGGAACATGAGCAAAAACGGCAAGAACATACTCTATTCTTTGTGATGAGAATATATCACCCCCAAACAAGTTTGGAGTGTAGGTTGATAGATATAGAACAAGATGTACATGGGTTATTGTACTAGGGATTTACGTAATTATTATACTATGAAATACTTAACATGCATGCATAATTATACTTAGAAGTTAAGAAATAAAAAGATGGGAAATGCATGTATGTAAACAACTAACTATATGAAATGTGTGTGTGTGTGTGTGTGTGTGTGTGTTTTTGAATCCTGTTTTTCTCAAAAGGTATCTCTACCCATATAGAGGGTTTTTACAAGAAGATAAAATCATACGTTTATCTAGTATCATTTTGGTTACTCTAGAGCGTAAGATTTTAATTTTTATATCCTCCAGATTTGAAAACTATGTAGAGATGTTATAAAGATACTCGTACTCAAAAGCTGTGATTTCTAAGCTAAGTTTGAAAACAACCCATAACATGTGATTTTAGGCAACTTTCGTGTCGGCTCTTTATTGAATACATTCCAGTCAGACTGTGGCTTCAGTTATGTGTGTTGGGGGATTTATTGTGCAAGACTTAAGATGTCTCGTATGAATATCATGGTGATATGGGCAACCCTTAGTAACACATAATTGGTCCTCAAACCGCCCTTAGAAGAATGGAGATTATGTACTTCTAAGGGTTGGTCTATGTGGAATCCATTGCCCGTTTTGTTTTTGGAAAATCACATAACTATTGATGTATCGAGAAACTATATTATAAGCCGCAGGGGAAAACAATAACTTTTATGAAAAGGCAAGAGAAGGGTTTTCTTTTGGGTTTTTGTTCCTAAATTACTTAAAACAATAAAGGAAAAAGAAAAACTACTAAGAAAAAATCACTATGAGGAGACCTGATCCACCCATAGAAGGAAAAGATTTTTGAATTTAGGTGACTCAAATTGAACCATCCCATGGTTTGGCCTCTCTAGATCTTCCACCTCTTCTTTTGCAAGTAGGAAAATCTAGTGAATAGGATTATCTCTATTTCTAGATAATCCAGTCTCTCCTCTCCTACTCTCTAGTTAGCCCTCGTTCTGACCATTCCAACTAGATTGTAAGACTAAACTCAAAACAACTAGAAAATCACCCACGAGGAAAAAAAGTTTTCAAAATAAAGGGCTACAGTTGTCAACCATCCCATGGTATGGCATGCCTATGGAAGATGAGACATGCTAAACAACCATGAGAGACAACCGTAAGACACCTTCACTCAATCCCCATCGCCCTCTGATTTGTTTCACATCTCTTCTTTATAAAGGAAAGACTACTCAGCGTCAAAGGTGAGATTGAAAGAAAAATGCTTATGTAAAAATTGAAAATAGGGAAATGAAAAATAAAGACAGGAATTGTAAATAACAGGAATAGAAAAGCTATTCTAAAAAGAAGTGTAAAATAAAGAAAAAGAAAATTATATACTTGCTCCATAGGGGTACACTACTTAAACTACGAGTAAAAGTGCTAATAAAGAATATGCAAGGTATGGACTCAAGGCTCCGACACTTACAACCACACACTCCAAGTAGAGTGGTCCGGTTACCTTTTCTGATGTATTCCATAGAAACATATATAAGGGAATGAAAAGATTGGAAATACATCATGGAACAAAGGATTTAATCCTCGTAGATAGGATCTTCGAGAATGGTTTCCTCTACATTCGTAGACCGTAACTCATGATAGTGTTTTAGGCGCTTGTAGCTTCCAAGGCTGAGTTTGCTTGTTTTAGGCGCTTGAGTCTTTGAGAGTTGACTTTGACTTTTAGGTACTTTTTCTCCTAAGCTTGAATCTTCCCAAATAGCGTCAATAGCAATCTTTTTGTGCTAAAATGTATGTATTATTAGGAATATACGTCCTAAATGACATGTATCCCTGCAAACGTAGCAAAAAACTATAAGTTGTCTGTTCATTAAGCATAAGAATGGCATAATTGAAGTATTGTACGTAAAGGTAATAAAACACACATTTGGGGACTGATCACGACACATGGGAAAAACTAGTTGAATTATTTATGGAACAATTTTACCCACCACAGAAGACTGATGAAATGTTATCACATATTCATTTCTCTTGCCAAAAGCCTCAAGAATCATTTTCTGAGGCTTGGAATCGTTTCACTCATCTTCTAGTAAAATGTCCCCATCATAATCTTGGTAAAGACACACTAGTCCGTGCCTTCTTCAAAGGCTTACCCCAACATCATAAAGAGACTTTAGATATCATAAATGGAGGTAATTTCCTAGGTAAAAGAGCCACAGATGCATAAAACTTTCTAGATAATCAATCCAAGAAAAGCAATAACTGGGGAGGTAACGATTACTCCCGCTCCATCCCTTCTTCTTCTACAGCTAAGGCAGCCAGTATGTTTGAGGTTAAACCAGATCCTGGACTTAGAACTTTAATTGAATCCCTCACTCGTAAGGTAGATACCCTTTCTGTAAATAAATAAAAAGTGAATTCTACTCCACATCAATATAAACTCGATCTCTTCGCTGTAATTTCTATTTTAGTCTTGAGCATTTCGATTATTATTGTCCTCTTGCCTATGAACATACACCAATACAACTAGAAGATGTCTGCGCTTTTAATATACCTAACGCACCTTAGAGACAAAATCCTAATTTTAGTTGGCGTAATAAGCACTAGCAAGCAGCACCTCCAGGTTTTAATAATCAAAACGTTAAGCCCACCAATAACTACAATCAATATCAACCAATGCAAGGACAAGGGCAAGGTAATAATAATAATAATAATAATAGAAGTTTAGTCTCGATAAATAACAACTATCAAAATCCACCCGTTAATAATCAACATGAGATGGTTCCTATTACACAACCCGTGGCAACTCAACCTTCCCAATCTGATAGATTCGATGCATACATGCAAACTCAACAACAGATATTACTAGCCATCCAACAATTATCCCAAGAAAAACCCAACAAAAGGCGTTTCTAGGTAAAACCCATACCTAATCCAAAATCAACCAACACAGCTTTTTGAATTAATCGGTAATCCTAGTAATGAAAATTTAATACCAGGAGAATTAAAGGCCGTAACTACTCTCCATTCAGGGAAAGTGGTTGACAACAAAGTAATAATGTCTGAGGATTCCCCGCAAACTAATAAAGATAAAGGAACCTTACTAGATACCGTGGTTGAAACCGAAGATTCTACCATTGTAGAAGTACCAGGATTAAACCTCTCAACCTAAAGGAAATTAGTAAAGATAAAGAAAAGGGCAATACTCATATTGACCCTTATGCTAAATATAGGGAAAACCCTCGTTTCCCTAGAGACTAGCTATGTTAAAGAAGGACGATAATTTTGACGAGATAGGAAAGTTTTCAAAAATTTAACTATAAACCTACCTTTCCTCAATGCCATAAAACGTCTTCCAAAATACGCTAAGTTTCTTAATGATTTGTGCACCACAAAGAAGAAAACAAACATACCTAAAGAAGTCTTCTTAACATAACAGTTTCCCTCTTTATCTGAGCACAACAGAATCGTTAAGTACAAGGACCCTGGTCGTTCCACTATTAATGCACCTTAGGTGATACTTTCACCATAACTGCTCTTCTAGATCTAGGAGTGAGTGTTAACTTACTCCCATTTTACCTTTATAAACAACTAGGTATACATAATCTAAAACCGACTAAAATGACTTTGCAGTTAGCCGATCGTTCGATCAAGTATCCTAAGGGCGTAGTTGAAAATATTCTTGTTAAAGTTCAAAACTTTTATTATGCAGCTGATTTTGTCATTCTAGACACAGAAGTCGCTCATGACTCTGTTCCTATCATCTTCTGTGTCCTTTCTTGACAACTGCCAATGTTTTCATTAATTGCCGCGATAGTTCAATGTCTATTTCCTTTGGAAACCTTGCTATTGAGGTAAATGTTTTTAAGATGATGCACCAGACACCAGACACGACTATAGATGGCGAAATTAGCATGATAGAGAGCCTCGCTCAAGATTATTTTAACAAAACTTTTCCAGAAAACCAGATGCACCAATTTCTTTTCTTTGACAATACTAAGGATTCTTACATCCAAGAAGTACATACCCTCTTAGAATCTACTCATATCCATGATCTAGTTCCCCGAGTTTGAAGAACTCAATCCCCAACAAATCTGCATTATAGAGGAGGAAGACCTTCCTGAATCCCTCATTCCCACCTCCTCCCACCCCTCGAGCTTAAATCTCTTCCCACTCCGGTTAAAGTACATTCATCTTGATCCGGATGGCACTCATCCGATTATTATCTCATCTCGGTTATCTGCTACATCAAGAGGCAAATTTGATTAGGATTATTCGTGAACATCGTTTTTATTTGGTTGGTCTTTCGATGACATTAAGGATATTGACCCTGGCGTATGCAAACATTGCATACATTTGGAGGATAATGCAAAACCTCTTTGCGAGCCACAATATCGTTTGAACGCTTCTGCCATGAAAGAGGTAGTTAGAGTGGAAATTTTGAGATTACCGATCTTTGGCATTATATACCCCATCTCGGATAGTGAATGGGTGAGCCCGTTCATGTAGTCCCTAAGAAATCAGGTATTACAATCATTAAGTAATGCGGATGGAGAGTTAGCTTCCACGAGTTCCTATAACATGGCAGATTTGCATTGATTATAGGAAGCTTAATGCTATGACACGTAAGGATCACTTTCATTTACCCTTTTTGTCGACCAAATGCTTGAACGTCTAGCCAGGTCATGCTTACTATTGTTTTTTTAGATGGCTACTCGGATATTTCCAGTTATTATTAACCCTAATGACCAAGAGAAGACTATATTCACATGTCTCTTTGGTATATATGCATATAAAAGAATGCCTTTTAGCCTTTGTAATGCACCTGGTACTTTCTAGCGTTGTATGCAACATATTTTTAGTGACATGGTGGACAAATTCATGGAAGTGTTTATGGATAATTTTTCCATTCATGGTCATTCCTTTGAAGATTGTCTTTCAAATCTTTCTAAAGTTTTGAAACGATGTCAGAAAAATAGTCTTAAACTGGGAAAATGTCATTTTATGGTCACTAAAGGCATAGTTTTAGGTCATATTGTTTCTAAAAATGGAATAGAAGTAGATAAAGCTAAAATACATAAGATAGCGTCTCCGCCTATACCACAGACTGTCCGTGACATTAGGGCCTTTCTAGGCCATGCAGGTTTCTATAGACGTTTCATAAAAGATTTTTCAAAAATAGCTAAGCCTTTTAACAAAATTGCTTTTTTAAAGATGTCATTTTTATTTTAATCATGAATGCAAACAGGCTTTTGAAACTTTAAAAGCCGCTTTAACCTCTGCACCTATCATACAACCACCACCAAACTGGTCAAAACCTTTTGAACGTATGTGTGATGTTAGTGATTATGCCGTTGGTGCTGGCTAGGACAGAAGTTAGATAATAAATCTACAGTTATTTTTTATGCTAATAAAACCTTAAATGATGCTCAATGTAATTACACTACTACTGAAAAGGAATTTCTAGCCATTGTCTATGCCTTAGATAAGTTTCATCCCTACTTAGTTGGTTCCACGACCATCGTCTATACAGACCATACCGCACTTAGGTACCTTCTCGCGAAGAAGGATGTTAAATAGATATTGATCCGTTAGATTCTTCTCCTAACTGAATTTACCTTAGAAATTAAGGATAAAAAAAGAGCTAAAAATGTAGCTGCAGATCACTTATCTTGGTTAACTAATGAGAATGATAGTGATTCCGAATCGAAATCTGACTCTTTTCCAAATGAGCATCTTTATTCAATTTTTTCTGCACCTTGGTATGCGGACATAATTAATTTTTTAGTATCCGAGATCATTCCTGAGATATGGACCAGGAATGAACGCAAGAGATTTTTTGCCAAAGTTAAGTTTTACTACTGGGATGAACCCTACCTTTTTAAGTATTGTGTAGATCAGATAATTAATTCGACGTTGCATTCCCCAATGGGAGCACAATGAAGTCTTATCCTTCTGCCATGAACAATCATCGCGGGGGATCATTTTAGTGGGGAAAGAAAACTGCCGCCAAAGTTCTTCAATCGCGATTTGTATTGGCCAACCCTCGTTTCAAGATGCCCATGCACACCGCAAAGCGTGTATTAGATGTCAACAACTTGGCCATATTACTCAACATAATATGATGCCCTTAAATCCCATTCTTATAGTGGAGATTTTTTATGTTTGGGGTATTGATTTCATGCGCATGTTTCTCATCTCACATGTTTCATTTATATTTTTGTAGTTGTAGACTACGTTTCTAAATGGATTGAAGTCATGGCTTGTCGTAGTAATGACCATAAAACTGTAGTATTGTTTATGAAGGAGTATATCTTCTCACGTTTCGGCGTACCTAAGGCCATCATTAGTGATGGAGGCAAACATTTCTGTAATAGAGTTGTTGAAGCTTTAGTCAAGAAATATGGAGTTATCCATAATAGAGGTGTCCAATAAAGAAATTAAAAAAATATTAGAAACGACAGCTAATCCTGATAGGAAAGACTGGTCTAGATGTCTAACAGATGCTTTATGGGCATATAGAACGGCTTTTAAAACTCCTATTGGTATGTCACCCTACCGCTTAGTTTTTGATAAACCTTGTCACTTGCCTGTTGAGTTGGAATATCGTGCCCTGTGGGCTATTAAAAGTCTTAATTTCAACATTAACGCTGCTGGTGTCAAGCGCAAATTGCAATTAAATGAGCTAGAAGAAATTCGTAACGATTCTTACAATTTAGCGAAGGATTATAAAACTAACATGAAACATATTCATGATAAACATATTTTGCATAAAGAGTTTGATCTTGGTCAGAAAGTTTTGCTATATAACTCACATTTGCATATGTTTCCTGGTAAATTAAAAACACGTTGGTCCGGACTTTTTCTGGTTACTGATTGATAATAATAAAATGAGTAGTTTACCTACGAAATGAACTATGTTTTCAAAACGTAAGTAAACTAAAACTGAACTTTTACGAGTCTATTATCAAAGCTTCTACTCTCGATGCGAATTGCACTAAGTGGAGTAGGAAGTTCGTTCCACTCCTAGTTCCCTAGCATGGATTGTTTTCTAAGTCTAAGAAATCTCTCTTAAGTCAATGAGAGCTTTACGAAATGTTATGCTAACAAGACGCGTTATTTTAAATAACTAGATATAATAAATAACAAGATAAAATATAACTAAAGATAATCTACGAAGCTACGGAAATACGATTGTTTGACTCTAGATAAAGAAATAGAGGGGAATTAAATCCACCTCGACTCCAACTTAATAACCTAGTATAGATTGTCGTATCTCGATTCTTACGTTTTAACGGCAAGAATTTCGAGTCTAATCCCTAGTGTTCATGGCATTCCTACCGATACTAACTAGCATGTGAGGTCGCCCACCCATTCTCATGGCTTAAACACACGACCTTCTAGAGTGGAATAGATTCTACTACCAAATTCTATACTAACCACTAAGTTTTCATCAAGGCTTCATCAACCCCTCTAATGGAGGTTTAGCCTTGAGTCATCAACCCAACATTTCCCATTGAATCTAAACTAAACATAATGTAAGAAATTGAGATTTACTTAGTTAACAATAATGAATCTAATTTAATGGCTGGAATGGAATAATAACAAGAATTTAATTTAGATCTAGAATGGAAATGACAAAATTCGAATGGACAACTAACTATTTTATTTATCTAATCAATCAAGAACAATGATTCAAAGATTTAATCTAAAACAAGAATTGAAATAGAACTAAAACTTAATTTCTTAATAAAACTAGATCTAGAATTCTATATATTAATTTAGGTCTAACTAGCTACCATTAACAAAGAGTGAAGCTTTTGTTTTTATACATCCAGATCCAAAAATCGTGCATGGGCTTGGAGCCATGTTTTGGGCGGAGAATCGGCCCAAAAAACCCAATTCTTCGATCCCAAAAGGCCTCTTCAGCTGCAGTTGGCTTCCACAGACTTTTCGTCCACTTCTGCTCCTCTGATTGGGTCAAGGCTAGGACCATTGGAAAGCTCTTTCCGAGCTGGTCGTTTTGACATAAGGTAGGCCCCATTCCAAGGTCTGAGTCCAAAGATATGGCATTCGGAAGTTCTGGCCGACTGTTTTGCTCCTTTATCTCGCTAAAGTGGCACGCAGTTAACGCATATAATGGACTTTGAAGCCCGAAATGCATAAAAACACGTAATCAGTATTAACTCTTACTTATTATTCACATAATTGGTCTAACAAAGATGATTATTAAGGGGTTAAAACTACAGTTTTGGGCTCTTATCAAACCACCCCCAAACAACATTTTGCTTGTCCTCAAGCAAAGATGAGAAATTAGAATAAGTGACCAAAAATGGAGTTCTAACTACTCTCGTTTATTTGAGAGTGCGATTGCATTGACCATATGCAACAAGGCCTTAAACCACTAGGAATTCCCTAGTGGGCCGAGTTATAACCCTCGTGAGAGTTTTTCAGATGAAGGTACTCACAAACTTCATCTATACTACTGGCGACTAAAAATAAAACTATTGTTTTCTCATTCATGTCTCAACTATCTATACATCTCACTAGCAAATACATAAGAATAACCCAAATCGGAACCCTAAGCTAATATATGCATAATAATCAATCATCTAAAATAAACATATAACAATGAGTAATACTATGAAATGTAATAGCGGTCCGTTTACGAAAACTTCGAATAAGCGTCCTTAAGTAGGTCCTCACATAAATGTCAAGACAAAACCACTCTGATTTTTCCACTCAAGTTTATTTACTCCGATTGTGCGGTGGGCACACTTTACCTTAAATCTCAATGACAACAAGGAAGCCGGGTCGATCAAACACATCTGCCACTTACTATCACACTAACCTTATTCCTAATTAAGCTAGAGGTCTTTATTAGGTGTTGGGATTTAGGAGATGGTTTAAGAAGGAAGGAAATGGATATTCGAAAAGGACAAGTCTGAGATAATAGAGTCTTCATATTATGTAACTAGAGAAACCTTGTTATTTACTTTTGCTTCTACACTTTGTTTCCATCCTTAGCCATATTTTTCTTTTTCTTTTCTTTGGCTTTTGACTCCCTTTATTCTATTTTTGGATTTTTGATTTATTTCTATTTTTTTTTTCTTTTTCTTTGGATGGAACTTCTTTTCTTTATTTCCGGAAGCAACTAACTAATTTTTGTTTACACAGGTTTTTCTCTTCTTCTTTCTTCATCATTCTATTCTCAGACTTATTCTAAATTGGGTAGGTTGATTTATTATTATTTTTTTATTTTGTTTTGTTTTTGTAACAGGGTAAAGGAATTGTGGTTTATGGAAGGCTAAAGAAAGGCTCAGAGGGGCGACTAGCGGAAAATAATTCATAGGTTTGAATTTACGGCTATATCGATCCAAAGAGGGCCTAAATTCTCGCTTAGGATATGGCATAGTGATCAAGCAAGTGGGCGTGTGATTTCTCTATCCGGATTTTACTTCTCCCTTGTGTCATTTCTCAAATGTTTTAGGCTCATATAAGGCTTTAGGCTATATTCTCACAGGATTTGTAGAATAAGTACTCTAGCCTAGATTTCAGAAACTTCTTCACCAAACAATCATAGATACTCATGTAATATATTTATAGATAGATGCAAAGATTATTACCTACATATTAACCTAAGTTTCTAACTATTATTACGATGCAAAAGCTACGTTGAGACTTCTAGATTGTTAAGAGCATAGAAAAGAAAACAATACCAATATTCCTAAGTGTATAGCATACTTTTTTTTTTTTATTTATTTTTTTAATTTTTGAAATTTTAACTAGAAAACAAGTGCATATTATACCTATCTATATCCTAACAGATGTCTTAATTACACGTGTTTTCTATGCCCCCAAACAAGAAGCATGCTTTGTCCTCAAAGCATTTAAATAAAGAGGGTAGGAAAAATACCATTGAAACGCGTGAAATTCAAGAACATCTGCAAAACAAGGTTAAAACATACAAATATAATAATAAAAATACTGACGCAACTCTATAAGAGTTCCACCCATTATGGGGTTAACAGAATTAAATTGCTTGGGACATAAACAGACACTAACTTAACTAAAACTTACCTGCACCCCATCTACTCGTCATCCTCCTCTTCTATATGAGGTTCTTTTCGCGATCCCGCCATGCCATAACAACTTGCCACTTCCGTGCGTGTATCATCGACTAGTGCTAACCTCTCTAGTGTTATTTGGTCGATGGGGTGTAAGGGCAACCAAATGTGGTTGCACCGCCATCCCGACCAAGTCATGGCTCGAATGATCTTACCATTAATTGGTGGGTCTCATGATTTCGACCCTTCCCCAATCGGTAATCGCGTACGAATAATCTGGTAGGCAAAGCGCCGTAAAGGCGTGAACCAAGGCGGGCATAAGAAGGTACTTATGCCTCAGGAATGGCCTCGCCTGGAGTAGCAACTAAAACTTCGGGGAATGTCATACCGACGACGTCCCTCGGCTAAAGCAAGGAAAACGTCACCAGCGATATTATTGGCGGTATAAAACCGCCGTTCCTAGAATGTTCATCATGATGAACAACATGGTTGCTACATTCAGCGATAGGCTACTCAGGGCGATGTTATATTGATCTTGGTCCATGATACGAAACACCCTTCCCCCATAATACTCATGGAAATAGGCATGTTCATATAGGTATGAGTTATCATCATATATCCCCACGTGTGCATAGGGTCGGGTAATGGCAATCCCAAACCAAAGCTATCAAGTGCTTATCAATTCCATAGTCGTACCATCAAAAGCAAGGGAAAATTTTTGTTCTCCTTCTTGGGTACAAAAGAAAGTAATATTATTATAGAAGAATTCAGTTAGCTTAGGTGAAAAAGAGTCGCCATCACTTACCGAAGATGCCGCCATCCTAATCTGCCGCGATCCGGCCGGAAACGATGCTCCATAGGTATCGGTTCCCATCAAGTCTTCAAATGACTGTTCAGGAATCACTATAGGAGATGTCATCTTAAAACTACTCGTAGAACAGTGCGAAAACACGGAAGAAACCTCGAGAAAAATTTGAATTTCACGTTATTTTTAGGGAGGAGCGCTGGCGCTGTTCAGATAGAGCGAGTCGCGCTTTAGGTTTTGAAATTACAGTGTTTTAGCGCTGGTCGCTCTACTTGAAGCGTAGGGCGCTCTAGTGATTTTTCGATTTCCGATGTAATAGCGAAGCGAAGCTTGCTTGATTTTCGGCTGATGCGTAGGGTGCGAGAAAGTGAGTTTCTAAGAAAAACAAGGAAAAAAAGGTTGGAGTGAAAAGTGAAAGATGATTGTGGGGTGTAGTGTGGGTTGTGAGTGTAGTATGATGGAAGTTTAAATAGGTTACGGGTTTCCAAAACTTAATCGGCAAATTGCCAAATTGTTTTAAGGCAATTTCCGAAAATAGAAAACTGCCAAACCCGAAACCGGAAACTAACCATAGTTTTGATTTCCTAACAACCCTGGTATCTAAACTCTCCTACATATCATGCTACCACTATTTTCAACTTTTACTCCAAGACAACCTTACGAAAGATGATCAAAATAAATTATATTAAAATAATATGAAATCCAAGCAATCTAAAACAAACAACTTAATATTTAAATCTAACTACTGAAATAAAATTCCACTAACAAAACAATAAAAACGATGAAATAACAGGACACAACCGATGGTGAACACCTAGGGCGTGTGAAGAAGATGGTCCCCGAGATGGAGGCGGCTCTGTGGTGACGAATGGCTTGAGCCATCCATCCGCTTGGCGACGACGCCATGCCTCTCGGACTTCGGTGAGACGGACTCATCCACGAGTGGCATGCGTCAGCAGCATCTCTATCCCTAACAAGCGCCATTGCTTCCATCTCAGTCTTGAGTACTGCATACTGGGCTTGGTGATTCTTGTGGATAACCTCCAAGTTAGACAAGATATCTTCCTGACCCCTTTCGAGCATTTCAACTCTCGTCTGAAGGTTCGTTTGCTTATTTCGAAGTACAATTTGTCTATGTCGAATATCTTCACAGATACGATAACCGCATCGCAACCCAGTTTGCAGCATTATCATTCGTTCTAAATTAGAAGTATGACTATCAAAATTATCCTCAACCAACCATGTCATATCTTCCCCTACATTATCCGACTCAACTTCCTTCTCTGCAGACAACGGCCAAGTCTTTTGGATGCATTCCTTATAAATACTTGCATTAGAATGCAATTTGATCTTAATAGGAGCAGATTTAGCGACGGCTCTAAATGAGAGCATAACCTTAGTGATCAATACGGGAAGAGGCGCCAGGCTCTTTCCCACTCCTCTAATCACATTCAAAATTAAATCAAGGATGCAGAAATTACACTCATTCGTTTGCAAAATCCGTGAGAACGTCACGGACATCGGTCCGATGTCGCCGACTTTGTCTTTCCCGGGGCGTTCTTACCAATCCACCGAAGCTCTGACCGATTGATTGGTTCTCGAGGTCACCGCTTAACGCAAATGAGATATCGTATTGTATTCACCCTCTATGACCGTATCTTTCATCAAAACAGGAACTGCGGTATCTTTGGGGTTCCCGAATGGTCGTATCTAGGTTGGTTACAAAGATTCCTAATAGCTCGACCAACAACCGCCTCGTAACTTCCCTCCGCGTTCCTGCTATCCTAATGAAAATCCTATTTCCCTCCGATTCTCGTTTCTTATAAAACTGTTCTACCAAATCATAGTGATAGAAATCCTCTGTCGAATACCACAGTCCGTTCCAATGTCTCTTAAACATCTGCGTCATAAAATGGCTAAACCGAGCAAAACGCGTTTTCCGGCAGAATTCTACGTCGTAGCGCCATTTAAGTTTCAACTGATTTGGGGTTTGTAGATGGTGGTGGATGCGAGTTTGATGAAAACTAACTAAACACAACGGTGGTGGTTGTGGTAGGTACGGCGGCAGGTTCGAAAACTTGAATTGGTGGGTGGTTTCTTGGTGGAAACGGTTGGAGATTGTGTTGGTGTTTGACAATGGGGGTTGGGTGGTCTTTCTATTTTAATGTATTCTATTTTTATTTATTTATTATTTTTTTTTATTTGGGTTGCTAGGGTTTGACTTTAAATTTGGACAAGCTGTTGGAGAAGATGAAGTCGCGATCTTCTTTTTGGAAAGGGTAAGCTAGCGCTAGATGAGATGAGCCGAAGTTCGCCCAAGCCCATTTCGATTTTTCGAGTTTCGTCGATTTTTAGCGCAACTTCAAACTAAATTTCCCGCTTCGTTATCGGTCCGATTTTTGTGAATGAGATATGGAAATGATCAGGAAAGAATTTCCAATCCAATGATCCATAAAACACTCGATTCCAACCATGGGTGACGTATGAGAGAGTGGCAGGACGCCTCGAAGTGCGTGTGTGACGTAAGTTATGCGAACGAATGAACACTAAATTAGATGACGTCAAACCCAATGAACTATACTAATAGACCTAAGAAACGCAAAAGGAAGTTTCGAGCAATCCGGATGCAAGGATCGATCGCCCCCCCAAAACAAATTTTTAAACACAAAATTTGTTTACAACGTCGGGTCGTTTAAAAGTCGATTCCCAAGACTTGTTGGATTGCTATGTCTATGATTTTTAAAATTTTAATTTTATTTTTATTTGTTAAGAAACACGAAAAACAATAAATACATAATTCACTCCATAGAGGAACATGACTCAAAAAATCGAAAAACATCGAGAAAGTGGAAAACGTGAATTATGTGAACTGTGGACTTAGGATCCGTGCTTACAGCCACACACTCCATAGGGAGGGCCCGGTTACCTGAATGGTGCACTTACCATTAAATGGAAGTGAAAGGAAGTACACCAATGACAAGGGTCATTCCTCATATATAGGGTCCCGTAAAGGACTTCCTCTATATCGTGGGGGCGGTTAGTGAAAATGTTTTAACCGTTGACCGTTAACTTGAAAGGTACTATTGTCCTTGGGATTTACCAAGGTAATTGCCCCGGGGGTGACTTCATAACCGAACTTAAAAGGGCCGACCAACGGTTTTAGTTTCCACAGGAAAATATGTAGGCGGGAGTTGTAAAGCAAAACCTTTTGTCCGACTACAAACTCTTTTGCGCCAAAGATATGCTTATCATGAACACGCGTTTCATGTTGGCTTTATAATCCTTCGAGATCGTAAGAATCGCTACGGATTTCTTCAAGCTCATTTAATTGTAACTGCGTTTGACACCGCCTCATCAATATTGTAGTTAAGGCTTTTATAGCCCACGAGCACGGTGCTCTAATTCAACGGGCAAATGACATGGTTTCCCAAATACAAGTCTAAAGGGAGACATACCTATAGGGTTTTGAAAGCAGTTCTATATGCCCATAAGGCATCCGATAGACGCTTCCCCGGTCTTTCCTATCGGGGTTTTCTTGTTGTTTCTAAAATCTTTTTGATTTCCCTATTAGAAACTTCTACTTGTCCGCTAGTTTGTGGATGATAAGGAGTTGCTACTTTGTGTGTAACTCCATACTTTTTCACTAGGGATGCAACAACTCAAGCAAAATGTGTTTCCCCATCACTAATGATGGCTTTAGGAATGCCAAACCTACAGAAAATGTATTCTTTAATAAAAATACCACGGTCTTATGGTCATTGCTACGGCAAGCTAGGGCCTCTATCCATTTAGACCGTAGTCCACGGCAACTAGAATATAAATATAACCGTGGGAAACAGGGAAAGGGCCCATGAAATCAATACCCCAAACATCAAAAATTTCTACTATCAAGATTGGATTTAATGGCATCATATTACGCCAGTGATTAAGCCCAAGTTGTTGGCAAATCTATACACGCCTTGCAATGCACTTGGGCATCCTTAAAAAGGGTAGGCCAATAAAATCCACATTGAAGAACTTTAGCGGCTGTTTTCATTCCGCTAAAGTGGCCACCACACTCTTTGTCATGGCGAAATGATAGAACTTCATTATATTCCCACCGGGAATGCAACGACGAATAATCGATCCGCCTGATACTTAAAAAAGGTATGGCTCATCCCAAGAGTATAACTTGACTCGGCCAAGAACTTCTTCACGTTCATTTCTTGTCCAATTATAAGGCATAACATCAGCCGCTAAATAGTTTACGATGTCCGTCCGATACCATGGTGATGAAAAAATAGCATCTGATGCTCATCGGAAAAGAGTCCGGTATGGACTCGGAATCACTCTTGTCGTCATTTGTAAGTCTAGATAAGTGGTTAAACAACTCGTTTTCGACCCTCTTTTGTCCTTTATTTCTAATGTGAACTCTTTGCGGGAGAAGAATCCATCGGATTAATCTACGCTTAGCATCCTTCTTTACAAGAAGGTACCTAAAGGCTGCATGGTCCGTGTAAACTAAAGTTTTAGAACCAACCAAATAAGGGCCGAAACTTATCTAAAGCATAAATGACAGCTAAAATTCTTTTTCAGTAGTTGAATAATTCCGTTGAGCATCGTTTAATGTTTTACTAGCATAATAAATAACAGTGGACTTATTATCTAGTTTACGTCCCAAAGCGGCACCAAACCGCATAGTCACTAGCATCACACACATGAGTTCGAAAGGTTTAGACCAATCGGAGGTCAGTATAATAGGTGCGATGGTTAGAGGGCTTTTAAGGTTTCAAAAGCCTGTTTATAGTTAAAATTAAAATCAAAGATTGCATCCTTCAAAAGCAGGTTAGTTAAAGGCCTAGCTATTTTTGAAAAATCTTTAATGAAACGCTATAAAACCCCCTGCATGGCCTAGAAAGGCTCTAATCTCCACCTGGACGGTCCGTGGTTTAGGTAGAATTCGCTATCTTATCTAGTTTGGCTTTATCTACTTGATGCCATCACTAGATACAATATGACCTAGTACTATGCCCTTTTGACCATGAAATGACACTTTTCCCAATTTAAAACGAGGCTCTTTTCTTCACACCGTGTCAAGACCTTAGGCAAGGTTAGACAAACATTCGTAAAGGAGTCTCCATAGATAGAAAAATCATCCATGAACACTTCCATAAAAGCTCTACCATGTCACTAAATATATGAAGCATACATCATTTGGAAGGTACCGGGGCATTACAAAGGCCAAAAGGCATTCGTTTATAGGCATATGTTCCGGCGGACATGTGAAGGTTGTCTTTTCTTGGTCATCAATATCAATAATAATCTGAAAATAGCCGAGTAGCCATCCGTAAAACAATAAAAGGCATGACCAACTAGACGTTCTAGCATCCGATCTATAAATGGTAAGGGGAAAGTGGTCCTTTCGTGTCATAGCATTTAAACGCGTCAGAATCAATACAGATTCTCCATTTCATAGGACCTTGAGTAACAACATAGTCACCCTTCCCATTACGCACCATGGTAACTCCCGATTTCTTAGGAACTACATGAATGGGACTTACCCATTCGCTATCGGAGATTGGGTATATAATACCCGCGATCGAAAATCATCGCAAGACTTCTTCCCTAACCACCACTCTTTCATGGCGGGGTTCAAGCGGCTGAGGTTCGCGAGAAGTCTTCGCGTTATCCTCCAAATGGATACGATGAGTGCAAACATTGGGGTCAATGCCCTTAATGTCAGCTAAGGACCAACCAATCGCAGACCGATGTTCCCTAATCACCCTTATTAAACATGTCTCTTCATCCTTAGTTAACGAGAAGATATATAATTATCGGGTGACTACCATCCGGATCAAGTTGAATATATTTTAACTCCGGGGGAAGAGGTTTAAGCACTGGTGTGGACGGAATGTCCGTTGATGTTTCATAAGTGTCCTTATCTTGCGTAATGAAGACTTGCTTAGGTAGCAAGTCTTCGTAATCAGTATATGGAGCAACCGATGGGTCTACAATTGGTGTGGACTCCAGGATGGTGTTGACTTCCTCTAAGTAGGAGTCATTTACAAAATCAGAAGTTCCAAAAGAAAGGAATTTGTACATATTGTTTTCGTGAAACGTGTTGTTAAAATAATCTTGAGCTAAACTCTCGATCATGCTAACCTCCCCATCTACGCATCGAATCACGTAACTGTTTCATCATTTTAAAAACATTTACCTCGGCGCATTTAATGGCCAAAAGATAAGGACATCTTTCCATCGCGACAATTTATAAAGCGCATTGGTAGTTGCCAAGAAGGGCGTCCTAAAATGATCGGTACAGAGTCATTAGCGACTTCGTATCGAGGATAACAAAATCAGCGGGATAGTAGAAATCCCTGAACCTTAACAAGCACGCGTTTTCCACTACACCTTTAGGATACTTAATTGACACGTCCGCTAATTGCAGCGTTATTTTTGTAGGTTGCATTTCCTCAGACCTATTTGTTTATACAAATAATACGGAGTAAGTTAACACTTTCGCCCCGTGTCTAATAAAGGCGATTAGATCGTGTGGGAATCTCCTAAGGTGCATTTTACGATGGGGCGACCGGGGTCCTTTGTACTTAACAATTCCATTATTTTCGGATAAAGTTGGGAACCTCCGCTTAAAAGCGTCTTTAGGTATGTTGGTCTTACGCCTAGTAGTGCACAACTCTTTAAGAAACTTAAGCGTGGTTAGGTAGCTTTTAATAGCTTCGAGAAAAGGAAGGTTTATCGTTAGATTCTTGAAAAACGTTCCTAATTTCCTCAAAGTTTGTATCCCCGGGTTAGCATGGCTAATTTTTGAGGAACGGTGGTTTAAACTCTATATTTAGTGTATGGCTCGACTTGAAGTGTAACCTTGGCTTTCTATTTCTTAGGTTGTGGTTTAACCGGGACCTCTACGGTGGTAGGTTCTCAGGTTTCTATTTCGGTATCTAGTTCGATATCCGGTGTAGGAGTCTTGATGGGGTAACTATAGGCATAGCTACTTTGTTATCAACCACTCTTCCGGGAGGAGGAGAGTGGTGATGGCATTTAGGTCACCTACGATTGTAGTTTCGCATACTAGAATTACCGTTTACCTCAAAGGTCGTGTTTGCTTGTTTTAGGGTTTGGTATTGCTTGTCCCGAAACACGCCTTTTGGTTGGGCTTTAAACTTGGGCTAACCGTTGTATGCCCCGATTTATGGATTGTAAAATCTGTTGGTTTGATTGAGTCATTGTCCGGAAAAGTTGTTGGGTAACTTGTATAAAGGCGTCGATCACGATCCGGTTGTGTAGGTGTAGTAGTCCGCGGGTGGTGTGGATGGAACTATCTCTCGTTGATTATTTATGGGTGGGTTGTGATAGTTATTATTATTAACCTAACGATACCTCTTATTGGTATTATAATTATTATAATTATTCGACCTTGTGCTTGACCTTGTCGGTGGTTTAAGCTTTGGTTGTTATAATTATTATAATTCCCTTGACCTTGTCCTTGTCCTTGTCCTTGTCTAGGTGGAGCTTGGTTATAATTGTTTGCTTGCCTAACGTTTTGATTATTGTACCACGAGGTGTTACTTGTTGATTATTTCTCCAACTAAAGTTGGGATGTTGTCTCAAGGGCGCTTAGGAATAGGATAGTTATTAATAGAGTAAACATTATCTTGTTCTCGTGGTTGTTGTTCATAAGCTAGAGGACAATAATCGTCGAGGTGCTCGGACTCAAACAGAAATTACATGGGTTGGAGTTTACATTCATGACGGGATAGGCTTTTGTTGATCGTAAATAGCCTCTACTTTTTAGTTAGAGATTCGATTAGATTTTTAAGTTCGGATCGGTTTTCTTCTCAAACATACCGCCGCCTTTACTGTTGAAGAAGAACTAGGCGGCCGGGGATATCATCACTACCCCCAATTATTATTCCGTTTAGTTTGGTCTTCTAAAATTTTATAAGCCTCCGGGCTCCTTTACTTAGGAAACTACCCCCATTCATTATGTCAAGGACTTCTTTATGGTGGTGTAGAAGACCTTTGAAAAAGGCACGAACTAACGCGTGTCTTTAGCTAAGTTATGATGTGGACACTCTATAAGGAGATCGGTGAAACGATTCCATGCCTCGAGAAAATGATTCATGAGGATTCCGTGCCGGAAAAATGAATCTTTGAAAGCATCTCATCCGTCTTTAGGGGGTGGGTAAAAATGTTCCATAAACAACAACAAGTTTAGCCCACGAGTCCACAGAATTAGGCGCTTGGGCAGTTAACCAAGACGCCGCCTTATCGGCTAGGGTGAAAGGGAATACCCTCAGTTTAATTTGCTCCGCACCAACCGTAGGATGGTGGAATGTCGTAAGGACTTGTTCAATCCTACGCATGTGCTGATAAGGTTTTTCATGGTCTAACCCATGAAAGACGGGTAACAAATTAAATATGTTTGGGGGGATTCGAAAATCCCCCACTGGGTCTGCTAGAACGATGCACGATTTAGGGCTATCGCTCAAGGCTTTGTAAAAGTCGGAGAGAGGAGTCTCTCTTTCTTCAGCCATTATGTCAGGTATGGTGTGTGTGATAGTAGTTAGAGGTGTCGTGGGTTGTGTACTAGATAGACTTGTTTGTTGCCGTGTAATTACGTTTGTTGTTTTTGTTCGACCAAACCTTAATCTCATGCAAGACTAAGTTGAGCTTAACTAAACATGCAACACTCCAAACAATTCTGATATACTAGTAGAAAACCTCTAACTGGAAATGCGAGGTATGGAAGAAAGGAATGCCTCGATAAATAATCCTTGCTTCGCTTTTATGAATAGCGTCTTGTGTATGTAATGCGTGTTCAGTGTATATAAGAGATTAGAACACTGAAAAAATATGAAAGATCAAAGTTTGAATCAAAACGTGGAAACTGAAATTTTAACATCGGCGCCGCGCAGAAGCGGCCAAGGCTCGAAAGTAATTTTCAGTTTACGATGTTTTAGAATGGTCGCTCTCCAAATGGGGCGGGTCGCTACTCGATGGGAAGTCGAAGTTCCAGATGTTTGAGCCGGTCGCTTTTTGGTATGCGAAGCGCTTCGGGGTAAACAAAATTCCAAGAACTTAGCGCTGTTCGGCGCTCTCCTTGTAGCTGGCGTAGGTATTTTTTCGCTGAATTTGTCACGCTTGAAATGGGCAAACCACAGATGAAACAAACAAGGGTGGGTGGGTTTAATGGGACTTAAAATTGACTACTTCTACTATGAAAACAATGCTAAAGTGTAACTAAGATGGCAGCGGCACCATTTGATAATAATAAAATGAGTAGTCTACCTACGAAATGAGTGATGAATTCAAAACGTAAGTAAACTAAAACTGAACTTTTACGAGTCTATTATCAAAGCTTCTACTCGATCGCGGTGCACTAAGTGGAGTAGGAAGTTCGTTCCACTCCTAGTTCCCTAGCATGGATTGTTTTCTAAGTCTAAGAAATCTCTCTTAAGTCAATGAGAGCTTTACGAAATGTTATGCTAACAAGACGCGTTATTTTAAATAACTAGATATAATAAATAACAAGATAAAATATAACTAAAGATAATCTACGAAGCTCTGAAATACGATTGTTTGACTCTAGATAAAGAAATAGGGGAATTAAATCCACCTCGACTCCAACTTAATAACCTAGTATAGATTGTCGATCTCGATTCTTACGTTTTAACAAAGAAGAATTTCGAGTCTAATCCCTAGTGTTCATGGCATTCCTACCGGATACTAACTAGCATGTGAGGTCGTCCACCCATTCTCATGGCGAAACACGACCTTCTAGAGTGGAATAGATTCTACTACCAAATTCTATACTAACCACTAAGTTTTCATCAAGGCTTCATCAACCCCTCTAATGGAGGTTTAGCCTTGAGTCATCAACCCAACATTTCCCATTGAATCTAAACTAAACATAATGTAAGAAATTGAGATTTACTTAGTTAACAATAATGAATCTAATTTAATGGCTGGAATGGAATAATAACAAGAATTTAATTTAGATCTAGAATGGAAATGACAAAATTCGAATGGACAACTAACTATTTTATTTATCTAATCAATCAAGAACAATGATTCAAAGATTTAATCTAAAACAAGAATTGAAATAGAACTAAAACTTAATTTCTTAATAAAACTAGATCTAGAATTCTATATATTAATTTAGGTCTAACTAGCTACCATTAACAAAGAGTGAAGCTTTTGTTTTTATACATCCAGATCCAAAAATCGTGCATGGGCTTGGAGCCATGTTTTGGGCCAGAGAATCAGGCCCAAAACCCAATTCTTTCAGTCCCAAAAAGGCCTCTTCAGCTGCAGTTGGCTTCCACAGACTTTTCGTCCACTTCTGCTCCTCTGATTGGGTCAAGGCTTGGACCATTGGAAAGCTCTTTCCGAGCCGGTCGTTTTGACATAAGGTAGGCCCCATTCCGAGGTCTGAGTCTAAAGATATGGCATTCGGAAGTTCTCATCGACTGTTGTTGCTCCTTTATCTCGCTAAAAAGTGGCACGCTCGCACATAATGGACTTTGAAGCCTGAAATGCATAAAAACACGTAATCAGTATTAACTCTTACTTATTATTCACATAATTGGTCTAACAGTATGATTATTAAGGGGTTAAAACTACAGTTTTGGGCTCTTATCACTGATGTCACCCCTCACAGGGTAATTACTTTAATAAATCCCAAGGGCAACAATACCTTTCAAGTAAATGGCCAACGTTTGAAACATTTCCATGAATTAAGGTCGCCAGCTGTAGAAGAACCCCTTCTACAAGACCCTATTTATGAGGACTAACCCTCTATGCTTAGTGTACTTTCTATCCATATTCTATATTTTGGGAGTACTTCATTAAGGTAACCGGACGCTCCTTTCGGAGTATATGGTAGTAAGTACCGGATCCTTAGTCCTCATTCATATAATTCACATATTCCTTTTTTGCTATTTTTCCTCATTTCTTTTGAGTAGTGTTTCTCTATGGAGTGATTTACATTTTTACTTGCTTTGTTTGTTTTCTACTTTTTAAAAATAATTTCCATAAAAATTAAAAAATATAAAACTCATACATATTAGATAGATTAGAAAGTCTAGGGTATATGACTTAAAAGACCTTCTTTTTCACCACAAAAAAAAAATCATCCTATTCCAAAATTTTGTTTGGGGGTGGGTAATCACCCTACCTTGTTCTCTTAATTTCCTATCATTGTTTATGCTGCCTTTTAGTCGTATAGATTCGTGTGACACAATCTAGTCTTCTAGATTTTCATTCGCCCTCATAACTTATGCTATTTATGTATTTTGAGGCATTCTTCCACCATTTCATATGTCACCCATGGTTAGATTTGAGTTTTTCCAAGATCATTAGATAGCATTCTTCATGCTGATTATTTTCATAGTTCATTCACAAAAATTGGACCGCTAACGAATCGGGAATCTTAGTTTTAAGTTTTACGAAGCAGCAGGACATGATGGGTATTTCATAAAAGATTTAGGCTTAGGCCAAAATTTATTTTTCCACCCAACCCACGATATTGACACCCCACCGACCATCCCATTTAACCTCATGCACTGGCCCATTCACTTCATCTTCCCAAACAAAATTAGAACTTACCTAAATCGAGACCAGCGCGAACCGCGCCTTTCACAAACTAAATCCAGCGCGCATCACGCCTTCATTGAAACGGACCTTTTCAAGTTTTTTTACAGCACCTTCCCAACTTCATTCCCTACTTATACCCCTACCCGTATTCAAAATTCAACCTACCAATGGCCATACCAACAAAAGTCATTCCAGAATTCACATTAAACGCGAACCACTTCCAACCATTTTACGGTACAGAGATGCGTGCTAGAGGGTGGGATAGAATGTGGTACTCTACTTATGAGTACTACCGTGAGGATTTGGTGTTGAAATTTTATCGTAATAAAAGGATAACTCCCTCAGGGAGGTTGTTTGTAGATTTTGACGGAGTTCAAATAGATGTGACACACAAATTGCTCACAACCATCACTGGGATACCCGCGAAATAGGTCATCCTAGACCTTACAGAAATTTCAGTTCGATAGTGTGCATCAGTTGATGCTAGAGACACTACTTAAGGGTCATTACAACGATCGTTCTCACTGTGCCAGGTAACAGTCGCTTAGGATTAACCAGCTGGTTGTGACACAGTGGCTAGGCAAGAACACCTGTAACACTTCAAAGCCAAGTGACATCAGCTTGTCATTCCTGCACGTCTTTTGGGTTTTGCAGAATAGGAGGTATGGTTTTTGCCTCATTGATTTTTTGCGTGAAGAGCTTATGGTTGTAGGCCAAACCACTGAACCCCTACCTATTTTAGTTATTAAGATTATGTATCCTTGGGGTTGCGTGCCTAAGTCACCTAGGACTCATATTAAGCTTCACTCAAACACAAAGGCGTATAATGACTGTGTTCAAAGGCATTGGACACTGCCTGAAGAGAGGGCTGATGGTATAGATCAGGATGAGGAAGAGGATGAATATTCTTTGCTGAGAATGCTATGGATTGTGCTTATTCTGATTTTGCACATTTTTCACTACTCCATAACGGGATGCGAACGCTTTATGATCATCAGCGAACCCTATCTATGCTTTATCAGGGTTCTATTCAACGTCATCACCAAAACTTAGAGCAGAACATTCGAACCATAGCTAACAACCACGCTGACATGCTTAATACTATAGAAAATATGGAACATGCGCAGGCAGCTTTCCAAGCCGAGGTCTTGAGACGTTTGCCCTAGCCCTGAGGTTCACCTTCTTTTTTTTACTCTAGGCGTGAGCGTCATCGTCGTCGTCCTTCTGATGGTTCTGGACCATCTTCTTCCTAGGGATAGATTATTTCTTTTAGATTTGTTGTGATGTATTTGATTTAAATTTATTTTTGTTTTGTAATAACTATTTAATTTTCGTATTTGTTTTAATTTCAATACCTTAGTTTAATCATTTGTTAATTGCATTTTCTTTAGTTAAGTAGTTAATATTTGTTTATGTGATTGCTCTACTATGCACGTATTGTTAAATTTAATGCATGATTAATCACATTTTCTTTACCATATAGCTTCTGTTGCAATTCAGCATGTTTAGGTATTTTACTGAATTATTGCATAAACCCCCCCCCCCCTCTCAAATTGTTTGGGGGTGGTATATTTAAATTTAGCACAATGTACGTGCACGTATGAAATTGCATGCCTTAATCACATTTTTATAAGTTTTGGGCCAAAATATAAGAACCCTTGGGCCTTGTTTAATTTAATTGGGATCCACAATGTAATTAGGTATCTGATATTTCGTGTAATATCAAAGTTTCGCGGAATTTCAGAAGCTAATCTAATAGAGAAAACCCATTATATGCAACTCATGGGCCTTGTTTAACTCAATTGGGATCCATAATGTAATTAGGAACCCTAAATTTCGTGGAATATCAAAATTTCAGAGAATTTCGAAGCTAATCATACATAGAAATTCCAAAAATTGAAATAGAATTCATGTGTAGGAAACTATTCCAAAAATATGTTTTTTCACATCTTTTTATTTTAGCAATCATCCGACCTTAGACTTAGCAATCAAACACTATAAAAACAATCTCTAAGCATGCTCTTCCATAACTAAAATCCCTAAACACATCGCTGCATCTCAGAGCGCGCACGTGCCTAATACAAGAACAAATATAGCACGCACCGCCCTCGTATAAAGTTGGTATCAGCATTCTTACTCTCTCCCCCTTTCTTGAAGGTTTATCTCAGCACGACGCTACCACACAAAGCAGCTTCCCTGGCCTCGGTTTCCGTGTTTTCTTCTCTAACTTCTAATACTTAAGTTCATTACTTGTTTGCTATGTCTACTCCAAAAATTATACCGGAACAGTCTTTTGAGGATCTATTTCTCATTAACAAGTACGGTGCATACTTTGATGATATGTTAATGGAGCATGTATGAACACAAGTTCTAGCCTATAATGTCCTATGTCCTAATCCTCTCACCCCTCTCTCCTTTTCTTTTTCCTTTTTTCTTTCTTCTCATCTACTCATACTGTTCCTACTTATATCCCTCCACCTCTTTTCTCATCCGTTGATTGCCCCTTATCCTCTGGTCCACCCTGGGGCACCTGTCCTCTTAGGGTTCCGCGGCCTTGCTGCTGTACCCCCGTCTCTTCTCTACTAAGTTGCCTCCTCTTTGACTCTGACCGTCCTTTTTCTTCTGCTCATGTACGGCCTATCCCCCTTTAGGGTGCCGCAGACATGATCTGGTGCTTCGCACCTCCGCTCCCTTATCTTACTTTCGGCCCGCGAGCATGCCACCTCGGTCGTCCTAAAATAGGCTAATACAGATGCCCCCTCTCGGCCCTCGGATCCGCTTGGGTCCACGGGCCGAGACTCACCAGTTAACTACTTGAGGTTTTGTCCCATCCAAGGTCCTGTCACTCACCTCTGAGGAATCATTGCATCTGACATCCCTGCTTCCACGCTTGCTTCGAACCCTGTGTCAGCGAACATGCGTCTCATAGCACGTGCCTCTCCTTGCACGCGCCACCGCCTTTGGTCCCTCGAGCTTCGTGCGAACACATGTCTCACCCGGTGTGGTTCCCTTTTTTCCCTGTTTTTTCTTTTCCACTTCTACCCCTGCCTAAAACAAAACTCTTTGCTCCCCCTTTGTCTTCCTCACTTCCCATCTTTTCCTTTCCACTCCTTGCGACTGCCTCACCTGTTCTCTAGCCCCTAAGCCATCCACCTCCCTCTTTCCTTCTCTTCCGGCAAGCTGTACGCCCTTCTTGCTCTTGTTTCACCGTATAGCATCATCAGGTTCAACTTCTCCTTCATCAGGTTTGTGTTTTCACCTTCTCTCTTTTCATTTGTAAGTGCTCTCTTTCTTTTTTCTTTTACTACACGCGTTTATTTTCCTCCTCCTCTGTTCACTTCCTTCACCCTTGTGCGCTCTTTGTGATCCCAAACCCAACTCACCATTACCCACTGGTCACCGCCATGTCGGACTCTCATTCTGGGGGTTCCTCCGCTACCAGATTTGGCAGCTCTAGGGCTTCTCCCTCCAAATCCGCTGACTCCCCCACCCAATCTGAACCGTCTGTATCCACCGTGAACCGGTCGGAGTCCCCTACTCTCTCCTCCGCAGCCCCATCTACCTCGGGGAGACCCTCAACGCCACCTCCCCCGCCTTCTCATTACCGGAGGCCTAGCTTGGCCGCCGTCCAAGCCGCATATGGCATCCTGGGAGACGTGGTGTTAGAGCATGTACCAGGCGTCACCCACTTTCCCCACCTTGTTTCGCCGCGGCCCGGATGCTTAGTAGCCACTGTGGGGCAAATCGCCACCAGGCTCCGCTTCCCCCTATCCTTACTGGACGTTGAAGTTTGCAATCACTTCAACATCCCGCCGTGCCAAGGCATTGGCAACTTCTGGTGCATCATGTACGCCGCCAACTATTACAACAGGACGAATACTCCGCGGATTGGCATACATGATATCACGGCTCATTACTTCATAAAAAAGAGCACTAAATTGGGGAGTGTAGGATATCAATCGTTCTGCGTGTGCCCACAGAAGAAGTCCTTTGTTATCCAGGTCACCACCTCGGACAAGGTGTGGCACCACTACCCCCTGTATGTGTCCGGGAATTTCCTTTTCGTAGATCTCCCTCCTGAGCTGTCCCTTAGACACTCCCATTTCATTGATCACGGTGAGTTTAGTTAGCTACTAAGTTTGCCCTTAATGTGATACCCTTCTTACCCAGTTTGTTTCTCTGTGTTTCAAGTTGGTCCCCGGACTTACAATCCCACGCTGGTGTTAACTCCGAAATTCTCAACAAACTCCATGGCTTAGGCGAGGCCCAGTGTAACGTCCTCAGCATCGACCCAGACAAGGGCAGCTCGCTTCTGCTAGATCCTTCCCTTAAAGATATCGGGAAATACCGTGCTCCTTTGTACCTTCTTCCGCCGCCCAAGGAGAGGAAACCCAAACTCTCTCCCCCTAAAAGCCAGCGACGCAAGCGCCCGGTCCATCGGTCTTTTGGGTTCACCACCAAAATCTCCCATAGTCAAGCCCTTGCCCAAAAGTCCGCGGCTGCCAATACTCGGAAGGCCCCTGCTGGTTCCTCAGTGCCCATTCCTGCCCCGGTTCCCCACTCCTACTCTTCCATAGCCGATTGGGAGGATGACTTTGCTCCTACTGCCAACATGGATGTCTCCAAACTGAAGTTCTGGGAGAGTGACTCCGAGGGCGAGGCTCCCTCTAACACCACGGCCAAAGGTCCTCCCGCTAAGAAGGCCAAGACAACCGCTTCCACCTCGAAGCCTACTACTTCTCGGTCTGAGTCCCCGCAGCCAGTAGCTCCCCTCCGCCATCTTGGGAAAGAGGTTGCTCCCATCGGTCCCCTGCCTTCGGGGCCAGTTGAACTCTGGCACCCTCAATTCAAGGCTAGGGACCGCGACATCACAACAAAGGACTCCGTGCTAGACAATCATGCGGTAGCCGCCTCTCTATTCTTCAGCTCCCATCTCCCGCGGGACCAGGCTTACGGGGACTCCGACTCCTTTGCCTCCCACCGAACTGCGATATATATATGGCTGGGGAGAGGTATCCCCCCACCCCCTTTTCTCCTTTATTATTTTCTACTACTTAAGCTCTTCCTAATTTCGTCCCCTTTTTCAGATGAGCCTTGATGTGGGCTATGTTATCCGCGGTCTTACCAACACCTTGGATGCCTTTGAGACGGTGAAGGCGGAAATCCACGGGCCTAAGGGATGGAAGGCCAAATATGCTAAAATGGAAGCCGAGAGAGATGATGCCCGCCTTTCAGCCATCAAACACCACAAGGAGCTCCAGCGTGCAGAACAGGCGCATCAAGACTATGCGGCCGGCACCACTTCCCAGTTGGAGCGACAGAGGGAGTCGGATAGGGCCGCGGCTAAGAGGGACCTAGAACAATCATTGAAGGATGCTGCCGAACATTTCAAAACCTTGGCCTCCAAAAAGATCTCCAGGGAGCTGAGGCAGGAGCTAGAAGCCCTCACCGCCGTTGAGCGTCTGCTTCCTAACCAACCACCTGGCAACTGCCCCTCCCCGAATCCGTGGTCACCTCTCCTGCTTCGGACCCTGAGGCCTGATAAACATAAAAAATTATTAGTTTACCTACGAAATGAACGATAAAACTCATAAACTAAAACTATGTTATGTGCCTATATTTATCAAAGTTTCTACTCTTAATTCTATCGAAATAGAGTGGAGCAACAAATTCGTTCCACTCGTAGTTCTCTAGCATGGAATGTTTTCTAATCTAATTAATCGGTCTTAAGTCTAATGAGAGATTTACGAAGGGTGTTATACTACGATACAATATGAAATTGATTATGTTGAATTTAAACTACGAATGCTATGGAAATATGATTGTTTTTTAATCTAGATAAAGGATTAGAGGGGAATTGAATCCACCTCGAATCCAACTTAATAACCTAGCATAGATTCTTGTATCTCGATTCTTACGTTCTTACGGCAAGAATTTCGAGTTCTAATCCCTAGTGTTCATGACATTTCTACCAAATACTAACTAGCATGTGAGGTCGTCCACCCATTCTCATGGTAAATCACGACCTTCTAGAGTGGAATAGATTCTACAATGCTTCTACACTATACCACTAAGTTTTCATCAAAGCTTCATCAACCCCTCTAATGGAGGTTTTAGCCTTGAGTCATCAACCCATCATTTCCCATTGAATTATAACTACACATCATATTAAAATTCTAACTTAACTAATTTAACTAACAATGTTTCAATCTACTTAAACTACGAAATGATAATCAACAAGAATAAAAATTAGATCTATAAATTGAAATGACAAAAATCGAAATTGATAAAAATAACTATTTTATTTATCTAATCAATCAAGAACAATTATTCAAGACTTAATCTAAAACAAGAATTGGAAATGGAACTTAAACTTAATTACTCTACTGAAAACTAGATCTAGAGTCCTATATAGTTTTAGGTCTAACTAGCTACCATTAACTAAGAGTTCAGCTTTGGTTTTTATACTTTCAGATCCAAAAATCGTGCATGGGCTTGGAGCCATGTTTTGGGCCAGAGAATCAGGCCCAAAACCCAATTCTTTCAGTCCAAAAAGGCCTCTTCAGCTGCAGTTGGCTTCAACAAACGTTTCGTCCACTTCTGCTCCTCTGATTGGATCAAGGCTTAGACCATTGGAAAGCTCATTCCGATCCGGTCGTTTTGACATAAAGTAGGCCCCATTCCGAGGTCTGAGTCCAAAGATACGGCCTTCGGAAGTTCTGCTGACTTGTGTGTTGTTTCTGCCCGCGTCGACTTTTCAGCTTTTGACCGGGCTTTAGAAAGGCTTTGTCTTCTTGAATCTTGGCCTTTAATCACGGAACTCCTTGGTAACCGACCTTTGCTCCTTTATCTCGCTAAAGTGGCACATTTCTGCACATAATGGACTTTGAAACCTGAAATGCATAAAACACGTGTCGGTGTTAACTCTTAATTATTACTCACATAATTGGTCTAAAAGTATGATTCATTCTGGGTTAAAACTACAGTTTTGGGCTCTTATCAAACCACCCCAAACAGCATTTTGCTTGTCCTCAAGCAAAGATGAGAAATTAGAATAAGTGACCAAAAATGGAGTTCTAACTACTCTCGTTTATTTGAGTGCGATTGCATTGACCATATCGCAACAAGGCGCTTAAACCACTAGGAATTCCCTAGTGGACGAGTTATAACCTCGTGAGAGTTTTCGATGAAAGGTACTCACAAACTTCAACTATACTACAACGACTAAGAAATGAAACTATTGTTTCCTCATTCATGTCCCAACTATCTATATATCTCACTAGCAAATGAATAAGAATAACCAAGTCAAAAACCTAAACTAATATATGCATAATAATCAATCATTTATGATACAAATATATATACTATGAGTAATACTATGAAATGCCTAGCAGGTTCGTTTCTGAAAACTCGGAATAGCGTCCTTAAGTAGGTCCTCACATAAATGTCAAGACAAAAACCACTCTGATTTTTCCGCTCAAGTTTATTACTCCGATTGTGCGAAGTACACACTTTACCTTACAATCTCAATGACAAACAAGGAAGCCGGAGTCGATCAAACACATCTGTCACTTACTATCACACTAACCTATTCCTAATTAAGCTAGAGGTCTTTATTAGGTGTTGCGGGGATTAGGAGATGGTTTAAGAAGGGAGGAAATGGATATTCAAAAGGACAAGTCTGAGATAATAGAGTCTTCATATTATGTAACTTAGAGAAAACCTTGTTATTTTCTTTTTCTTCTATACTTTGTTTCCATCCTTAGCCTTTTTTTTTTCTTTGGCTTTTGACTCCCTTTTATTCTATTTTTGGAGTTTTTATTTATTTCTATATTTTTTTTTTTTTTTCCTTGGATGGAAACTTCTTTTCTTTTTCTGAAGCAACTAAATAATTTTTGTTTACACAGGTTTTTCTCTTCTTCTTTCTTCACTCATTCTATTCTCGGACTTATTCTAGATTGGGTAAGTTGAATTTTCTATTTGTTTTGTTTTGTAACAGGAGGGTAAAGGAATTGTGGTTTATGGAAGACTAAAGAAAGGCTCGAGGGGGGCTTAATTAGCGAAAAATAATTCATAGGTTTGAATTTCTTGCTATATCGATCCAAAGAGGGCCTAAATTCTCGCTTAGGATATGGCATAGTGATCAAGCAAGTAGGCGTGTGATTTCTCTATTCGAATATACTTCTCCCTTGTGTCATTTCTCAAATGTTTAAGCTCATATAAGGCTTTAGGCTATATTCTCCGCAGGATTTGTAGAATAAGTACTCTAGCCTAGATTTCAGAACTTATCGCTAACAATCATAGATACTCATGTAATATATTTATAGATAGATGCAAAGATTATTACCTACATATTAACCTAAGTTCCTAACAATTATTCTGATGCAAAAAGCTATTGAGACTTCTAGATTGTTAAGAGCATAGAGAAAGAAAACAATACCAATATTCCTAAGTGTATAGCATAAACTTATTTATTTATATTTTTGAAATTTTTAACTTGAAAACAAATGCATATTATACATATCTATATCCTAACAGATGCCTTAATTACACGTGTTTCTATGCCCCCAAACAAGAAGCATGCTTTGTCCTCAAAGCATTTAAATAAAGAGGGTAGAAAAATACCATGGAAATGCGTGAAATTCTGGAACGTCTGCAAAACAAGGTTAGAACATACTAATATAGGAAATAGAAAAAAAATGACGCAACTCTATAAGAGTTCCACCCATTATGGGGTTAACAGAATTAAATTGCTTGGGACATAAGCAGACAATAACAAAACTAAAAACTTACCTTATCTCCCGGCTTAAAGCATCCTCCTCCTCATTAAAGAGATGAGGTTCCTTCGCATCCTGCCAGTCCATTATAACTTGCCAAGCTTGCCGCCATTTATCATCTACTAATGCTAACCTGTTAAGTGTTATTATGTCTGATGGGATGTACGGGGCGACCAAATGAGGCTGCACCTGCCATCCCGGCCAAGTCATTATTAGCAATGAGCTAACCACCCCATTGGTGGGTCTCATGACTTCAACCCTTTTCAATCTGTGAATTATGCACGAATCACGGGTAAACAACTTCGCGATGATGCGCTTACCAACACAGGCATAAGAAGATACTTACGCCTCATGGTTTGGGCTCTCTTAAGACTAGCGACTAAAACTTCGGGGAATGTCATATCGGCAACGCCCCTCACCTAAAAGCGAGGAAAATGTCACCAGCGATCTTGTTTGCATAAATGAACGCCATTCCCCAAAATATTCATCGGGATGAATAACATGGTGGTGCCTACGTTTAGGGAAAGGCTACCAAGGGCAATGCTATATAAGCCCACGGTCCATTACTCGAAATACCCCTCCCCCATAATACTCATGGAAATATGTATAATCATAAAGATATACATTATCGGTCATATATGCCCATGTGTGAACAGGATCAGGTATTGGTAATCCTAAAACTAAAGCGACCACATGTTTATTGAATTTATGTGTCGTGTCATCGACTACGACGGAGAATTCTTGTTCTCCATCCTGATTACAATAGAATTTAACGTGGTCGTAGAAATAAGCAGTAAGTTGTGGTGAATATGAATCGTCATCACTTACCAGTAGATGACGCCATCCTAATCAAGGGATCCCGTAACCGGAACCAATGTCCATAGGTCTCGGTTCCCAACATGTCTTCGAAAGACTGTTCAGGTATGACTATAGGAGATGTCATCTCAATGACTCCTTGAACAGTTCTAAAAATCCTAGAATGCCCCTCAAAAATTGGATTTTCCGTGTTCCTTGGATGGCGTGGCGGCAAGTGCGCTTCGCTCTGAAGCGGTCGGCGCTCGTGGGTTTGTAGGATTACAGAGTTTGGGCGAGGGTCGAGCTCAAGGAGGGCGCGGGTCACGCTCTGACTAAACTTTGTGAAAGTGTACAGGGCAGCCAAGCGCTCGACGAAGCCGAGCAGCGCGTAGAATCTTTGAAACAGGGGTTTAGAGGAAAAAGAAGGAAAAACTTGGAGTGAAAGGTGAGGGATGATGGTGGGGTGTAGTGTGGTTTGTTAGTGTAGAATGAAGGGGGTTTAAATAGGTTCTGTGCTTCCAAAACGAATCGGCAAGTTGCCAAATTGTTTAAAGGCAATTTCTGAAAATAGAAAGATTCCAAACCCGAAAACAGAAACAAACCATCTTCTTGATTTTCTAAAAATCCTGGTATCTTTTATACTAGATTTAGAATAGTAACTTCTAAACTCTCCTACATTTCATGCTACCACCACACAATTCATAGATATGCCGATATCGGCCAAATTCTCAACCTGTCCTCCAAGACAAATTTACAGCAGATGATCATATAACGAATTATATTAAAACTTAAATTTAAAACCACACAACATAAACAAACACCTTAATATTTAAATTTAACAACTGAATTAAAATCCAACTAATAAAACAAAATCATGAAATAACAGCGAACACAAACTGATGGTGAAACCCTAGTTATGTGATGAAGATGGACCCTGAGATGGAGATTGACCCTGGGATGGAGAATGGCTTGAACCATCTGTCCTTTGGCGACGACGCTCATGCCTGTCGGACTCGGCTGAAGCAGAGTCCTCCACGGGTGGCATGCGTCGTAGCATCTCTATTCGGAACAAGCGCTGTGCTTCCCTCTCAGTCCTGAGTAATGCATACTGGGCTTGTTGATGCTGGTGGATAGTCTCCATGTTAGACAAGATATCGTCCTGAACCTTTTCGAGCATTTCAAGTCTCGTCTGAAGGTTCGTTTGCTTTTTTCGAACTAAAATCTGTCTATCTCGGATATCTTCACAAATACCATTAACGCAACGCAAGCCAGTTTGCAACACTTGCATGCGTGCTAAATTAGAACTACAATTATCTAATGTATCATCATCCAGACATATCATATCTTCCCTTTCATCCTCTGACTCAACAACCTTTCCTTCCGACAACGGCCACGTCTCTTGGATGCAATCCGTATAGATACTTGCATTAGAATGCAATTTGATCTTAATAGGAGCAGATTTTGCGACAACTCTAAAGGAGAGAATGATCTTAGTGATCAATACGGGAAGAGGCGCCAAGGTCTTTCCCACTCCTCTAATCACATTAAACATTAAGTCAAGGATGCAGAAATTATACTTATTTGTTTGCAAAATCCAGAGAACGTGCAGACATTGCAGGCCGATATCACTGACTTTGTCTTTCCCGGGGCGTTCCTACCAATCCACCGAGCTCTGACCCGGTTGATTGGTTCTCGAGGTTGGATTGGGCGACGAATGAGATGTCGGATTGTATTCACCCTCCACGACAGTATCTTTCATCAAAGTAGGAACTCCAGTATACTGGGATTCCTGAATTGTTGTTACGAGATTGCTTTCAAGCGTAATTCCTAACAGTTCAGCCAACAACTGTCTCGTTACTTCCCTCCTCGTTCCTGCTACCTTTATAAAAATCCTATCCCCCTCTAATTCTCGCTTTTTATAAAACTGTTCTACCACATCATAGTGATAGAACTCCTCAGTCGAGTACCACAGTCCGTTCTAATCCCTCCTAATCATCTCCACGTCGTAAAATGGCGCAAAGCTGTCGGCAGCAAACGCGTGCTCCGGCAAAATTCTTCGTCGTAGTGCCATTGAAGTTTCTGAGACAACTAATGGTTTTGTAGACTGTGGGGGAGGCGAGTTTGAAGAAAAACAACTAAAAACAACGGTGGTGGCGGTGGTTACTTGAATTGGTGGCTGTTTTTCGGAGTTAGGTTGGTGGTGGTAATGGTTTGGAGAAGATTTTAGTTGGATTTGAATTTCTTGGCGTGGGTGTAGTTAGGTTTCCTTTTCTCTCTCTCTTTTTTTTTTTTTTTTTTGGTGTTTAAGGTTTGTTTTAAACCTTGGTAACCGGCGGGATTGAAAAGGAAAGAACTGTGCGTTTTTAGGAAGGAAGGAGACGCACAGACGTGCGTCCGGTTTGGGCCCAAGCCCAATTTGAATTCCGAAATTTTTCGAGTTTTCGTGCAATTTCAAATTGAATTTGCCGCTTCGTTACTGGCCCGATTTTGGTGAATGAGTTATGGAAATGATCAGTAGAGAATTTCCAATCCAATGATCCATAAAACACTCAATTTCAGCCATGGGTGACGTATAAGAAGGTGGAAAAATGCCTCGAAGTGCGTGTGTGACGTAAGTTATGCGAACGAAGGAAATCTAAGTTTTAGATTACGTCAACCTAATTGAACTACAAGTAATGGGCCTAAGCAACACAAATGGAAAGTTCAAGCAATCCAGATGGAAAGACCGATTGCCCACCCCCAAACAAATTTTTAAACACAAAATTTGTTCTAACGTGGGTCGTTTAAAGTCAGATTCCCAAGACTTGTTGGATTGCTATGTCTATGATTAAGAATTTTTTATTATTATTTATTTTTTTATTTTTTTATTTTTATTTTAGTTTATTATAAGAAAAGCGAAAAACAATAAATACATAATTCACCTCATAGAGGAACATGACTCCAAAACCGAGAAAACATGCAAAAGTGGAAAACGTGAATTATGTTAACCGTGGACTTAGGTTCCGTGCCTTACAACACACACCATAGGGAGGGCCGGTTACCTAAATGGTGCACTTACCACTATATGGAAGTGAAAGGAAGTATACCAATGACAAAGGTCAATCTTCATAGACAGGGTCCTGTAAAAGGACTTCCTCTACATCGGGGGACGAAGTTAAGTGAAAATGTTTTAACCGTTGACCATTAACTTGAAAGGTACTGTTGTCATTGGGATTTACCAAGGTGATTGCCCGTAAGGGGTGACTTGATAACTTAAAAGGACCGGACCAACGGGTTTTAGTTTCCACAGGAAAACATGTAGGCGGGAGTTGTAAAGCAAGACCTTTTGACCGACCACAAACTCTTTTAGCAAAGATTTGCTTATCATGAACACATTTCATGTTAGCTTTATAATCCTTCGAGATCGTAAGAATCGCTACGGTTTCTTCAAGCTCATTCAATTGCAATTTCGTTTGACACCTGCCTCATCAATATTGAAGTTAAGGTTTTTATAGCCCACGAGAGCCGCGGTGCTCTAATTCAACGGGCAAATGACATGGTTTCCCAAATACAAGTCTAAAGGGGAGACATACCTATAGGAGTTTTGAAAGCAATTCTATCGCCCATAAGGCATCCGATAGACGCTTGACCGACCCGTCTTTCCTATCGGGGTTTTACAGGTTGTTTCTAGAATCTTTTTGATTTCCCTATTAGAAACTTCTACTTGTCCGCTAGTTTGTGGATGATAAGGAGTTGCTACTTTGTGTGTAACTCCATACTTTTTCACTAGGGACGCAAAACTCTGTTGCAAAATGTGTTCCACCATCACTAATGATGGCTTTAGGAATGCCAAACCGACAGAAAATATATTCTTTAATAAAAATACAACGGTCTTATGGTCATTGCTTTCGGCAAGCTAGGGCCTCTATCCATTTAGACCGTAGTCCACGGCAACTAGAATATAAATGAAACCGTGGGAAACGGGGAAGGGACCCATGAAATCAATGCCCCAAACGTCAAAAATTTCTACTATCAAGATTGGATTTAATGGCATCATATTACGTTTAAGTGATTAAGCCCAAGTTGTTGGCAACGAATACCGTCTTGCAATGCACTTGGGCATCCTTAAAAAGGTAGGCCAATAAAATCCATATTGAAGAACTTTAGCGGCTGTTTTCATCCCACTAAAATGGCCACCACACTCTTTGTCATGGCGAACGATAGGACTTCATTATATTCCCACCGGGGAATACAAACGACGAATAATCGATCCGCACAATACTTAAAAAGGTATGGCTCATCCCAAGTATAACTTAACTCGCCAAGAACTTCTTACGTTTATTTCTTGACCAATTATAAGGCATAACATCGGCCGCTAAATAATTTACAATGTCGGCATACCATGGTGTCTTTGAAAAAATCGCATCTGATGCTCATCGGGAAAAGTCCCCGTATGGACTCGGAATCACTCGATCGTCGTTTGTGAGTCTAGATAAAGTGGTCGGCAACTTCGTTTTTCGACCCTCTTTTGTCTTTTTTCTATCTAATGTGAACTCTTGCGGGAGAAGGATCCATCGGATTAATCTCTCGCTTAGCATCCTTCTTTGCAGAAGGTACTTAAGGTACTTAAAGGGTAATTGGTCCGTGTAAACTAAAGTTTTAGAATCAACCAAATAAGGACTTAAACTTATCTAAAGCATAAATGACAGCTAAGAATTCTTTTTCGGTAGTTGAATAATTCCGTTGAGCATCGTTTAAGGTTTTACTAGCATAATAAATAACAATGGACTTATTATCTAGTTTTTGTCCCAAGATCGCACCAACCGCATAGTCACTAGCATCACACATGAGTTGAAAGGTTTAGACCAATCGGGAGGTCTGTATAATTGGTGCAGAGGTTAGAGCGGCTTTTAAAGTTTCAAAAGCCCGTGTACGCTTAAAATTAAAATCAAAGATTGCATCTTTCAAAAGCAGATTAGTTAAAGGCCTAGCTATTTTTTGAGAAGTCTTTAATAAACCGCCTATAAAACCTGCATGGCCTAGAAAGGCCCTAATATCCTCCGGACGGTCCGTGGTTTAGGTAGAATTCGCTATCTTATCTAGTTTGGCCTTATCTACTTCTATGCCATCACTAGATCGATGTGACCTAATACTATGCCCTTTTTCACCATGAAATGACACTTTTCCCAGTTTAAAAGCGAGGCTCTTTTCTTAGACCGCGTGTCAAAACCTTAGACAGGTTAGACAAACAGTCTGTGAAGGAGTCTCCATAGATAGAAAAATCATCCATGAAAACTTCCATAAAGCGCTCTACCATGTCACTAAATATATGAAGCATACACCGCTGGAAGGTACCAGGAGCATTACAAAGGCCAAAAGGCATTCGTTTATAGGCATACGTTCCAAAGGGACATGTGAAGGTAGTCTTTTCTTGGTCATCAATATCAATAATAATCTGAAAATAGCCTGAGTAGCCATCCAGAAAACAATAAAAAGCATGACCAGCTAGGCGTTCGAGCATTTAATCTATAAAAGGTAAAGGAAAGTGATCCTTTCGTGTCATAGCATTTAAACGTCTGTAATCAATACAGATCCTCCATTTCATAGGACCTTGTGTGACAACATAGTCACCCTTTCCGTTATGAACCATGGTAACTCCCGATTTCTTAGGAACTACATGAATGGGGCTTACCCATTCGCTATCAGAGATTGGGTATATGATACCCGCATCGAGTAAGCGTAAGACTTCTTCCCTAACCACCTCTTTCATGGCAGGGTTTAAGCGACGCTGAGGTTCGCGAGAAGTCTTCGCGTTATCCTCCAAATGGATACGATGAGTGCAAACATTAGGGTCAATTCCCTTAATGTCGGCTAGGGACCAACCAATTGCCGACCGATGTTCCCTAATCACCCGGATTAAACGTGTCTCTTCATTCTTAGATAACAGAAGATATAATTAATTACCGATGACTACCATCCGGATCAAGTTGAATATATTTTAACTCCGGGGAAGAGGTTTAAGCAGGGGTGGAAGGAAAATCAATAGATGTTTAAATCGGGGTCCTCATTTTGCATAATGAATACTTGCTTAGGTAGCAAGTCTTCATACTCGATATATGGAGCAACCGAAGGGTCTACAATTGTGGACTCAAGGATGGTGTTGACTTCCTCTAAGTAGGAGTCATTTACAAAATCTGAAATTCCAAAAAGAAAGGAATTTGTACATATTGTTTTCGGAAACGTGTTGTTAAAATAATCTTGAGCTAAGCTCTCGATCATGCTAACCTCCCCATCTATAGACCGAATCATTAACTGTTTCATCATTTTAAAAACATTTACCTCAACCGTAAGATGGCCAAAAGATAAGGACATCTTACCATCGCGGCAATTTATAAGTCGTTGGCGGTTTGCCAAGAAGAAGCCCTAAGATGATCGGTCAGAGTCGTTAGCGACTTACGTATCGAGGATAACAAAATCAGCGGGATAGTAAAATCCTGAACCTTAACAAACACGTTTTCCACTACACCCTTAGGATACTTAATTGACTGTCCACTAATTGCAACGTTATTTTTGTAGGTTGCATTTCCTGTAGACCTATTTGTTTATACAAGTAATCACGGGAGTATGTTAACACTTTCGCCCCAAGGTCTAATAAAGCGTCGTCGTGTGTGGAATCTCCTAAGGTGCATTTTACAATGGGGCGACCGGGTCCTTGTACTTAACAATTCCATTATTTTCGGATAAAGTTGGGAACCGCTTTCAGTTAGAAAGGCGTCTTTAGGTATGTTGGTCTTCGCCTAGTAGTGCACAACTCTTTAAGAAACTTAAGCGTGGTTAGGGAGCTTTTTAATAGCTTCGAAAAAAGGAAGGTTTATCGTTAGATTCTTGAAAACGTTCCTAATCTCCTCAAAGTTTGTATCCCCGGTTAGCATGGCTAACTTCGAGGAATGGTGGTTTAAGCTCTATATTTAGTGTATGGCTCGACTTGATGTGTTACTTTGGCTTTCTATTTCTTAGTTTGTTGTTTAACCGGGTACCTCTACGGTGGTAGGCTCTTTCAGTTTCTCTTGCGGGTATCTAGTTCGATATCCGGTGTAGGGAGTATCATGGGGGTAACTATAGGCATAGTTACTTTGTTATCAACCACTCTTCCAGAGCGGAGAGTGGTGATGGCATTAAGGTCACCTACGATTGTAGTTTCAGTACTAGTATTACCGTTTACCTCAAAGACTGTGTTTGCTGTTTTAGGGTTTGGTATCGCTTTTCCTGGAAACACGCCTTTTGGTTGGGCTTTCTCTTGGGCTAACTGTTGTATGCCCTGATTTATAGATTGTAAGATATGTTGGTTTGATTGAGTCATTGATTGGAAAAGTTGTTGGGTAACCTATATAAAGGCGTCTATACGATCCGGATGTGATGGTGTAGTAGTCACGGTGGTGCGACCGAACTATCTCACGCTGATTATTTATGGGTGGGTTGTGATAGTTACTATTGTTAACCTAACGATACTTCTATTGGTATTATAACTATTATAATTACCCTGACCTTGTGCTAAACCTTGTCGTGGTTGCGCTTGGTTGTTATAATTATTATAATTTCCCTGACTTTGTCCCTATCCTTGCCTAGGTGGAGCTTGATTATAGTTGTTTGCTTGCCTAACATTTTGGTTATTCAACCCTGGAGGTGAAACTTGTTGATTGTTTCGCCAACTAAAGTTGGGATGTTGTCTCCATGGGGCATTAGGAATAGGATAGCTATTAATGGAGCAAACATTGTCTTGCTCTAATTGTTATTGTTCATAGGCGAGAGGACAATAGGATTCAGGGTGCTCAGGACTCAAACACGGACATTACATGGGTTGGAGTTAACATTCATGACGGAATAGGCTTTTGTTGCACAAATAAATAGCCTCAACCTTTTTAGTTAGAGATTCGATTAAATTTTTAAGTTCTAGATCGGGTTTCATCTCAAACATACCGCGTGCCTTAACTGTTGAAGAAGAACTAACAGAGGCGGGGATATCATCACTACCCCCAATTGTTATTACGCTTAGTTTGATCTTCTAAAATTTGTAAGCCTCGAGGGCTCCTTTACTTAGGAAACTACCCCATTTATTATGTCAAGGACTTCTTTATGGTGATGTTGAAGTCCTTTGAAAAGGCACGAACTAACGTGTCTTTTGTTAGGTTATGGTGTGGACACTCTATAAGCGGATCGGTGAAACGATTCCAAGCCTCGAAAATGATTCATGAGGATTTTGTCGGAAAAAAATGAATCTTGGAAAGCATCTCATCCGTCTTTAGGGGTGGGTAAAATGTTCCATAAACAAACTGAACAAGTTTAGCCCACGAGTCCACAGAGTTAGGCGCTTTGGGCTTAACCAAGACGCCTTATCGGGCTAAGGTGAAGGGAAATACCCTCGGTTTAATTTGTTCCGCACCAACCGTAGGATGATGGAATGTTGTAAGGACTTGTTCAATCCCTACGCGATGTGTTGATAAGGTTTTTCATGATCTAAACCATGGAAAACGGGTAACAAATTAAATATGTTTGGGGAATTCAAAAATCCCCAATCGGTCCGCTAGAACGATGCAAGATTTAGGGCTATCGCTCAAGGCTTTGTAAAAGTCGGAGAGAGGAGTCTCTCTTTCTTCAGCCATTATGTTCGCTGTGGTTGGTGGAATAGTGGCTAGAGGTGTTGTGATTGGTATACTCGATAGATTTGTTTGTTGACGCTGACGGTTAATTACGTTCGGTGTTTTTCTCCGACCAGATCTTAATCTCATGCAAGTCTAAGTCTAAACACGACAACACTCCAAACAATCTTGATATTTTAGTATAAACCTCTAACTGGAGATGCGAGGTATGGAAGAAAGGAATACCTGATAGTGTCCTTGCTTCGCTTATGAATAGCATCTTGTTTATGAGTGTTCAGTGTAAATAACAAGTTAGAACACTGAAAAACTTAAAAAAATCGAAGGTCGAAACAAACCTGTAGAAATCCGGAAAATTTATCTTAGGACGCGGGTGCGCTCACTTAGGGCGCGATCGCGCTCCGTGTAACTTGAAGTTACAGTGTTTTAGGGCGGGTCGCGCTCAGTGTTACAGTCTTTTGGGCGCAGGTGCCGCTTAGGGCGCGGTCGCGCTCCGTGTATATTTTTGCGTAACTTTCAACGCTGAAACGGACAACCACAGTATGAATCAAACAAGGGTGGGTGGGTTTAATGGGACTTAAAAATGACTAATTATACTATGAAAACAATGCTAAAGTGAAACTAAGATGGCAGCGGCGCCATTTGATAAACATAAAAATGATTAGTTTACCTACGAAATGAACGATAAAACTCAAAACGTAAGTAAACTAAAACTATGTTATGTGCCTATATTTATCAAAGTTTCTACTCTCAATTCTATCAAAATAGAGTGGAGTAACAAATTCGTTCCACTCCTAGTTCTCTAGCATGGAATGTTTTCTAATCTAATTAATCGGTCTTAAGTCTAATGAGAGATTTACGAAGGGTGTTATACTACGATACAATATGAAATTGATTATGTTGAATTTAAACTACGAATGCTATAGAAATATGATTGTTTTTTAATCTAGATAAAGGATTAGAGGGGAATTGAATCCACCTCGAATCCAACTTAATAACCTAGCATAGATTCTTGTATCTCGATTCTTACGCTCTTCACGGCAAGAATTTCGAAGTTCTAATCCCTAGTGTTTATGGCATTTCTATCAAATACTAACTAGCATGTGAGGTCGCCCACCCATTCTCATGGCTTAATCACGACCTTCTAGAGTGGAATAGATTCTACAATGCTTCTACACTATACCACTAAGTTTTCATCAAAGCTTCATCAACCCCTCTAATGGAGGTTTTAGCCTTGAGTCATCAACCCATCATTTCCCATTGAATTATAACTACACATCATATTAAAATTCTAACTTAACTAATTTAACTAACAATGTTTCAATCTACTTAAACTACTGAAATGATAATCAACAAGAATAAAAATTAGATCTATAAATTGAAATGACAAAAATCGAAATTGATAAAAATAACTATTTTATTTATCTAATCAATCAAGAACAATGATTCAAGACTTAATCTAAAACAAGAATTGGAAATGGAACTTAAACTTAATTACTCTACTGAAAACTAGATCTAGAGTTCTATATAGTTTTAGGTCTAACTAGCTACCATTAACTAAGAGTTCAGCTTTGGTTTTTATACTTTCAGATCCAAAAATCGTGCATGGGCTTGGAGCCATGTTTTGGGCCAGAGAATCAGGCCCAAAACCCAATTCTTTCAGTCCAAAAAGGCCTCTTCAGCTGCAGTTGGCTTCAACAGACTTTTCGTCCACTTCTGCTCCTCTGATTGGATCAAGGCTTAGACCATTGGAAAGCTCTTTCCGAGCCGGTCGTTTTGACATAAGGTAGGCCCCATTCCGAGGTCTGAGTCTAAAGATCTGACGCCTTCGGAGTTCTGGCGACTTGTGTCTTTGTTTCACGCCCACGTCGACTTTTCAGCTTTTGACCGGGCTTTAGAAAGGCTTTGTCTTCTTGAATCTTGGCCTTTAATCACGGAACTCCTTGGTAACCGACTTTTGCTCCTTTATCTCGCTAAAGTGGCACATTTCTGCACATAATGGACTTTGAAACCTGAAATGCATAAAAACACGTAATCAGTGTTAACTCTTAATTATTACTCACATAATTGGTCTAAAAGTATGACTGTTACAGGGTTAAAACTACAGTTTTGGGCTCTTATCAAGGCCGCTGCCCAGCCTGGCGTGTCATCCTCCCCTATAGATGTGGATGAAGTCACTGAGGCAGCGGAGGAGGATTGACTGCCGGTGGATGCCTCGGAGGACCCTAAGTGACGCTTGCCGGTATTCAGCTTTTAAATGTTTGTTTGTCTGGTCATGTACTTCTATGAACTCGATTTCTTTTTTGTTGCAACTTGCGGGCTTGAATTTCTGGGTAGTCCCAGCAAGCCGCGGATGAATGCGCCTCTAGCACAACACTTTGCCCCCACTTAACTGGGTGATAGACATGTCTCTTTTTGCGTACTAAACGCCTTTATTTCCGCACTTGTTGACTCCTTTGCATTGTATTGCAGCTTGCCTGACCTAGCCTTTTATCCAACGCTCCCCCTAGGCGTTGGAGCCGTTGAGTGTGCCTAGTCCACTCAGAGTGCCCCCAAATTGAGCTTGGAGATGTTGAGGGCCACTGAGTATGCCCGGGCCACTCAGCGTGCTCCCAAGGTGATCGTGGAGATGTTGGGGGTCGCTGAGTACGCCCGGGCCACTCAGCGTGCCCCCAAGTTGACTTTGGAGATGCTGAGGGCCGCTGAGTATGCCCGGGCCACTCAACGTGCCCTCACATTGACTTTGGGGACGATGAGGGCCGCTGAGTATGCCCGAGCCACTCAGCGTGCCCCCAAGTTGTCTTTGGAGAGGTTAAGGACCGCTGAGTATGCCCGAGCCACTCAACGTGCCCCCTAGTTGACTTTGGAGATGTTGAGGGCCCCCGAGTATGCCCGGGCCACTCAGCGTGCCCCCAAGTTGGCTTTGGAGATGTTGAGGGCCGCTGAGTATGCCCGGGCCACTCAGCGTGCCCCCAAGTTTACTTTGGAGATGTTAAGGGACACTGAATATTCCCAGGCAACTCAGCGTGCCCTCAAGTTGACTTCGGGGATGTTGAGGGCCGCTGAGTATGCCCGGGCCACTCAGCGCGCCCCCAAGTTGACCGTGGAGAGGTTGAGGGCCACTAAGCATGTCCGAGCCACTCAGTGGGCTATCAGTTTGCTTTTAACTTGGAGCCCCCTGTCGGCTGTCTTTGGCTTAAATCATGAATGAATTTACATACATTAGATGGATGAATATTGCTACTGCTTTCATTGACATATTAGCCGATTCAAAATATCATTACAAAACGCGCATGAAGCTTTTTTTTTTTAAACTTGAACAAGACAAAGACAAACTAGTGACAAAATCACTCATGGAATTTCTTCAACATCCGGATATTCCACGGCCGCTTGATGTCCTCCCCTAGTGCTATCTGCAGTCTGTAGGTTCCGGACGTTCTGGCCTCCACCACGGTATAAGGTCCCTCCCAATTGGGACCCAGCTTCCGTCGATCTCCTCCTTGGTGGATGGGGTCACCCTTCGAAGTACTCGGTCACCAACCATGAACCTCCGTGGTTTCACACGTTTGTTGTACTGTCTCTGCAGCCTCCTGTGGTACTCTTCCAGTCTGATGCGAGCGGTGTCCCTTCTCTCCTCCGTGAGGTTCAGCTCTTTGGCCAACAATTTCTCATTAACCCCCATCTCCACTGCCTTGGTCCTAGTCGTTAGAGCCATCATTTCCACCGGGATCACTGCCTCCACTCCATAGGCCATCACGAACGGGGATTCTCCTGTAGATGTCTGCGGCGTAGTGCGATACGCCCACAGTACATGATTCAACTCATCTGCCCAGCACCCTTTGCGCTCCTCCAGCTTCTTCTTTAAATTATCCATGATTACTTTGTTGGAGGACTCTGCCTGACCATTCCCCTCTGGGTTATAAGGGGCAGAAAAACCTTGCTTCACTTTGAAGGCTCGAAGGAAGGCTCTCACATTTCCCCCCGTGAACTGAGTTCCATTGTCCGTGATGATGGTATGTGGCAACCGAAATCTGCATATTATATTCTCCCACAAGAATTTTCTCACATGTTCCTCTTTCACCTGCTGCAGAGCCACCCCTCAACCCATTTTGTAAAGTAATCGGTCGCGGCTAGCAGAAATCTCCTTTTCCCGCTGGCCATAAACAAAGGTCCGACGACATCCAACGCCCACATAGCAAACGGCCATGGGCTGAGAACTTTGTGCAGAGGTTCTGCAGGAGCGTGTATCAGTGGCGCAAAGATCTGGCATTTTTGGCATCTCTTGGCATACTCAGTAGCGTCCCTCTTCATGTGAGGCTAAAAGTACCCCTGTGATAGTAGCTGATGAGCAGTTGTCCTTCCCGCCGAGTGGCTCCCACAATCTCCTTCGTGAACCTCACCTAATACCTCTTGCTCTTTCCGCGGTCCCCAAGCATTTCAGGAGCGGTCCACTGACACTCCGCCGATATAATTCACCATCTAGCAGAATGTATCTCCGTGACCTCTGTTCCATTTTCCTTTTTTCCCCCTTGTCCTCTATTTCTATCCCCGCGAGATAATTTTTGATGGACTCCACCCATCCGAGCTCTTGCTCCGTGGCTGACCACACCTCCTGGTTTTCTACAATGCTTGGTTTGCTTAGCACCCGGACTTCAATGGATCTACCCTCTGTTCCTGGTAGCACCGTGACAACATATGCCAGGGCGTCGGCATGCCTGTTCTCTCCCCGACTCGGATGAATGAAACTGATTTTCTCAAAATGGCCAGCCCTTCCCTGCAACACCTCTAAGTACTTAGCCATTCTAGGACATCGAGCCGTGAACCCCCCAATGACCTGCTTACCACCAAGTTCGAATCGGAATATACTCTCAGCTCCCACACGCCCAGGTCTCTGGCCAAGTCCAACCCTGCAATCACTACCTCATATTCCGACTCATTATTCAAAGCAGCGAACCCCAGCTTCAATGACAGTTCCAGGAGAGTATTCTCGGGGGTGACCAGCACCACCCCAATCCCATTACTAGTGTCAGTAGTAGACCCATCTGCGAAGACCCTCCATCTGTTTCACATGTCCCATGGGTTCAGGGGGTCTTGGTTCGGGGTTGCCTCCTATTCCATGACCATCTCCTCCCCCCATGTAGGGTCCTCGGCCGGGAAATCGGCCAGAAACTCCGTCATTGCCGGGGCCTTCTCCGCGGTTCTGATTTGATACTCAATGTCATACGAGCTCAGTAGCACAGCCCATTTTAACATTCTCCCCGACTTCTCTTCCTTCACTACCTGCTTGAGTGGCAGGTTGGTTACCACTACCACTGAATGAGCATCAAAATAGGGTTTTAGCTTGAGTGTAGAGAAGACCAGAGCCAAGGCATACTTCTCAATCTTACTATATCTCGTTTCGGCATCCAACATCATTTTGCTTTGGAAGTACACCGGTCTTTCTGCCTTGTTCACTATCCTGATCAACACTGAACTCATTGCACCCTCTGACACCCCCAGGTATAAGTACAACTTCTCCCCCTGCCCTGGCCGCAACAGGATCAGGGCCCTGCCCAAATATTCTTTCAATTCCTGGAAAGCCTTTTCACATGCCTCGGTCCACTGAAAGTCAGTTGTCCTTCTCAATAGCAAGTACAAGGGGTCGACACTTATCTGAGGACTTAGAGATGAACCTATTGAGTGTCGCGACCCTACCGTCCAACCGTTGAACCTCCTTTACGTTATGTGGAGAGGGCATTTCCAACAATGCCCTTATTTGGTCTGGGTTGGCTTCTATTCTGCGGTATGTGACTATGTACCCCAGGAATTTCCCAGATGTCACCCCAAACGTGCACTTTTTGGATTCAACATCAGTCTATGCCTTCGTAATATAGAAAATGTTTCCTTCAGCCCCGCCAAATGCTCGTCCTCGGTCATACTCTTCTCCACCATGTCGTCTATATAAATTTTCATCCACTTTCTGATCTTACTCTTGAACATCTTCTCCCCTACTCTTTGGAATATTGCCCCCGTATTCTTCAAACCGAAAGGCATCCTGGTGTAATAATAAGTTCCTCCTTCCACTATGAATGTCGTCTTCTCTTGATCCGGGCCGTGCATCATCACTTGGTTGTAGCCCATCGACGCGTCCATGAATGAGAAGAACTTATACTCTGCAGTACGATCCACCAATTCATTTATCTGCAGCATCGGGTAACAATCCTTCGAACATTCCTTGTTGACGTCCGTGAAATCCATGCACATTCTTACTTTCCCATTCTTTTTAGGCACCACTACCACATTTGACAGCCATTCAGTAAACTTGCATTCGCGGATGATACCCACATCCTTAAGCTTCTTTACCTCCTCTCGAACACCTTGTGCATACTGTAGTTTCATACCCCTCATTTTCTGCTAGACCAGGCGGGCCCCTTCCCGCATATGCAATCTGTGACACTCGAACTCCGGGTCCAAACCCACCAGATCCTCGATCGTCCATGCGAATACATCATTGTTTTCAGCCAACAAGGCAATCAGTCTTGCTTTCCAATCATCTGACAAGCTTGCCCCAACATTCACAAATTTCTCCTCCTCGGCCACTCTGATGTTCACAACCTCAATCTCATCCATTGTCTTGTCCCCGACGAACGACCTCTTTTCTTCGGCCATGGTCTATAATTGCTATGCTCATTTGTCCCCTGTCTCCGGTGCCACCGCCACGTGCTGACAAGATCCCTCGTGATTTACCGGTGGAGGTTCTCGAGCATGACGATCACCCTCAGATCTCGTACATTCCCCCATTCGTCGGAAAACAGATCACCGGGTAATAAGTAGAGGGGATTGCCTTCATCTCATGAATCCAATTTCTCCCCAAGATTGTGTTGTATTGCGAGTTAGTGTCCACTATCATGAACTTGGTGAAAACGGTCACCGGCCCCGCGGTCACTGGCAGTACTAGTTCCCCCAATGGCTCACTCATACTTCCGTTGAACCCGAACAAGTTAGTCCACGGAGGCTTCATCTGCTCCCTTTCTATGCCCATTTCTTCCATCGCGCCTCGAAACAGCAAATCCACTGAACTTCCGCAGTCTATCAGTACCCTCTTCACCATGTAATTCCCCATCGCTATGGTAATTATTAGCGCATCTTCGTGTGGTGAACTCACTGACTCCAAATCCTTTGGAGTGAACTCTATCCTGTCATTGCCTTTGCTACCCCCTGGGACCGGCCGCGGGCTACTCACCACTTCGTTTATCTGCCGCAGACTGGCTGTCTTCCTCACCTTATCCCTGTGGGCGTTCCTTCCCAGCATTTCTCCGCTGAATATGATATTTATAGTTCCCAAGGTTTTGGCCACAACTGGAACCCTTCCGATTGGCTGAACTTCCTTGACATGTTCCTTCAGCAATCTTCTCCCAATCATCCCCTCTACAAACCACTGTAAAGCAAAGCACTCATTAGTAGCATGGTTTCTGACCTGGTGGTACGCACAAAATGGCTTTCCCTCTATCTCCTTGGGTGAACTCAGCGGTTCCTCGTAATGTCGTTGTCCCTTGATCAGTGGCAGGATTTCCTCCAACGGCTTGTTCAGCGGAGTTACGTCCACTTCGCGGTAAGGCTTTCTCTCCATGTATTCCCTTCGGATTTGTTCCCTGCCCCTTTCTGCTCTCTGTGCCTCCCCTCTGTAATTTCCTCTATCTCTGGCCGCAGCCCTATCCTTGTCTCTCTGTACCTCTACGGCCACTACATGTACTGACCTTTCAAGTTTCTTGTGTTCCTTACTGTTTCTCCGCAAAATGTCCTCATATCTGATGTATCTTTCTACCTTCAAGTACAAAGCATGCAGGGTGGTAACCTCAATTTTAGACACTAACTCATGCTCCCGGGTCCCCTGTTTTAGCCCATGCTGGAATGCTATGACCGCAGTGCGCTCATCCAAACTCTCCACCCTCAGCGTCTCCTCCTTGAATCGGCATAGGAAATCTTTAAGTGTCTATGCAGACTTCTGCTTAACATTAAAGAGATCCGCTACGTCCACTACCCTCTTCTTCTGATGGATGAAGTGACCCACGAAAGCTTGCTCCAACTCCTCGAACCTTTGAATGCTCTGCATGCCAACCGATAGTACCAGTCAGATGCTCCCCTTTTCAGACTGGCAGGAAACATCATGCAACGGAGGCCATCATACTTCGCCTCTTGCCACAGCGGCATCTGCTGCTGGAAGTGATGCAAATGGTCCGCCGGATCTCCTTTTCCGTCATACCTTTCGAACCGTGGCTGTGTAAACCTCTTGGGTACCTCTGAATTCCAAACTGAGTTAGTAAGGGGATTCAGATTCAGGCTATCCACCACCTTCTTGGCCGCCCCGTGTTTCTCCTTTTCCATAGCGCAGTTAGCCTCTCTGTCTCTTTCAATCATCGCCTGCACCATTCCCATAGTAATGCCTCCCGCATGGTTCCCTCTGGTTTCCTGACAAAGGTCCTCACTCTGCACTCCTATTTCACTACCCGCAGGTACGGCAGTTTTCGCCTTTTCCTGAGTGCCTTCCCTTTCTCTCCTCAACTCCTCATTTTCTTCTCTAAGTCTACCTACTTCCTCCTGGAGCAACCTAGTTGTCTCAGCCACTAAATCTTTGACTTCCTCTTCCCCCACCTCTATGTTTTCCACACTAGCTGTCTCGTTCTGTACGGCCTCCTCCCTCGCCAGCCTTC